>NC_061511.1:58104920-58140990 GCF_022539505.1 Lolium rigidum | reverse complement strand
GACGGTGCTTTTTCCAGCGAGAACTCGGCTCCGGTGCTCGATCTCCAACTAATCATGAAACATGCAAAATAGATGAAATAACATAAGTATTGTGTCCCAATATGAAATATATCAATGAATAACAGCAAATTATGATATAAAATAGTGATGCAAATTGGACGTATCAGGCTCAGGCCTCTCCACTCCTATCCACGAATTCCTTCGTGGACTTTTGTTTATCTACGGGATCCAGCTGCACCAGCTGACCCCGAATTCTCTCCTCCACATCTCTATTTTTATTACCCTCTGCGAGTGTTTCCTCGTCATCCATCCTCATTGGGGCCCGTGGAAACACATTTTTTTACCTTCGGCGCAACAGCTCCAAGAACGTCGCCTACAATGTAGGTGGCGTTTGCATCTGCGTACGCTCCGGCGTAGATTATTTTGATGTCAAATTCTACGACTCCGTCCAAGGGTGGTGCAAGAAATGGTTATATATCCAGGATGAGTACACCCTCTCCTAGGAGTTTGGTATAGCGCCATTTGAAGCTGCCGAAGAAATCCAAAGGCGTCGTTCCTGTGACACAGAAGCCACTGCCGAGGAAAAGGCAACCACTGAAGCTTTGATGACCCGCATCCATCAATTGCAAAACACCGACAGAAAGGAACTTTTAGGTGTTCAAATAACTGCATATTTCCTTAGAATCCGGGTGCAGCCACTACAGGCTCGTAAAAACCCTCTCTGGATGTACTCAGGAGCTAAAGATGTCGATCGTTTGTCCAAGGAAATTTCTGTGAAGGACTTGGAGAGGCTTATCCGACATTTTACCTCTTTGAGCAAAAAGCATGAAGTTCCCTCATCCTGCCGCGTGGAGCCATATAGTGCTTCCACGCTCTCCCCGAAGTAAGTTTTTCTTCTAAGTAAGCTTCTCCATTTTTATCGATTGCATCTGTTTTTCCTCGTGTTCTCATTTTTCTTATCTTTGCATTGTTGTGTGCAGAACCATCAAACTCTCTCTTCTCTCCCCCACTCCCTGAAGGTGGAGAGATGGACGGTAGAATCGCTGTCACCGACGATTCGCAAGAATCCTCTCTTCCTGAGAGTGAAACTGCGGGATCCCAGAAATCCGCGGGTTCCTCCGAAAGTGAAACCGGATCAGAACAACAATCTAATTTTGGTCACTCCGTTTCTCCTCCACTTGCCACTTCTCCTGGGCGCAAGAGGAAAAGAAACGATGTCGAGGATTCCGGCGCCTCCAAGCCTACTGAACCGGCTACCGAAGAACCTGAAGAAGAGGGTGCTTTCGACCCCTATGATGAAGCTGGCGCCATTAGCTCGTGAGTTTATGTATTTTTGTATGTTGCCTATCTCTGTTTTCTTCAGAATACTCATATTTCTATATTGACAGCTCTGAAGAGGAAGAAAAGGAGGAACCCATGGTTCATGGTACGGCTCCTACGAGCACGTCCAACACCATGGTTCTTTCGGAAGAGCCCCGCACTGTTGCGGAATCTTCGCCTCCCCTCAACAAAACATGGAAACGTCGACTCCAACAGCCAACCCCCGAGCACCTATGCCGAAGAAAGCAAGAACTGGGGCTGGCGATACTGGTGAACTTGTCACGGGGAATTCTTCGACTCCCTTCCTGGACGATGTAAGTTCCTTTTGTTTTCCTTGGTTTGCTTTTTTGTTTTGCTTCTCTATGGTCCTCCTTCTGCCAATATTTTACCCTTGTTGTGTTTGCTTTCCTCTGACTATTTTTCTTTGACTTTGTTTATTGATAGCCTCTGATGAAGAATCTCATCAACCTTGGCTCCCAATTCATTGGGTTCCGCGATGAAGCCTCCGCTCTGAGAGGTAAAGCCACATTGTTCTTGATGCGATTCCTACTCTTGCCAAATGACTTTTTGCCTACTAACAAAGGGTCTTTGCTTTCCAATTCTTTCTTTTTTAGAAGCTCTCCGACGAGCTGAAGAACGCGCTGATGCACTTGCAGCCAAGCTAGAACGCAGTGAAAAAGCTCGCGAGAAAGCTGAAAAAAATGTTGCCGCTGTTGAAGGGCTCCGCCAGAGGCTTTAGACTATCGAGGATGCTCTGAGTGACAAAGTAGCCCAGCAGATTGAGCGTGAAAATGCCATAGTCTCGCGATTAGACACACAGAATCGAAGATTCACTAGTAAGCTATTCATTGTACTTTATTATATTGCTTCTGCCTTTGCTCATGTAATTATCTCCGATCTTGATGAACTCGTGGTTTCCTTCAACAGGGCGGATGGGTGAAGTGTTTACTCTGCATGAAGAAGCCGATGATAGTCTCCTTGATGCTCTCTCTATTTTGGAGCTGAATGGCGACTTGGCGCGTACCAAAATTTCCAATGCTCGCGCTGCGTTTACACGCCTGTTCCCCCATTTCTTTCCTAAGGAGACGCAGCCGGAGATTTTCTATGAGCTTGTTCAGCATTTCCTAGGCCAGGAAGATCTTGCCTTGGCCTATCGTCATGATAGTCTAAAGATTGGGGTCGAAGGAACCATCTTCTTGGTTGCCGCCAGCAAGCAGGACGTCGACTGGGCGAAGGCTGGCAATCCCAAGGGGATGAACAAGGAGACTTGGAAAGCCTTGATGAAGAACGCCAAGACCCATTCGAAGAAAATCCTCGCCTTCCTGAACCCGAAGTCTGCTGCCTCTACCAGCACTGCCAGGATGGATGTCATGTAGACCAACTTGTACCTATGTGTTTCTTTCCTTTTGTAGTTGTCGCTTTCTTTGTGACTCGCTATTATTCATATCGACTCACTAGGAGTCAACTTTTGTAAGGATTCTCTATGTAAATATTTTGACTATCAATGAAAAAGTGTTCCCCGCTGAATGATTGATGTCGATATTTCCTTCTTCCAGTTGATTTTTGATAACTATACCGAGGCCGCTGGTCCTTCCGGTGCTTCGCCTACCATGTCTCGCACTACAAGAACAACTGCCGACGTTTTCTTAGATGATTCTTCATGTGCTGATTCAGTCCACCAATAGCTAGCAGAACTTCGACAACAACTTCAATCTATGATGAAGCAGGCTATAATTGTTATGGATCGATCTCAAAAATCTTTGAATCCTGAACAAGCTGCGCTTCGTCAAGCACAAGAGGCTCTGGAATTAAAGGAATCTGCGGTAGCCGATGCTTCACGGGTTACTCAGCGTGAAGATTATATGCTTGACTTGATGACTGAAGCAAGTCAAGATATGACGGGTGCGTTGTACTGCATCTCTTCTTTTTTCCTTGACATTCCTCATGTGATTTCTCATATCTTGTTTTTCTTGGTTGGCTCTAGGTTCCTTTTTGGATGCTGTTACTGAAGACCAGCGCGTTAATGCGCGAGTTGAGGTTCTTCTCCGACTTGCCAAACAAAGCGGTAGTGACTTCTGGGCGAGCGAGGACTCGATGAATCGTTCGATTCCAGGATCGAGCCGCTCAAGTCCAGGAATTCCGTGATTTCTTCGGCAATACTCTGGCTATGGTTTATAGTGCTTTATTTCCTCGGAACCCTCGGCCCGCAAACCTTACCGAGCTGATGGATAAATTCAAAGATGTGGAAAGTATCCATGACTTTGTGAAGGCGCAGTTGATAGCTGGTGCTAAATTTGCTCTGATTTGGCTGAAGATCTGTCACTCCAAATTGGACCTCAACAATGTATTCGATTTACTTGAAAACGTCGAAGAGGAGGGTGAACGCTGACAAGCACAACGAAGCTATATCGCCTGTGGCTGAGAAGATGATTGATGAACTTCTTCGGTATGACGCTGCTTTCTTCACAGATCATCGCTACGATGATTCAACGCAAATTCTTCGCGCTGCCCGAGAGAACATAACCGTAGATAGGTTTATGTAAAGAATATTTTTATCTTTTCCCGATGTATTTGGTCTGAGCCGAATATATTTATAACTCATATGTACTGTAAACATTATTGCGAGACTTATGTATAGTCAAGGCAAACTTATATGTTCATTGCTTTCTTTTCAAGCCCCCGAGTGTCCTAGTTGGCGTATCTATGTTTGTTAGTCGCGAGGTTTTTAACCAAGGCGAGTAATTCTGAGCTATATTTTGAGAGTCGAATATATTTTGTGAATTCTTTGGGTACATGGGTTTGGTTCGTCCTTCCATGTTTTCTTGTCCTTCAATCTGTATGCTCCTCCTGGAATTACTTCAGTGACAATGTATGGCCCTATCCATGGAGACTCGAATTTTTCATGGCTATCCTGTGTGAGCCGAAGGACTAGGTCGCCAACTTGGAAAGACCTGGGTCGCAATCGTCGACTGTGATAATTTTTGAGGTTCTACTGGTATGTGGTTACTCTTGACAATAATTCATCCCTTGCTTCGTCGAGTGCATCAACATCATCTTCCAGTGCCTTTCTCGAAGTTTCTTCGTCATATTTTGTGACTCTTGGATAATTATGCTCTATTTCTATCGGGAGTACTGCCTCAGCTCTGTGGACCAAAAAGAACGGAGTTTCCTGAGTTGCTGTATTGGGTGTTGTTCGTATGCTCCATACCACGATGGGTACCTCATCAATCCAAGTGTGTCGCGCTTTTTCCAATGGTGTTAGCAGCTGCTTCTTAATGCCATTGCAGATGATACCGTTTGCTTTCTCGACTTGGCCATTGGTTTGCGGGTGCGCCACTGATGCAAAATGTAATTTAATGCCTACTTCTGCGTAGTACTCCTTGAATTCTCGAGAGGTGAAGTTGCTGCCATTGTCCGTAACTATGCTATTAGGGACGCCAAATCGAAAAACTATCCCCTTGACGAAGTTTACCGCTGATGTTGCGTATTCCGAAGTTACTGGTACTGCCTCTATCCACTTTGTAAATTTGTCGACATCTACGAGTAAATACACGTGTCCTCCTGGCCAGGACTTGTGTAACTTCCCCACCATATCAAGCCCCCATTGCGTGAAAGGCCACGCCAATGGTATTGGCATCAGCTCTGCTGCCGGTGAATGAGGTGTAGCCACAAATCTCTGACACGCATTGCACATGTGTACTATATCTTTTGCATCTTCGACTGTTGTCAGCCAATAAAATCCTGCTCGAAAAGCTTTGGCTGCTATTGCTTGACTGCTTGCGTGGTGACCACATATTCTCTCATGTATATATTTTAGTATAACTCGCACTTCTTAGGGTGTGACACACCTCTGCAATACTCCTGAGATGCTCCGTTTGCATAACTCTCCCTTGACCACGGTGAACGCCTTGGATCGTCAGACGACTCGCCGTGCTTCTATCGGATCTTCGGGTATCTCTTTACTTGTGATGTATGCCACGTAAACCTGCATCCATGGATCTTGTATCATCATAACCTCTTCTGGTTCCTCTTCATCTTCCGATGCGTTTGTTTCTTGAGCTGCTAGAGCCCCCGAGCCTTCCTTGACCTTTTCTTTTTTCTTCGGCTGCTTCGGTGCTTTATTCGCCTTGGTTGATCTCTCACTTATCTCCTCCTAGAAAACTCCAGGTGGTATTGGCAAGCATTGTGAGCCGATGTTTGCCAAAACGTCGGCTTGGTCGTTGCTAAGCCTGCTGATGTGATTGACTTCGCAACCATCAAAGAGTTTCTCGAGTTCATTGTACACCTTCTTGTATGCTATCATGCTATCGTTGCTGCATCGCACTTGTTCATCACCTGTTGAGCCACCAGCTGGGAGTCGCCGAAGATTTTTAATCGAGTTGCGCCACACGCCTTTGCCATCTTCATCCCGTGTATGAGGGCTTCATATTCTGCTTCGTTATTGGATGCGTTGGGGACGTCATCCGCAGTATATATTTCATTTTGTCGCCTTGAGGTGATACAAGTATCACGCCTGCTCTAGCTCCTTCCAATCTCTTGGACCCATCAAAGTTCATATTCCACGTACTCGACAGATCCGGGGGTCCCGTATTTTGTAATTCCATCCATTCCGCGACAAAGTCCGGCAGAATCTGCGACTTGATCGCCTTTCTTTTTTCATACGTGATGTCCCAAGGGGAGAGCTCAATTCCCCAAAGGGAGACGCGTCCCGTGGCTTCTAGATTGTTTAGGATATTCGAGAGAGGTGCCTCATTGACTACTATTATCGGGTGTGCCGAAAATAGTGCCGTAACTTTCTTGCTATTGTGAATATTCCATATGCAAGTTTCTGATAATGCGGGTAATGTTGCTTGGATGGTGATAGTACCTTGCTGATGACGTATACTGGCTGTTGAACTCCATGAATCTTCCCTTCTCCTTCTCGTTCCACCACGAGGAATGTGCTGGCCACCTGATGTGTGGCCGCGATGTATAATAGGAGGGGTTCTATTTCTTTCGGAGCCACCAACACTGGAGTTGTCGAGATTCTATGCTTAAGATGCTCAAAAGCTTTGTCTGCTTCTTCGTTCCACTCGAACTTTTCTCCTTGCTTGATGAGCGCGTAAAAGGGCAACACTTTTTCTCCGAACCTGGCGACAAACCTACTTAAAGCCTCATCGTCACGATGACCTGTATCTTCTCGGGGTTTGCCTCGATTCCTCTGGCTGACACCAAGTACCCGAGGAGTTCTCCTGCGGGAACACCAAAGGAGCATTTCGTCGGATTTAACTTGAGGCAAAATTTGTCAAGATTGTCGAAGGTTTCTCTAAGGTCATCGATCAGAGATGACCCTTGCTTTGTTATTATTACGATGTCGTCGATGTACACTTGAACGTTCTTGCCAATCTGCGTGGCAAGACACTTCTGCATCATCCTCAGATAGGTAGCTCCCGCGTTTTTCAACCCGAAGGGCATTGTTCTGTAGCAAAACACGCCATAAGGGGTTATAAAAGTTGTTTTGACTTCATCTTCTTCTTTTAAGCGGAGCTGGTTGTAACAAGAATACACATCCAGGAAGGAAAGACGTTCGCATACCGCTGTGGAGTCGATAATTTGATCGATCCTCGGGAGGGGAAGTGATCCTTTGGACAATGTTTATAGAGACACGTGAAGTCGACGCACATGCGAAGGACATCAGTGTTTTTCTTTGATGAAATTTTGTTCTCGAAGTCGATTAATCTCTGATAGCATAGCTTTGCGGTTTGGCTCGGAAAAACGCCGCAAAGGTTGTCGGATTGGCATAGCTCTTGCATCTAGATTGAGGGGGTGCTCGGCGAGTTCCCTGGATACTCCTGGCATGTCAGCTGGACACCATGCGAAGATTTCTCAGCGCTCACGGAGGAACTCGACGAGCACCCTTTCCTATGCGCTATCCATATTTGTTGTGATAGCTGTCGTCTTCTTAGGATCCGTCGGGTGAATCTGCACTTCCTTGGAATTCTTGGAGGTGTCGAAAGTTTGCTCCTTGAGTGGCCTTCCTCCATCGGGTAGCACGTCATAGTTGGTGGTGAGCTTAGAAGCTTCATATTCAGCCTGCATCCCGAAAGTTTCGGAAAGCCTACGAAAATCCTTGTCGCACTTATCTAGCATTGCAAAACTTCATTTCACTGTGATTGGGCCATTAGGACCCGGAATCCTCCATAACAAGTATGTATTGTGTGGCACAACCATGAATCTGGCATATGCGGGTCATCCCAATATGGCATGATACTGTGATGGAAAGTCGATAACTTCAAACTCCAGCTTCTCTCTCCTGAAATTTTCTCGAGTTCCAAATTGTACGTCGAGGTTTATCTTTCCCAAAGGATAGTTCGGTTTTTCTGGTATGATGCGATGAAAACGTGTGTCTGTTGGTGTCAAGTTTGCCAAGGAGATATTCATCTTCCTCAATGTATCCGTGTACATGAGGTTCAAACTGCTTCCTTCATCGATGAATATACGCGAGACCTCGAATCCTGCGATTATTGCCGGTAAAATCATAGCTGATTGCCCCGGCCATGGAACTTGAGGTGGGTGATCCGCTTGAGTGAATCCTATGTCCTGTGCCGACCAATTGAGGTACTCGATGGTTGGTGGAGGCATCTTCTCTGCCATGTACACTTGTCGCGAAATTACCTTTTGCATCCTATTTGAGGGTCTCCCTTTCTGAATCATCAACACTGCTCTTGTTGTATCGATGTAAGGGCCATTGTTGGTCGAAGCTGCCGCCAACTGCAACTGATGTTGATTTTCGCTAGTGATTGCGGGTGGTGGTGGCAGATGAACCTCACTCCTTGGCCCCTGCGGGTGCCCCCTATTCGTTGCCTAAGAATTTGTGTGTTCTGCATATTTATGCAGAGCTTGGAAAGTTCGGCAATCTTTCTGAAGATGGCCTGACTGTCTTTTTCCTTCACTGTCGAGGTAAAAGTGCATCTGGCACGGCCCATTCAGAAGATCTTCGGGTGATATGTTGTATGGCCTCTGGAATCTTGGCCGATTACTTTGCCTGCTTGAGCTTGGCGCATCTCTATGATCATTGTGCTGCTCGTTGCTCCTCTGATAATCATCTCGATGATTTCCTCCACTATTTCCTCGGAAGCCAGCCGCCACTTGGCTGGGACCGTCGTAATCTGAGAACTGGCGAGAAAATCATCACCTATTTTGGTGGTTGTTTCTGTGCGATCTTCCTCAGGTGATCTGTGCCTTTTATTTTGGACAACATCTTCGCCATACCCAGCGATTCGCTATCTCCATGAGCCCTGCTATTGTTCTTGGGTTGGACCTACCGAAGTCCTCGATTAAGTCTCTTCTTCGGATCCCCGCAACAAATGCGTCTATTGCTCTTTTGTCAGATATGTTTTCTGCCAAATTTTTAATGATGTTCCATCGCTGTATATACATCCTCATTGGTTCATCGTACTTCTGCCTATAGGCCCTTAGTTGCTCTATTGATGCAGGTTTCTTGCACGTGGAACATTAATTTTTCACGAACAATCTTCGTAAGTTTCCCAGCTGTTGATGGACCCTTCCGGTAATTTCTTTATCCATGATCTTGCGGCTCCGCTAAGGTGCACCTGGATGCTCTGCATGGAAGTTGCTCTCGTTCCACCCGTCAACTTCACTGTTTCTAGGTAATCTATCAGCCAATCCTCTGGGTCTTGCAAGCCATCGAACTTTTTGTTATTATCGGGTAACTTAAACCCAAAAGGAACCCGAGTTTTACGGACTCGTCGAGTAAAACAAGGGAGCCCGCACATATCCTCTTCGTCGACTTCTGGTGAGTGCCGACGTTCTCTTCTCTCCTGCCGTGCTCTATCAAGTCGTGCTTGTATCGTCATATCTCTTGCGTCACCCGTTCGGGGGGATCTCGCGCTGCCGAAGTAGGTTGAGGATTATTTTGCCTTGGTGCGCTCTCGGGTTGCGGTGTAGTCGATCCTTGTATTGATGTCCCCATGATTCCAACTCCTGCCATGGCCATGTTATACAATGCTTCCCTGGGATCTCCCGCAGGTGGTTTGGATGCTAACATGAAAGCATGTGTCGCCAAATACCCTGCTTCCGGTGTTTTGGGGATGATGAGCCCTCTTATATCTATCGACATAAAGGACATGTCGAGGTTTTGTATCAGGTTCTCTCTTTCGTGCTCAGGCACATTGGCTAGCCGAGATCTTCCTCTCGCGCGTGCCGCTCTGTGACTATCTCCCATCGATCCTGATTGTCGGCTCAGGTTGGCCCTGCACGCACTTGACGCGGAGGCTGCAGCTCTTCTATCGTCGAGTATTTTTCTTTGTTTTTCTAGCTCACGTCCAGCACGAGCGAGTCTATATTGATATGCTTGCAATTCTTCTGACGTGGCTGTTGTGGTCATCGACTCTGTGCCGTTCATGGCTCTTCCAGCTCTATCCCAAGCTGCTTGCGGTAGCTACACCCTCACTCGCGGTGTGGGGCCGACGTATTTGGGGCCTGTTTCGCGGGTGAGATTCGCAGGGTCGATGTATGGGTTGCCCAAGTCATCGAAACCTTTCGACGCTTCATGTTCTTGTCGGCTTGCTTCTCCAATCACATAGACATGGTGATATTTTGCCATTGTGTTTTCATCTTCGGGGTCGGTGACACTGTCGCAACGATCGGCGAAGACCTCCCGAATAGAAGTAGACCTGTCGATGAAATTGAAACTGTCGATGCTCTCCAAGTCGCTGTCCAGATCGGAATCCGTGAATGATCCGAAAGACATGCCGCCGAGCAGATCAGCGAGTTCTCCGCCGGCGGTGGGCTTGATGTAGCTTGGCGGCGAAGCCTCCTCGTCGCCTGACTCGATTGATGATGATGATCCCGAGAAATCGGAATCAGCCGCTAACGGTCCCGAAAAAATCGGTGCCACCAGGCGATGCGATCCTTCTCTCCCGACGCGGAAATGTAAGCTCCCGAACGTCATCTCCATCGACTCCTGCAGATCGGCATATGCATGCAAATTGGCGGGAGGGTGAGGAACAAAATCGACGAGATCAGGTTTGACCTATTTACCTCCATCCATCGCGTTGCTTGCCACTGATGATGTCATTGATGTTGAACATTGCATCGAGATCAGCTCCTTGTTGCCTCCAATTCCCAAAGACGGCGCCAATTGGCAAGGTATTAACTTGTCAATGCCTACAGGTTGTAGACTAGGGTTTCGCGGAAAGTAGAGGGCAAGTAGATCTCGAAGATTTTAGCCGAAAAGGTGCTCGACTATGAAAAACTAGGGTGTATGTTGACAATGATTCGATCCTTTCTTTCTCCCTCGGCCCCCCTTTATATAGGAGGTGGAGCTGAGGATTTCGTATCGTACAAGTTACAAAGTCCGGGAGACTTATTCGATTCTTTCCCGTATTGATACAAGTCTTATTCCTAATCTATCTCTATTTCCCATATCGATGCTTATTGGGCTTCCGAGCTTCACAATCTTCGGGTCGTGGGCCTTCAATTATCCCCGGGTACCTTATTCGGTAGGCCCATCTGGGATGGCTATGTCAACACCTTTGTGTGCCATCATTTTCTACTTTGCATTTTATTTAATTCATATCTCCATTTGGTTCTTGAAAGTCTTGCATGCATATTTACTTTATGTATATCTTATGTCATGCTTGCTTTCGTTGATCCAATGCATAGGGAAAACTCCACCATAATCCTAAATCGGCTAAGATGTGCATGAAATTTAAATTCATATCCGTATGCACATATTTAAGTGGAGTTTGTCCTATGTGTTGTAGTTTCACTAACTACTAGGACCCAATTAGTTTGGGGACCATTGTGTGCTTGAGCTTTGTCTTAGGTACATTGGTGATGCTTTGGATGCTCGTCTCACATATGAAGAAGAAGTGGAGGACAAGTGACTATTAGAGGCGAGCTATGATGTTATGATAAGCACATCTTCTACATCACACCATTGCATCCGGGTAACAAGTATCTATCTACCTCATGCATGCTTATCTTGTATCCAACCATGGGGTTATCTTTGGCATGATTTGTTGCTTGAAAACTTTATGGTTTTGCAAAGTTTTTAAATGAAACCACTTTATTGTAAATATGAGTATGTTGAGATGAGAGCATATTTCGGGAATATAAAAATCATGTTCATGATTCACCTAATTCCAAATATGTCAACCTCACAATTGAATTGCATATCCTCTACTCAATATGCTCACATGTGCAATAAAGATAAATTTGCAAAATTTTGATTCTTCCATTTGGTATTTAATTTTGTGACACTTGTTTGCCTCTCTCAAAGCATCTCAACTATCTCCTTCTCTTGGTGATTCTTGTGATGTCTTTGAGGTGTTTATGGTTGAAGTTGTTCAATGTACAATGATATAAATTTGAGCCTTTGGCCGTGCTATAAAGCAAATATGTCATTGGTATATTGTATTACTTCATCATTGGATATCTTGCTCTATTTCTTTTGTACCTATCTTGTGTGTGCATGTTTCTTGGTGGATAAATATCTTCGTGATGTTATCCACTTAGAGAAACTTATATACATGAGAGATGGTACATATCTTTTTGATATCCCTCTTTGTTGGAGTCCATTCTTCTACTCTCTTTTATTTTCTTAATGGATCCACAAAGAATTTGGTTGTGAGAGTTTTCTTTATTCTTGTGTATCTATTTCGTGTGTACATATTTCTTGATGGATAAACATCTTTGTCATGTTGTCCACTTAGAGAAACTTATATACATGAGAGACGATGCATATCCTTTGATATCTCTCATGTGGGAGTCCATCCTTTTATTCTTGTTTGTTTCTTTGATGGCACCACAACAAATTTGACTATGAGTGCTCACCTTATCCTATTTGCATCTTCACACACTCATATGTGGTTTTGGCACAAGCTTTGATTTTATTTGCTTCTTATTAAGCTTGTGTTTTCTTTTTGGTTCTCATTTGATATCTCATTTGAATCTTGTGTGTTGTATGGCTATGCTTAGCAATCTCATTCATTGAAGGCTATGGTGATGCTCAATGCCCATCCTTGTATTGGTCTTATAATATGCCTTGTCATGCCTCTTGATGTCTACGGGAGCTTCTATTCTTGTAGACAGTGTTGGGCCTCCAAGAGCAGAGGTTTGTAGAACAGCAGCAAGTTTCCCTTAAGTGGATCACCCAAGGTTTATCGAACTCAGGGAGGAAGAGGTCAAAGATATCCCTCTCATGCAACCCTGCAACCACAAAGCAAGAAGTCTCTTGTGTCCCCAACACACCTAATAGGTGCACTAGTTCGGCGAAGAGATAGTGAAATACGGTGGTATGAATAAGTATGAGCAGTAGTAACGCAGCGAGTAGTAACGCAAGAAAACGAGTAAACAAGCAGCGATAGCGATATTTAGGAACAAGGCCTAGGGATTACACTTTCACTAGTGGACACTCTCAACATTGATCGCATAATAATAACTCTTTCTCATATGTGCTACATACACTCTTTTGTTGGATGATGAACACATTGCGTAGGATTACACGAACCCTCAATGCCGGAGTTAACAAGCTCCACAATTCAATGTTCATATTTAAATAACCTTAGAGCATAATAGATCATTGCAAAATAAACCAAGAACTAACATAGTGCACACACTGTCCACATTACACTATGAAGGAGGAATAGATCACATCAATACTATCATAATGATAATTAACTCCACAATCTACAAGAGATCATGATCATAGCCTACGACAAGAACCACACGGTGCACACACTAGTCACCTTTACACCATGCAGGAGGAATAGACTACTTTAATAACATCGCATGAGTAGCACACAACTAGTAGCGATACAAAGCTCATCATATGGATCTCAATCATGTAAAGCAGCTCATGAGATCATTGTATTGAAGTACATAGGAGAGAGATTAACCACATAGCTACCGGTACAGCCCCGAGCCTCGATGGAGAACTACTCCCTCCTCATGGGAGACAGCAGCGTTGATGGAGATGGCGGTGGTGTAGATGGAGGAGCCTTCCGGGGGCACTTCCCCGTCCCGGCGGCGTGCCGGAACAGAGACTCCTGTCCCCCAGATCTTGGCTTCACGATGGCGGCGGCTCTGGAAGGTTTCTCGTACCGTGGTTTTTCGTCCCGAGGTTTTAGGTCGAGGGGCTTCTTATAGGCGAAGAGGCGGCGTCAGAGGGTCGAAGAGGCGGCGACACCATAGGGTGGCGCGGGCCACACCCAGGCCGCGCCGGCCTATGGTCCCGTGGGCCTGTGCCCCTCTCTCGGCGGTTCTCGGGTGTTCTGGATGCTTCCGGGAAAAATAGGATGCTCGGGTCTTGATTTCGTCCGATTCCGAGAATATTTCCTTACTAGGATTTCGGAACCAAAAACAGCAGAAAACGAGAACCGGCCCTTCGGCATCTCGTCAATAGGTTAGTTCCGGAAAACGCATAATAATGACATATAATGTGCATAAAACATGTAGATATCATCAATAATGTGGCATGGAACATAAGAAATTATCGATACGTCGGACACGTATCAGCATCCCCAAGCTTAGTTTCTGCTCGTCCCGAGCAGGTAAACGATAAACAAAGATAATTTCTGGAGTGACATGCCATCATAAACTTGATCATATTGTAAACATATGTAATGAATGCAGCGATCAAAACAATGGTAATGACATGAGTAAACAACTGAATCATAAAGCAATGACTTTTCATGAATAGCACTTTTAAGACAGGCATCAATAAGTCTTGCATAAGAGTTAACTCATAAAGCAATAATTTAAAGTAAAGACATTGAAGCAACACAATGGAAGATTAAGTTTCAGCGGTTGCTTTCAACTTGTAACATGTATATCTCATGGATAATTGTCAACATAGAGTAATATAACAAGTGCAATATGCAAGTATGTAAGAATCAATGCACAATTCACACAAGTGTTTGCTTCTTGAGGTGGAGAGAGATAGGTGAACTGACTCAACATAAAAGTAAAAGAAATGTCCTTCAAAGAGGAAAGCATCGATTGCTATATTTGTGCTAGAGCTTTTATTTTGAAAACATGAAACAATTTTGTCAACGGTAGTAATAAAGCATATGAGTTATGTAAATTATATCTTACAAGTTGCAAGCCTCATGCATAGTATACTAATAGTGCCCGCACCTTGTCCTAATTAGCTTGGACTACCGGATCATCGCAATACACATGTTTTAACCAAGTGTCACAATGGGGTACCTCCATGCCGCCCTGTACAAAGGTTCGAGGAGGAAGCTCGCATTTTGGATTTCTCGCTTTTGATTATTCTCAACTTAGACATCCATACCGGGACAACATGGACAACAGATAATGGACTCCTCTTTAATGCATAAGCATGTGGCAACAATTAGTGTTCTCATATGAGATTGAGGATATATGTCCAAAACTCGAAACTTCCACCATGATTCATGGCTTTAGTTAGCGGCCCAATGTTCTTCTCTAACAATATGCATGCTCCAACCATTAAGGTGGTAGATCTCTCTTACTTCAGACAAGACGGACATGCATAGCAACTCACATGATATTCAACAAAGAATAGTTGATGGCGTCCCCAGAAGCATGGTTATCGCACAACAAGCAACTTAATAAGAGATAAAGTGCATAAGTACATATTCAATACCACAATAGTTTTAAGCTATTTTGTCCCATGAGCTATGTATTGTAAAGGCGAATGATGGAAATTTTAAAGGTAGCACTCAAGCAATTTACTTTGGAATGGCGGAGAAATACCATGTAGTAGGTAGGTATGGTGGACACAAATGGCATAGTGGTTGGCTCAAGGATTTTGGATGCATGAGAAGTATTCCCTCTCGATACAAGGCTTAGGCTAGCAAGGTTTATTTGAAACAAACACAAGGATGAATGGTACAGCAAAACTCACATAAAAGACATATTGTAAACATTATAAGACTCTACACCGTCTTCCTTGTTGTTCAAACCAATACTAGAAATTATCTAGACCTTCGAGAGACCAATTATGCAAACCAAATTTTAGCAAGCTCTATGTATTTCTTCATTAATGGGTGCAAAGTATATGATGCAAGAGCTTAAACATGAGCACAACAATTGCCAAGTATCACATTATCCAAGACATTTTACCAATTACTACATGTAGCATTTTCCGTTTCCAACCATATAACAATTAACGAAGCAGTTTCAACCTTCGCCATGAAAATTAAAAGCTAACAACACATGTGTTCATATGAACCAGCGGAGCGTGTCTCTCTCCCACACAAGCATTTATTCAAACAAAAACAAAAACAAAAACAAACAGACGCTCCAAGTAAAGTACATAAGATGTGGCCGAATAAAAATATAGTTTCAAGAGAAGGAACCCGATAATTTGTCGATGAAGAAGGGGATGCCTTGGGCATCCCCAAGCTTAGATGCTTGAGTCTTCTTGAAATATGCAGGGGTGAACCACCGGGCATCCCCAAGCTTAGACTTTTCACTCTTCTTGATCATAGTATATCATCCTCCTCTCTTGACCCTTCAAAACTTCCTCCACACCAAACTCGAAACAAACTCATTAGAGGGTTAGTGCATAATCAAAAATTCACATGTTCAGAGGTGACACAATCATTCTTAACACTTCTGGACATTGCTCAAAGCTACTGGACATTAATGAAACAAAGAAATCCATCCAACATAGCAAAAGAGGCAATGCGAAATAAAAGGCAGAATCTGTCAAAACAGCAACAGTCCGTAAAGACGAATTTTAACGAGGCACCAGACTTGCTCAAATGAAAATGCCCAAATTTAATGAAAGTTGCGTACATATCTGAGGATCACGCACGTAAATTGGCATAATTTTCTGAGTTACCTACAGAGAATTAGACCCAGATTCGTGACAGCAAAGAAATCTGTTTCTGCGCAGTAATCCAAATCTAGTATCAACCTTGCTATCAACGACTTTACTTGGCACAAGAAAACACAAAACTAAGATAAGGAGAGGTTGCTACAGTAGTAAACAACTTCCAAGACACAAATATAAAACAAAGTACTGTAGCAAAATAACACATGGGTTATCTCCCAAGAAGTTCTTTCTTTATAGCCATTAAGATGGGCTCAGCAGTTTTAATGATGCACTCGCAAGAAATAGTATTTGGAGCAAAAAGAGAGCATCAAGAAGCAAATTCAAAACAAATTTAAGTCTAACATGCTTCCTATGCATAGGAATCTTGTAAATAAACAAGTTCATGAAGAGCAAAGTAACAAGCATAAGAAGATAGAACAAGTGTAGCTTCAAAAATTTCAGCACATAGAGAGGCATTTTAGTAACATGAAAATTTCTACAACCATATTTTCCTCTCTCATAATAACTTTCAGTAGCATCATGAGCAAACTCAACAATATAACTATCACATAAAGCATTCTTATCATGAGTCTCATGCATAAAATTATTACTCTCCACATAAGCATAATCATTCTTATTAATTGTAGCGGGAGCAAATTCAACAAAGTAGCTATCATTATTATTCTTATCATCAAATATAGGAGGCATAGTATAATCACAACAAAATTTACTCTCCATAGTAGGTGGCACCAAAAGACCACTATCATTATAATCATCATAAATAGGAGGCAGAGTATCATCAAAGAAAATTTTCTCCTCAATGCTTGGGGGACTAAAAAGATCATGAAAACCAGCTTCCCCAAGCTTAGAACTTTCTATATCATTATCAACAATGGTGTTCAAAGCGTTCATACTAATATTACTACCAGCATGCAAATAAGGTTCCATAGGTTTTTAATTTTCGCATCAAACCATCCATGTCTTAAATCAGGAAATAGAATAAGAAGCTCATTGTCGTCCATCTAGTGTAAACAAGAAACAAAAAGATGCAATTGCAGGATCTAAAGGAAATAGCTTCGAGTACTTACAACGGCGAAAATAGCTTAGTAGCCGAGATCCGGAGTGTGAGTACCTTTTACCTTTCCTCCCCGGCAATGGCGCCGTAAAATAGCTTGATGTCTACGGGAGCTTCTATTCTTGTAGACGGTGTTGGGCCTCCAAGAGCAGAGGTTTGTAGAACAGCAGCAAGTTTCCCTTAAGTGGATCACCCAAGGTTTATCGAACTCGGGGAGGAAGAGGTCAAAGATATCCCTCTCATGCAACCCCGCAACCACAAAGCAAGAAGTCTCTTGTGTCCCCAACACACCTAATAGGTGCACTAGTTCGGCGAAGAGATAGTGAAATACAGGTGGTATGAATAAGTATGAGCGTAGTAACGCAGCAGTGAGTAACGCAAGTAAAACAATAAACAAGCAGCGATAGCGATATTTAGGAACAAGGCCTAGGGATTACACTTTCACTAGTGGACACTCTCAACATTGATCGCATAATAAATAACTCTTTCTCATATGTGCTACATACACTCTTTTGTTGGATGATGAACACATTGCGTAGGATTACACGAACCCTCAATGCCGGAGTTAACAAGCTCCACAATTCAATGTTCATATTTAAATAACCTTAGAGCATAATAGATCATTGCAAAATAAACCAAGAACTAACATAGTGCACACACTGTCCACATTACACTATGAAGGAGGAATAGATCACATCAATACTATCATAATGATAATTAACTCCACAATCTACAAGAGATCATGATCATAGCCTACGACAAGAACCACACGGTGCACACACTAGTCACCTTTACACCATGCAGGAGGAATAGACTACTTTAATAACATCGCATGAGTAGCACACAACTAGTAGCGATACAAAGCTCATCATATGGATCTCAATCATGTAAAGCAGCTCATGAGATCATTGTATTGAAGTACATAGGAGAGAGATTAACCACATAGCTACCGGTACAGCCCCGAGCCTCGATGGAGAACTACTCCCTCCTCATGGGAGACAGCGAGCGTTGATGGAGATGGCGGTGGTGTAGATGGAGGAGCCTTCCGGGGCACTTCCCCGTCCCGGCGGCGTGCCGGAACAGAGACTCCTGTCCCCCAGATCTTGGCTTCACGATGGCGGCGGCTCTGGAAGGTTTCTCGTACCGTGGTTTTTCGTCCCGAGGTTTTAGGTCGAGGGGCTTCTTATAGGCGAAGAGGCGGCGTCATAGGGTCGAAGAGGCGGCGACACCATAGGGTGGCGCGGGCCACACCCAGGCCGCGCCGGCCTATGGTCCCGTGGGCCCGTGCCCCCTCTCTGGCGGTTCTCGGGTGTTCTGGATGCTTCCAGGAAAAATAGGATGCTGGGTCTTGATTTCGTCCGATTCCGAGAATATTTCCTTACTAGGATTTCTGGAACCAAAAACAACAGAAAACAGGAACTGGCCCTTCGGCATCTCGTCAATAGGTTAGTTCCGGAAAACGCATAATAATGACATATAATGTGCATAAAACATGTATATATCATCAATAATGTGGCATGGAACATAAGAAATTATCGATACGTCGGACACGTATCGGCATCCCCAAGCTTAGTTTCGCTCGTCCCGAGCGGGTAAACGATAAACAAAGATAATTTCTGGAGTGACATGCCATCATAAACTTGATCATATTGTAAACATATGTAATGAATGCAGCGATCAAAACAATGGTAATGACATGAGTAAACAACTGAATCATAAAGCAATGACTTTTCATGAATAGCACTTTTAAGACAGGCATCAATAAGTCTTGCATAAGAGTTAACTCATAAAGCAATAATTTAAAGTAAAGACATTGAAGCAACACAATGGAAGATTAAGTTTCAGCGGTTGCTTTCAACTTGTAACATGTATATCTCATGGATAATTGTCAACATAGAGTAATATAACAAGTGCAATATGCAAGTATGTAAGAATCAATGCACAATTCACACAAGTGTTTGCTTCTTGAGGTGGAGAGAGATAGGTGAACTAACTCAACATAAAAGTAAAAGAAATGTCCTTCAAAGAGGAAAGCATCGATTGCTATATTTGTGCTAGAGCTTTTATTTTGAAAACATGAAACAATTTTGTCAACGGTAGTAATAAAGCATATGAGTTATGTAAATTATATCTTACAAGTTGCAAGCCTCATGCATAGTATACTAATAGTGCCCGCACCTTGCCCTAATTAGCTTGGACTACCGGATCATCGCAATACACATGTTTTAACCAAGTGTCACAATGGGGTACCTCCATGCCGCCTGCACAAAGGTCTGAGGAGAAAGCTCGCATTTTGGATTTCTCGCTTTTGATTATTCTCAACTTAGACATCCATACCGGGACAACATGGACAACGAGATAATGGACTCCTCTTTAATGCATAAGCATGTGGCAACAATTAGTGTTCTCATATGAGATTGAGGATATATGTCCAAAACTGAAACTTCCACCATGATTCATGGCTTTAGTTAGCGGCCCAATGTTCTTCTCTAACAATATGCATGCTCCAACCATTAAGGTGGTAGATCTCTCTTACTTCGGACAAGACGGACATGCATAGCAACTCACATGATATTCAACAAAGAATAGTTGATGGCGTCCCCAGAAGCATGGTTATCGCACAACAAGCAACTTAATAAGAGATAAAGTGCATAAGTACATATTCAATACCACAATAGTTTTAAGCTATTTTGTCCCATGAGCTATGTATTGTAAAGGCGAATGATGGAAATTTTAAAGGTAGCACTCAAGCAATTTACTTTGGAATGGCGGAGAAATACCATGTAGTAGGTAGGTATGGTGGACACAAATGGCATAGTGGTTGGCTCAAGGATTTTGGATGCATGAGAAGTATTCCCTCTCGATACAAGGCTTAGGCTAGCAAGGTTTATTTGAAACAAACACAAGGATGAATGGTACAGCAAAACTCACATAAAAGACATATTGTAAACATTATAAGACTCTACACCGTCTTCCTTGTTGTTCAAACCAATACTAGAAATTATCTAGACCTTCGAGAGACCAATTATGCAAACCAAATTTTAGCAAGCTCTATGTATTTCTTCATTAATGGGTGCAAAGTATATGATGCAAGAGCTTAAACATGAGCACAACAATTGCCAAGTATCACATTATCCAAGACATTTTACCAATTACTACATGTAGCATTTTCCGTTTCCAACCATATAACAATTAACGAAGCAGTTTCAACCTTCGCCATGAAAATTAAAAGCTAACAACACATGTGTTCATATGAACCAGCGGAGCGTGTCTCTCTCCCACACAAGCATTTATTCAAACGAAAACAAAAACAAAAACAAACAGACGCTCCAAGTAAAGTACATAAGATGTGGCCGAATAAAAATATAGTTTCAAGAGAAGGAACCTGATAATTTGTCGATGAAGAAGGGGATGCCTTGGGCATCCCCAAGCTTAGATGCTTGAGTCTTCTTGAAATATGCAGGGGTGAACCACCGGGGCATCCCCAAGCTTAGACTTTTCACTCTTCTTGATCATAGTATATCATCCTCCTCTCTTGACCCTTCAAAACTTCCTCCACACCAAACTCGAAACAAACTCATTAGAGGGTTAGTGCATAATCAAAAATTCACATGTTCAGAGGTGACACAATCATTCTTAACACTTCTGGACATTGCTCAAAGCTACTGGACATTAATGAAACAAAGAAATTCATCCAACATAGCAAAAGAGGCAATGCGAAATAAAAGGCAGAATCTGTCAAAACAGAACAGTCCGTAAAGACGAATTTTAACGAGGCACCAGACTTGCTCAAATGAAAATGCCCAAATTTAATGAAAGTTGCGTACATATCTGAGGATCACGCACGTAAATTGGCATAATTTTCTGAGTTACCTACAGAGAATTAGACCCAGATTCGTGACAGCAAAGAAATCAGTTTCTGCGCAGTAATCCAAATCTAGTATCAACCTTGCTATCAACGACTTTACTTGGCACAAGAAAACACAAAACTAAGATAAGGAGAGGTTGCTACAGTAGTAAAAAACTTCCAAGACACAAATATAAAACAAAGTACTGTAGCAAAATAACACATGGGTTATCTCCCAAGAAGTTCTTTCTTTATAGCCATTAAGATGGGCTCAGCAGTTTTAATGATGCACTCGCAAGAAATAGTATTTGGAGCAAAAAGAGAGCATCAAGAAGCAAATTCAAAACAAATTTAAGTCTAACATGCTTCCTATGCATAGGAATCTTGTAAATAAACAAGTTCATGAAGAGCAAAGTAACAAGCATAAGAAGATAGAACAAGTGTAGCTTCAAAAATTTCAGCACATAGAGAGGCATTTTAGTAACATGAAAATTTCTACAACCATATTTTCCTCTCTCATAATAACTTTCAGTAGCATCATGAGCAAACTCAACAATATAACTATCACATAAAGCATTCTTATCATGAGTCTCATGCATAAAATTATTACTCTCCACATAAGCATAATCATTCTTATTAATTGTAGCGGGAGCAAATTCAACAAAGTAGCTATCATTATTATTCTTATCATCAAATATAGGAGGCATAGTATAATCACAACAAAATTTACTCTCCATAGTAGGTGGCACCAAAAGACCACTATCATTATAATCATCATAAATAGGAGGCAGAGTATCATCAAAGAAAATTTTCTCCTCAATGCTTGGGGGACTAAAAAGATCATGAAAACCAGCTTCCCCAAGCTTAGAACTTTCTATATCATTATCAACAATGGTGTTCAAAGCGTTCATACTAATATTACTACCGACATGCAAATAAGGTTCCATAGGTTTTTTAATTTTCGCATCAAACCATCCATGTCTTAAATCGGGAAATAGAATAAGAAGCTCATTGTCGTCCATCTAGTGTAAACAAGAAACAAAAAGATGCAATTGCAGGGATCTAAAGGAAATAGCTTCGAGTACTTACAACGGCGAAAATAGCTTAGTAGCCGAGATCCGGAGTGTGAGTACCTTTTACCTTTCCTCCGCGCAACGGCGCCGAGAAAATAGCTTGATGTCTACGGGAGCTTCTATTCTTGTAGACAGGTGTTGGGCCTCCAAGAGCCAGAGGTTTGTAGAACAGCAGCAAGTTTCCCTTAAGTGGATCACCCAAGGTTTATCGAACTCAGGGAGGAAGAGCTCAAAGATATCCCTCTCATGCAACCCTGCAACCACAAAGCAAGAAGTCTCTTGTGTCCCCAACACACCTAATAGGTGCACTAGTTCGGCGAAGAGATAGTGAAATACAGGTGGTATGAATAAGTATGAGCAGTAGTAACGCAGACAGTAGTAACGCGAGAAAACAGAGAAACAAGCAGCGATAGCGATATTTAGGAACAAGGCCTAGGGATTACACTTTCACTAGTGGACACTCTCAACATTGATCGCATAATAAATAACTCTTTCTCATATGTGCTACATACACTCTTTTGTTGGATGATGAACACATTGCGTAGGATTACACGAACCCTCAATGCCGGAGTTAACAAGCTCCACAATTCAATGTTCATATTTAAATAACCTTAGAGCATAATAGATCATTGCAAAATAAACCAAGAACTAACATAGTGTACACACTGTCCACATTACACTATGAAGGAGGAATAAATCACATCAATAATATCATAATGATAATTAACTCCACAATCTACAAGAGATCATGATCATAGCCTACGACAAGAACCACACGGTGCACACACTAGTCACCTTTACACCATGCAGGAGGAATAGACTACTTTAATAACATCACATGAGTAGCACACAACTAGTAGCGATACAAAGTTCATCATATGGATCTCAATCATGTAAAGCAGCTCATGAGATCATTGTATTGAAGTACATAGGAGAGAGATTAACCACATAGCTACCGGTACAACCCCGAGCCTCGATGGAGAACTACTCCCTCCTCATGGGAGACAGCAGCGTTGATGGAGATGGCGGTGGTGTCGATGGAGGAGCCTTCCGGGGCACTTCCCCGTCCGGCGGCGTGCCGGAACAGAGACTCCTGTCCCCCAGATCTTGGCTTCGCGATGGCGGCGGCTCTGGAAGGTTTCTCGTACCGTGGTTTTTCGTCCCGAGGTTTTAGGTCGAGGGGCTTCTTATAGGCGAAGAGGCGGCGTCAGAGGGTCGAAGAGGCGGCGACACCATAGGGTGGCGCGGGCCACACCCGGGACGCGCCGGCCTATGGTCCCGTGGGCTCGTGCCCCCTCTCCGGCGGTTCTCGGGTGTTCCGGATGCTTCCGGGCAAAATAGGATCGTTGGGTCTTGATTTCGTCCGATTCCGAGAATATTTCCTTACTAGGATTTACGGAACCAAAAACAGCGAGAAAATAGGAACCGGCCCTTCGGCATCTCGTCAATAGGTTAGTTCCGGAAAACGCATAATAATGACATATAATGTGCATAAAACATGTAGATATCATCAATAATGTGGCATGGAACATAAGAAATTATCGATACGTCGGAGACGTATCACCTCTCACGTATCCTTTTGGTTGAGCATTATTTTATATTGCCTTCTTACTTGATGCTTGATGCGTGTAGTTGACACGTCCGTTGGGAACCCCAAGAGGAAGGTGTGATGCGCACAGCGGCAAGTTTCCCTCAGTAAGAAACCAAGGTTTAATCGAACCGAGTAGGAGTCAAGAAGCACGTTGAAGGTTGATGGCGGCGGGATGTAGTGCGGCGCAACACCGGAGATTCCGGCGCCAACGTGGAACCTGCACAACACAACCAAAGTACTTTGCCCCAACGAAACAGTGAGGTTGTCAATCTCACCGGCTTGCTGTAACAAAGGATTAACCGAATTGTGTGGAAGATGATTGTTTGCAGAGAAAACAGAGAAAACAAGTATTGCAGCAGATTTGTATTTCAGTATTAAAAGAATGGACCGGGGTCCACGAGTTCACTAGAGGTGTCTCTCCCATAAGATAAAAGCATGTTGGGTGAACAAATTACAGTCGGGCAATTGACAAATAGAGAGAGCATAACAATGCACATACATGTCATGATAAGTATAGTGAGATTTAATTGGGCATTACGACAAAGTACATAGACCGCCATCCAAGCTGCATCTATGCCTAAAAAGTCCACCTTCGAGTTATCGTCCGAACCCCTTCCGGTATTAAGTTGCAAAGCAACAGACAATTGCATTAAGTATGGTGCGTAATGTAATCAACAACTACATCCTCGGACATAGCGCCAATGTTTTATCCCTAGTGGCAACAGACACAGCACAACCTTAGAACTTTACGTCACTTCGTCCCGGTGTCAATGCGGGCATGAACCCACTATCGAGCATAAATACTCCCTCTTGGAGTTAAAAGCAAAAACTTGGCCAGAGCCTCTACTAGTAACGGAGAGCATGCAAGATCATAAACAACACATATGTAATAACTTGATAATTAACATAACATGGTATTCTCTATCCATCGGATCCCGACAAACACAACATAGAGTATTACAGATAGATGATCTTGATCATGTTAGGCAGCTCACAAGATCCAACAATGAAGCACAATGAGGAGAAGACAACCATCTAGCTACTGCTATGGACCCATAGTCCAGAGGTGAACTACTCACTCATCACTCCGGAGGCGACCATGGCGGTGTAGAGTCCTCCGGGAGATGAATCCCCTCTCCGGCAGGGTGTCGGAGGAGATCTCCCGGAATCCCCCGAGATGGGATCGGCGGCGGCGGCGTCTCGGTAAGGTTTTCCGTATCGTGGTTTTTCGCCTCGGGGTTTCGCGACGGAGGCTTTAAGTAGGCGGAAGGGCGGCAGTCGGGGGCTGATGAGGGGCCCACACCACAGGGCGGCGCGGGCCCCCTTGGCCGCGCCGCCATGTGGTTTGGCCACCTCGTGGCCCCACTTCGTATGCTCTTCGGTCTTCTCGGAAGGTTCGTGGCGAAATAGGCCCCTGGGTCTTTGTTTCGTCCAATTCCGAGAATATTTCGTTACTAGGATTTACGAAACCAAAAACAGCGAGAAAACGAGAGCCGGCACTTCGGCATCTTGTTAATAGGTTAGTTCCGGAAAATGCACGAATATGACATAAAGTGTGCATAAAACATGTAGGTATCATCAATAATATGGCATAGAACATAAGAAATTATCGATACGTCGGAGACGTATCAAGCATCCCCAAGCTTAGTTACTGCTCGTCCGAGCGGAGTAAAACGATAACAAAGATAATTTCGAAGTGATATGCCATCATAACCTTGATCATACTATTTGTAAACATATGTAGTGGATGCAGCGATCAAAACAATGGTAATGTCATGAGTAAACAAGTGAATCATAAAGCAAAGACTTTTCATGAATAGTACTTCAAGACAAGTATTAATAAGTCTTGCATAAGAGTTAACTCATAAAGCAATAAATCAAAGTAAAGGCATTGAAGCAACACAAAGGAAGATTAAGTTTCAGCGGTTGCTTTCAACTTGTAACATGTATATCTCATGGATAATTGTCAACATAGAGTAATATAACAAGTACAATATGCAAGTATGTAGGAATCAATGCACAGTTCACACAAGTGTTTGCTTCTTGAGGTGGAGAGAGATAGGTGAACTGACTCAACATAAAAGTAAAAGAGAATGGTCCTTCAAAGAGGAAAGCATCGATTGCTATATTTGTGCTAGAGCTTTTATTTTGAAAACATGAAACAATTTTGTCAACGGTAGTAATAAAGCATATGAGTTATGTACATTATATCTTACAAGTTGCAAGTCTCATGCATAGTATACTAATAGTGCCCGCACCTTGTCCTAATTAGCTTGGACTACCGGATCTTTGCAATGCACATGTTTTAACCAAGTGTCACAATGGGGTACCTCCATGCCGCTCGTACAAAGGTCTAAGGAGAAAGCTCGCATTTTGGATTTCTCGCTTTTGATTATTCTCAACTTAGACATCCATACCGGGACAACATGGACAACAGATAATGGACTCCTCTTTAATGCATAAGCATGTGGCAACAATTATTATTCTCATATGAGATTGAGGATATATGTCCAAGACTGAAAACTTCCACCATGAGTCATGGCTTTAGTTAGCGGCCCAATGTTCTTCTCTAACAATATGCATGCTCCAACCATTAAGGTGGTAGATCTCTCTTACTTCAGACAAGACGGACATGCATAGCAACTCACATGATATTCAACAAAGAATAGTTGATGGCGTCCCCGAAGCATGGTTATCGCACAACAAGCAACTTAATAAGAGATAAAGTGCATAAGTACATATTCAATACCACAATAGTTTTTAAGCTATTTGTCCCATGAGCTATATATTGCAAAGGTGAATGATGGAATTTTAAAGGTAGCACTCAAGCAATTTACTTTGGAATGGCGGATAAATACCATGTAGTAGGTAGGTATGGTGGACACAAATGGCATAGTGGTTGGCTCAAGGATTTTGGATGCATGAGAAGTATTCCCTCTCGATACAAGGTTTAGGCTAGCAAGGTTATTTGAAACAAACACAAGGATGAACGGTACAGCAAAACTCACATAAAAGACATATTGTAAACATTATAAGACTCCATACCGTCTTCCTTGTTGTTCAAAACTCAATACTAGATGTTATCTAGACTCTAGAGAAACCAAATATGCAAACCAAATTAGCGAGCTCTAAGTATTTCTTCATTAATGGGTGCAAAGTATATGATGCAAGAGCTTAAACATGAGCACAACAATTGCCAAGTATCAAATTATCCAAGACATTTTAGAGTTACTACATGTAGTATTTTCCAATTCCAACCATAACGAAGAAGAAACTTCGCCATGAATACTATGAGTAGAGCCTAAGGACATATTTGTCCATATGCTACAGCGGAGCGTGTCTTTCTCCCACAAAGTGAATGCTAGGATCCATTTTATTCAAACAAAACAAAAAAAACAAAAACAAACCGACGCTCCAAGCAAAGTACATAAGATGTGACGGAATAAAAATATAGTTTCGGGGAGGAACTCGATAATGTTGTCGATGAAGAAGGGGATGCCTTGGGCATCCCCAAGCTTAGACGCTTGAGTCTTCTTAGAATATGCAGGGGTGAACCACCGGGGCATCCCCAAGCTTAGAGCTTTCACTCTCCTTGATCATATTGCATCATACTCCTCTCTTGATCCTTGAAAACTTCCTCCACACCAAACTCGAAACAACTCATTAGAGGGTTAGTGCATAATAAAAATTCACATGTTAAGAGGTGACACAATCATTCTTAACACTTCTGGACATTGCATAAAGCTACTGGACATTAATGGATCAAAGAAATTCATCCAACATAGCAAAAGAGGCAATGCAAAATAAAAGGCAGAATCTGTCAAAACAGAACAGTCCGTAAAGATGGATTTTATTAGGCCACCAGACTTGCTCAAATGAAAATGCTCAAATTGAATGAAAGTTGCGTACATATCTGAGGATCATGCACGTAAATTGGCTTAATTTTCTGAGCTACCTACAGGGAGGTAGACCCAGATTCGTGACAGCAAAGAAATCTGGAACTGCGCAGTAATCCAAATCTAGTACTTACTTTACTATCAAAGACTTTACTTGGCACAACAAAACTCAAAACTAAGATAAGGAGAGGTTGCTACAGTAGTAAACAACTTCCAAGACACAAATATAAAACAAAAATACTGGAGTAAAAACATGGGTTGTCTCCCATAAGCGCTTTTCTTTAACGCCTTTCAGCTAGGCGCAGAAAGTGTAACTCAAGTGTTATCGCGAGATGGAGCATTGATATCATAAGCTCCCCCATTTGTAGTGGTACTAGGGGCTTTGTCAATTTTAGGCCTATAATAATATTTCTTTGGTTTAGGCACTTTAGAGGCATACATAAACTTTTGCTCCTTTCCCACATAAGCTTTCTCTCTAAACTGTAAAGATGAAAAGGTTGAACCCAAAGTTCCCATAGCTTTTTCAAGTTCGCCAATCCTATTAATTTGATTATCATGGTCAGTTCCTAGGACACTAATTCTTTCATCAATTCCTCCTAAGGATTTATCAAGTTTATCAGTTTTAACAAGTAACATCTCCAACTTAGTTTCAACACTAAAATTTTTCTCTATGGTTTCCAATTTTTTCATAACATCCTCAAGGGAGGTTTCAATTTTAATTTCATTAACAGGTGGTGTTCCAAATAAACTCTCAATAATGCAACTAGCCTCTAAAGCGGGAGCACCTAGGAAGTTACCCCCCGCGAGACAATCAAGAACATATCTATTCCGAGCTAGAGATACCAACATAAAAATTCCCGAGTAGGATAGTAGTGGAGTGTTTCTTAGTGCACCTATTATGGGCATCACTAATTCTATACCAAGCATCTTTTAAACATTCTCCTCCTTGTTGCTTAAATGAACGAACTTCAACTTCAGGATTACTCATTTTAGCGAGTAGTAAATAAAACAAACTAGATAAAGTAAATACAAGTAAACTAATTTTTTTGTGTTTTTGATATAGAGTGCAAGACAGTAAATAAAGTAAAACTAGCAACTAATTTTTTTGTGTTTTGATATAAGTGCAGCAAACAAAGTAGTAAATAAAATAAAGCAAGACAAAAACAAAGTAAAGAGGTTGGGAAGTGGAGACTCCCCTCGCAGCGTGTCTTGATCTCCCCGGCAACGGCGCCAGAAATTTGCTTGATGCGTGTAGTTGACACGTCCGTTGGGAACCCCAAGAGGAAGGTGTGATGCGCACAGCGGCAAGTTTCCCTCGTAAGAAACCAAGGTTTAATCGAACCAGTAGGAGTCAAGAAGCACGTTGAAGGTTGATGGCGGCGGGATGTAGTGCGGCGCAACACCGGAGATTCCGGCGCCAACGTGGAACCTGCACAACACAACCAAAGTACTTTGCCCCAACGAAACAGGTGAGGTTGTCAATCTCACCGGCTTGCTGTAACAAAGGATTAACCGAATTGTGTGGAAGATGATTGTTTGCGAGAGAAAAGAGTAAAACAAGTATTGCAGACAGATTTGTATTTCGAGTATTAAAAGAATGGACCGGGGTCCACAGTTCACTAGAGGTGTCTCTCCCATAAGATAAAAGCATGTTGGGTGAACAAATTACGGTCGGGCAATTGACAAATAGAGAGAGCATAACAATGCACATACATGTCATGATAAGTATAGTGAGATTTAATTGGGCATTACGACAAAGTACATAGACCGCCATCCAATCGCATCTATGCCTAAAAAGTCCACCTTCGAGGTTATCGTCCGAACCCCTTCCGGTATTAAGTTGCAAAGCAACGAGACAATTGCATTAAGTATGGTGCGTAATGTAATCAACAACTACATCCTCGGACATAGCGCCAATGTTTTATCCCTAGTGGCAACAGACACATCACAACCTTAGAACTTTACGTCACATCGTCCTGGTGTCAATGCGAGGCATGAACCCACTATCGAGCATAAATACTCCCTCTTGGAGTTAAAAGCAAAAACTTGGCCAGAGCCTCTACTAGTAACGGAGAGCATGCAAGATCATAAACAACACATATGTAATAACTTGATAATTAACATAACATGGTATTCTCTATCCATCGGATCCCGACAAACACAACATAGAGTATTACGAGATAGATGATCTTGATCATGTTAGGCAGCTCACAAGATCCAACAATGAAACACAATGAGGAGAAGACAACCATCTAGCTACTGCTATGGACCCATAGTCCAGGGGTGAACTACTCACTCATCACTCCGGAGGCGACCATGGCGGTGTAGAGTCCTTCGGGAGATGAATCCCCTCTCCGGCGGGGTGCGGAGGAGATCTCCAGAATCCCCCGAGATGGGATCGGCGCGCGGCGTCTCGGTAAGGTTTTCCGTATCGTGGTTTTTCGCCTCGGGGGTTTCGCGACGGAGGCTTTAAGTAGGCGGAAGGGCGAGTCGGGGCCGACGAGGGGCCCACACCACAGGGCGGCGCGGGCCCCCTTGGCCGCGCCGCCATGTGGTTTGGCCACCTCGTGGCCCCACTTCGTATGCTCTTCGGTCTTCCGGAAGGTTCGTGGCGAAATAGGCCCCGGGTCTTTGTTTCGTCCAATTCCGAGAATATTTCGTTACTAGGATTTCTGAAACCAAAAACAGCAGAAAACGAGAGCTGGCACTTCGGCATCTTGTTAATAGGTTAGTTCCAGAAAATGCACGAATATGACATAAAGTGTGCATAAAACATGTAGGTATCATCAATAATATGGCATAGAACATAAGAAATTATCGATACGTCGGAGACGTATCAATGCTCAACCATTTATTATTCCAAGTGATGCTTAATCTCTTCTATGATCACTTGCAAATGTTTGTGTTTTAAATGGAAATGAGGGAGTGAGGATTCCATGTTATGCACATTGTATTCAAATATAATATTTTAACATGCGCATGTACATTGGGGAGCTTCCTCGTTCTATTTAAAATACTCATGTGTGGCTATCATAAATCCTTATTTCACTTGGTATCTTTTTCTTTGAGTGATCTTGTGGTAGTGATGATACCATGTTTGTGCACCTTACTCTTCAATGCAAATTGTTTATCTTGTGCACAAACCTTGGGGAGCTTCCACATATTGCTTAGAGCATCCTTCTTGATCTTATCATAATATCTTTCATTTGGTTCGATGGTTCATTGGATTGCTTGCTTCATTTGTCGAATCTTTCTCACCTTCTTATCCTCTTGCAATCTTTGATCCTCAATATAGTTGGATTCACTCCCGGTATTCCGCATTGAATACGTGCATTTGATTTCACTCACATTATGAGAAATGCACACCTTATGGAGGAACTCTCACTATATTGGCCTTCCGAACCTTTCATCCATTTCGGCAACCGATGCCAATGAGGGAGAAGTTTGTAGGGTCTAAGGGAATTTCTTTTGTTGGTTCTTAAGCATTTTCCTTTCATGCCTTGCATTTGTTGCTTTGCATGGTTGAATATTTAGGGGATACTCATCTAGGTTTTAATTGCTAATATATGCAATGAAATTCAAGTTCATTCACACATGCATATATTATGGGGGAGTTTGTACTAAATATTCAACTTGGGTTGTTCGCTAAGTTCCTTATCTAAACCCTCTCAAAGAGATTCTCACCAATTACCAAAATGGGGGAGATTGAAAGGACATGGAGCCCCCATGTGTGGTTTTGGTAATTGATGAAAATCCCTATGTACTAATGGTTTTATAGAGAATCTATCTTAGATCGTGTCCATAGCCATATGATGGTCTCAAGGTTGCAAGATGGAGAAGATCGAGTACAATGAAGAAGACGCATGAAGACGGTGTCGAAGATGGAGATGGAAGAAGACGGTGTCGAAGAGAGACAAAGACGGCATAGATGAGATGAAGACGGTGACGTGCGTAGAAGATGGATGAAGACGGTGTCGTGTATGTTGGAAGAAGATGGTGGCATGCACAATGATGAAGAGGGTGAAGACGGAGCTTGCCGGCTCGAGTGGAACGCGAAGGTCAAGGTTTGTGCTCGGTAGGATAGTTGGTCGCATTATCGGAGAGAGCTCAAACCTTCCATGCATTGCATCGTGTTTCTTGGTTATTCTTGGTTCTTATCCATGATATGTTTTAGAGCTTGTGTTCATTCTCATGACAAGCTCTAGAACATCGGAAACGGATTCCGGATGCATCGCATGTTGCATGTTCGAGTTGGATGATTTTCCCGGTTTACCATATTGAGAGGTTACACCTCTATATTTGTAGGAAAATCATAATCCACTCTTTTGCATGATTTCACCATGTGTGGAGGTAGCTCTTGTTATCCTCTTTCCGGCAAAATTGGTTTCACCTCAATCGGATTTTCCTAGCTCGAGTTATTGTCGTTTTCGTATCGCGGTTTAGAGGGAAAAAGAAGAAGGGCGGTAGTACCGGTTAGGTACCGGTCAGGTACCGGCTTGTTCTCTGTGAGCCGCTGGATCCGGACCGGTATTGGGCCGGTACCTACCCGGTAGTACTGGTTCAAGCGGAAGTACCGCTTGCACAAGAGGAAGTACCGCTTAGATTGTTTTCTGCACAGTTTTCACGCAAGCGGTAGTACCACTTCGACAAGCGGTAGTACCGCTTTGGGTCGCGAATCTAACCGTTTTTCTACCCAACAGCCATATTTCTGAGCCCCTATTTATAACTCTCTCCCACCTCCGTCCACACTAGTTCTTCCCATCTATTCTCTCTCCTCCATTGTTGACTTTGAAGAGCTTGATCCTCCTCTTGATCCCCCCACTATTTCTTGCATCTTTTTGGGGGAAAGGAGAGAGGAGATCTAGATCTAGTTCTCCACCAAGTGAATCCCCCTCCTAGTGAGGGGATCTTGCTAGATCTAGATCTTGGAGTAGTTTGGTGTTCCTCCTATTTTTTGTTCTTCCTCCCTTATTCCCCCAATAGCTTTTGTAGCTTTGTTGAAATTTGGGAGAGAATGACATTGGCATCTTAGTGGTGTTCTTAGACATTGCATTAGGTGCATCGGTTTGGGTTCTCTCCGGAGTTTCGGTCTCGTGTGAGTTCGTGTGAGTTCCCTCTAGGGTTCCTTGGAACCCTAGAGGGCTTATTGACCTTAGTGGTGTTGTTACCTTTGTGGCCTTGTCGCCTTTGTGGCGTGGTAGCCTTTGTGGCCTTGTTGCCTTTGTGGCCTTGTCGCCTTTGTGGCATGGTAGCCTGTGTGGTGTTGTTGCCTTTTGTGGGTGTGGTAGCTTTTGTGGTCTTGGAGCCAGTTGTGGCGCGTTGGAGCCTTCGTGGCCTTGTTGCCGTTTGTGGCGTGCTGTAGCCTTTGTGGCCTTGTACTTGAGAGCCTCCGGTGTTGTGGAGTTTGCCTCAATCTTGATACTTGGGTGTTTGCCCCAAGCTTGTACGTGTTCGGTGACCACCCTCAAGGGTCCCTTAGTGGATCGAGGCTTTCCCTTTGGTGGAAAGGTTCGAGGAGAATACGGTGGCCCTAGTGGCTCATTGGAGTGCCTTGTGCCTCCACACCGCTCCAACGGAGACGTAGCACCCAAGAGTGTGAACTTCGGAGTACATCATTGTCTCCTCATTTGCCGGTTACTTCTCAACCCGAGCTCCCTTACTTATGTTCTTTACATTGTGATAGTCTTCGTGCTTGATGTTATATATCTAGTTAGCTATCACCTTGTTGCTCATCATGCTTAGCATAGGTTGTTGGTGCACATAGGCAAACCCTAGTTGATAAGCTTTGAGCTAAACAAGTAAACCTTAAGTAGTTTTATTCCGCCTTGTTTAGCGCTCAAGTAGAAGTTTGTACAACCCGCCTATTCACCCCCCTCTAGGCGACATCCTTGTACATTCACTTAGTGGTTCACTCTCCGAGGACGCGTCCGTAATCGCGTTTGCGACCGGCGTCCTTGGCGAGCCCATCGTGCCCTGTATAGGCATTGCCGGTGAAGGTACCAAAACCTCTTCATCTTGCAGCTCAGGGTTGTGGTCGACATCAGTGTCATCCTCGTCGATATGGGAACCGTCGTGGCGTGCGTCCAACACGCCGTGGTCACTGCACCTCAACACCTACATCAACATGAGTGGAATACTCAACAATGAACGGCTCACCAATCGTGTCTTCACTCGTTGGTTCGCTGCTCCATGCCCAAGCTTTATCTTCCTCGAACACCACATCTCGAGAAATATGTACTTTCTTCGCCATGATAGGCCTTTGAGTGAGCACTTCTTTCATATCCAATAAAAACCACCTTCGTGTTGCGATCTTCTAGCTTGGTGAGGTTCGGTGTGGGCTTCTTCACATGCCCAACATAGCCAACAGTCCTAAGGCGTGTCACGTTTGGCTTCCTTCCATAGAAAGCCTCGTATGGAGTTTATTCAGGCAAGATTTTGGTTGTTGCCCTATTTAGGAGATAAACCGCTGTAGTGACCGCCTCTCCCCAAAACATATTAGGCATGTTTTACTCTTGAGGAAACTGCGAGCCATTGCTACAACAGTCTGGTTCCTTCTCTCGACTACTCTGTTCTGCTGTGGTGAATAAGGAGCGGTGATAAATCTTTTTATCCCATTTTTCCTCGTAGTAGTCATATAGCTCACTTGAAGTAAATTCTCCTTCCCGGTCAGTGCACAAGGAACACACTTGCAACTTCAGTTCCATCTATGTGGCTGCCTTAACCTTCAGGAACACTTCGAACGCTTCATATCCACATGAACCTTGAGAAGTCATCAACTAGAAGGAGAAAATATTTCTTTCCTGCATTTGTGGCTGGCGTGATTGGTCCACATAAGTCACCATGTAGCAGCTCCAAGGGTCCAGCAGCACGGAAACTCAACACGGCCGGGAACGACGCCCTGTGTTGTTTTCTTACGAGACAACCATCACACACATGCTCGCTTCTTAAGGGCATAAAAATTCACATAACCATACCTCGCGTGCCACAACCACGCTTCTTCCGTTGATTTGGCTATCCAACACTCTGGCTTGGATTCCTCAATGTTGAGAATATATAGGTGATTGCTAGAGCGTCTCACCCTTGCAAGCACCTTTCTCGATCTATCCTAGAGAGTCATGAAACCATAAACAACTAGCATTTTGCAGCCGTACTCATCTAGCTGCCCAATGCTTATGATGTTGTTCTTCAACCGTGGTATATAATACACCTCGGTGAGTATCCGGTGCTCGCCGTTTCAGCACTCGAACAAGACATACCCTTTTCCACAGATTTCTACTATGGAGCCATCGCCAAATTTAACAGAGCCCATGACCTTGGTGTCTAACTCGGCGAACTTCTCTCAGCAGTCGGTCATGTGGTTACTCGCACCAGAAACCAAGCAATATTCTGGCTACCCTTCAATTTTGGGATCACCTTCCTCTCATTCAAGAACACCCTCTGGTTCATATCTGGAGCATCTAGTGTTAAAACACACTTTTCCATCAGCAGAAGATGTACGTCTTCATCATCTCCTTTCTTTACAAGTTTTTCCTTCAATCTTCTATCCGGCTGCTTGCACTCCTTTGCAAAGTGACTAGGTTCATTACAATTAAAACACTTCACCTTTGATTTTTCATAATCGCGTGGCCTCCTTTCGTCGATGAAACGGTCACCTTTGCCCCGACCTGCACCTTGCAAACGATCTTGTCCACGGCCTTTGCCACCATCGCGGCTGTCGAGTTTCTTGCTGCTGGAACCTTCAAACTTCTTCTGCTCTTTTGCAATTCGAGCTTCCAGATGAGCGTGAGAGTACAACAACTTCTCGCCATTGTCCTTAGCCTCTTTCCTCCCCTTATGATTCTCTTCGTGTGTCCGCAATCTGCCGATAGTTCTGGAACCATCATCTTGGTTATGTCGCTGAACTGCTCAATCATCTCGATAATATTTGTGAATTTTTCGGTGACTGACGAAAATAATTTCTCGATGACCTCCGTATCTGTGACTTTCCCGCCGAGAGATTTAATCTCGCTCACCAAGTTTGTGATCTTCACAGAGTACTCGGCGATCGTCTCTCCTTGCAACATCTCCAACTTGTTAAGCCGTCGTTTCAGCACCTGAGCACGGGCACGCTAGCGAGAGAGCAGCCATGGTGCCTTCGTCAACCTCATTGGTGCCTTCTATGGCCTTCCACACTCGGAGGTTCCTGTAAACTTCATCTTTGTGGACCAAACCACATAGTTTGTGTCGGTCAGCATTGGATACTGAATTGGTACTGAACTTGATCTTGCCATCATCATGAGAGGCTTGGCGCTAGCTTCCGCCGCCACCAACGCCTTCTTCGACGCCGCCGCCTTCTTAGTTTCCTTGTCGTCGCTTGACATCACTACTAGGAAAAGGGCAATCAGTGGCGCACCACTTATGCCCATCAGTGGTGCACCAGTGGTGCGCCACTGCTATCACGCCACTGCTAACTTTTA
>NC_061511.1:58019681-58104820 GCF_022539505.1 Lolium rigidum | reverse complement strand
CGCACCAAATAGGCTTATTGCCGGCGCAGCTAAGCCCGCCGGTGCGAACGGGCCGGTGATAACAGCTCATTGCCGGCGCGCCTGGATGTTCGCCGGCGGTAAGGCAGCTACTGCCGGCGAACCGGCCCTTATTCGCCGGCAACTACATTATTCCACCGGCGCACTTGTTGCTGCGCCGCCAGTAGGGATGCCAGCACTGGCGCGTGCTTTGTGCGCCGGCAGTAGGTAATGTAGGTTCGCCGGCAGTAGCGATCGAAAATACAATTTTATAGCCATTTTCCAGCTTATTACAATGCATATTTGCAAATTTATACAACAGTTCATATTTGTACGAGCAGCACATGCAATATGAGAAGCACATAGAGAGTCAAGTATCATTTCGGTATCAATACACAAATACACAAGTCTCGTTCCGGAATGTTGATTCATACAACACATGTGCATATGCAACACCGAACGACGAAGTTTCACAAAGTTAGAAGTCTCGGTACATAGTCGTCACAAGTATCGTCATACACCTCACAATGTAGGTCCTAACCTAAACTACAATCACATAGAACATGACCAACATGGTCATGATGACCATCATCACGAAGGCCATGGTCTTCATCCGGTTCCTCCTCATGTCCCTCATCTCTCCCGCTACATAACAGGCGTATCTTCCTTCCGCCTCCACCCTAGTGGGGTATCCCTTGTAGCCGTTGCCGCCGAAACGGTGCACCTGTCTCCGACGAGTCCTCCCGCTCGTCGTAGACTCCAGGAACCCTCCCGTTGTACACGACATATGTCGTCGGCATCTCCATTCACAAGACAAGTAAAACGTTAGTACCAATGCAATGAACAAGTGCCAACTCAAATAAGAGATAAGTAGTACGAACTAAATAGCATGTGCCTCATACTTTGTTGGTCGAAATAAATAATAACATACAGGGATGGTGTCAGCGAGGCTAGGTAGGATGCACAATAGATTGATATTTGTGGCCATCACACCAAGCCTCACTGGCCCCACCCCGGAGTGTACAAGTGACCGAACATTTTAATCATCGGCCAATGCAATTAAGAAGTGCGAACTCAAATAAAAGACAAGTAGTACGAATTAAATAGCGTGCCTCATACTTTATCGGTCGAAACAAATATTAACATCCAGGGATGGAGTCAGTGAGGCTAGGTAGGATGCACAAGAGATTGATACTTGTGGCCGTCGCACCAAGGCTCACTGGCTCCACCCCCGAGTGTACGAGTGACCGAACATTCTAATCATCGGCGAACTCCAAATACGAGGCAAGTAATGCAAATAATTATTAAGCTATCTACGCCATAATCTTGAAATATATAGCAAAGTAAATGAAACTATAGACACATGTTCACATGCACATTCATACAACTAACTAAAAGCAACAAGTCGATTCTATTGGAATATATAGCAATTATTACAATACGGAAGTTCAAGGACATATCGTTCAAGCTTTAGCAAGTGTTCCCGTCGTAGGATCAGGTTGTACGCCTAGGGGGAATGGACGGCAGCCCTCAAGCGAGTTGAACGGCCTCTCATCACGCGACATCTCCAAGCGGAGTTCTATCTCGTCATTAGGTGGTAGACCGTAGCCGTAGAAGAACTCGCCGGACCTAGCGTTGACATCCCGCGAGATTACCGTGCAAATGAACCGCTGGATGCGACCCCAGTTCTTTCTAATCTCTCTATCGGGGACATCCGCCATGTTTGCAAACCTGTTTCTGAGATTCTCCGGCAGCAACATGTCATCTGCGTACTTTATGTACTCCTGCATCCGAAGGATGGCGTACCACGCGTCCATCCCATTGTCTTGCGTCGATCGCTCGAGGCGGGGAAGTTGGTTGTGTGGGTTAAGACCAAGCCTCCTCGGGATTTCCTCTCTACTTTGAGGGGGCCTGCCTTGTTGGCGAAGCCGGTGAGAGCATCATTGAGAAGGGCCCCGATATGGGTGTAGTCTTTCTTGCGGTCCCTACCCGAGTCGAGATAGACCGCATGCGAGTGTTGCGGGTGCACGACGATGAGGGTGCAGAACTTGTCTCTGCGGAAAACACACGGATTAACCTTTGGAAATGCAAATGGAGATATAGGATAGAATGGTGATGGGGGACTAGCGAGTGATTACTTACTCGGGGAAGTAAGGGATGAGAATGGCGCCCTTTTTAATGTTCGCCAGCATGAAATCCTCGACCTCGCTGGGTGGCAATCGCGCGATCCCCGGCGTTGCGGATGATGCTCTCCCGCATATAGAAGGGGTCCATTATCGCGATGGTCGGCGTCCCCTCCTTAACAATGCTGGGAAGACAAGCTAAGAGCAACTAGGCGAACCACACTAAAGTGGAGCGCTTGCATGCGATAGATGCTGAAGATGTCGTTGAACCGGATGAAGCACAAGTCCGCGGGGTACTTCTCGACGAAGTTCATGCCGGTTGGCACCTTCGCCACGAAGAGAGGGTAAGCGGGATCTTTTGATTTGAGAAGAATGTTCTCCACATGCCCGACAGGTCTCATGCAAGCTTCTCATATCCGGGGTGAGTTTCTTCAGGACATGCTCCGGCGAGCATCGGTTCACCCAAGTGATGCAGAGGTCGCCAATTGTTTGGCAACTTGTCAAGGAGTGGGACCTTGTCCTTGGATTTGGCCGCCGCCTTGTCTTGGGCGTCCTTCTTATTTGCCCTCTTCCTCTTCTTGGGTTGTAGTGCTGGACCATCCATCGCCGTAGTGGCCGTAGCACGGAGTGTGTTTGGGCTCCGCATATTTTTGACGGCGGCGGTGGCGACCTCCTCAGGATTTTCCTCCTCGGCCGTTTCTTGAGAATCGAACGGCTTCTTGGAGCACACATATTTGGAGGCCGGCGCATCCTCATGGACAACTTGTGAAGACGTAGGAATATCCCATTGGAAGTTCTCACGTTCGTATTCCTCGGCCTCTGGCGCAGCCTGGCTGTTGTGGTGGGGCGCTGACCTCCGGCGCAGCCTGGCCGTTCCGGTGGGGCGATGACCACCGGCGCCGCCGGCCGGTCGTGGAGGGACGCTGACATGTGGCGCCGCAAGGTGCTTGTCTTTGCGTGCCGTCGACCTCGAGTAGGTGTTGATCCGAATTAGGGTCTTCGGCCATAGCAGTACCCAACCCTTCAGTGAGGCCAGATTCAACGGGCTATCGTCATCGGCACCATGCGGTTGATTAGGAGGAAACAAATCCTCATACCCCGGTAACGCCCGATCCACTTCAACCCGGTAAACGTCATCCACCATATCTCGTGTGTGCCACTTCTTATCCAGGGGCCGAAGGATGGACCCCTCGCGACGTCTTTGAGTTCGTCGTTTACTCTCATCGGGAAGGTGCATGGCGTTGAGAGCGCCTGCGAGAACATGTGTATGGCGTTAGAGAGAGGGCAAGGATGATGAAACTAATATATTAACTTGATGTACACATTAGTTAATTACCGTGAGGGCGTTGAGCTCGGCTAATGTCGACGGGCCGGCACATGCGGCGGCGGGCGTGCAAGTGACGGAGGGGCTGCTACCCGGCATGGACGGTGAATCCCTAGCACCGGCGACATTGCCGGCGGCCGGAGGAGTCTCCATTATAACATTGTCATTGCCGGCGGACGGCGGCGCCATCGAGTTGCTGCCGTCGAAGCTAACCACTTGCATTTTCGGGGGGGGGGGGCTTGTTTGCCACCCTCATACCACGCGTGTAGAGCATCGAAATCTGCTTGGACCGAAGCGGCGACTTCAGCTTTGACTTCGAGTACGAGTGTAGCTTTGAGTTGCGGTACCAAACCAGCTTGGACTTGGGCTAGGATTGACTCCCTCATTTCCTCCGCCTCCCGCTGCTTCCTCTCACTGCGCGCATTTTTATCGGCCGCAGACGACAAGCCGTAGTGACCATGCTAGTGGCCTGTACCGGCGCCAGCCACACGGCCTCTATGCGGCCTTCTCGTAGGTGAATGCTCATTGACGATGTTTAGCGCCCGTACGAGAGGCTTGTCCCATGCTACCCTGCCCGTCGACGCCTGGGACGAGGAGCCTTCGTCACCTTGAGAAAGTCTTTGTCTTTCTTCTTCCTGCGGAAGAAACGCGAACCATTTAGAAATGTTGCTACTATTATATGAACGATACTTGATCTAATTAAACCGGTAAATTGCTTACCATTTTTTCTCCAATGACAGGACCTTCTTGTCGTTCGTGAACCAAATTATGTCGGTTACGACCTTCGGGTCCGTGACAAGTTCCCCGGTTAGTTTCTTCTTATGGTACCGGGACCTGATGAATCTTCTTTCAAGCGGGTCCTTGTACTTGAGCCAGGGGTTCTCAATGCCGGCATTTACATACGCCTCGTCCTCCTTAGCCCAATAGGGCTCCTTTCCCTCGTACCCACGGCTCCCAAGGTTGTGGTTGCCGATGTTAAGCTCCCGCATTTCCTTCCCCCACAACTTGCGATTCTTGGTTGCTTGTAGCTCTTGATTGGCCACAAAAGCATCAAAGTCCGCCTGGGTGACATGCGGAAAGGCGGAGTGGACCTCTTCGAAACCTTTGCCCTCGGCAATCAGCTTCCGCACCATGTACTTATAGCTGCTGAGGTGTTTGGTGAACTTCAGGAGGGCTTGTGAGTTCACAATGTTGTTGGTTTGATGACTCGGAGGCGTAGTCGCCTAGGAACTTGTATCGTGCGTGCAACCTCGCAATGAGCTGGGCTCGCAAAGGCGCTTTGTTCTCAGCTCGGAGGTCCGTCTCGTTGAGATTGACGACCTCTCGGAGGATACATGCCAGTTGGTTGCCGTACCCCTTGGCAACATCCTTAGGCTCCACCGGCAAACCACTGGCGGGGTCCACCTCTTTTATTGTGTCTCTGCCGGTGGCGACCGTGTTTTGGCGCCTTGCCTTCCGCGGCCTCTTGGAACCACTTGTCCCGGTGCCACTACTCCCGGCGGCGCCGCTAGGATCGTCGCCGCTTGTCTCGCCGCCACCCCCGGCGGCGCCGGTTGCCTCGTCGCCGCTTGGCGCGTAGGTACTACCCCCGGCGGCTTCGCTTGCCTCGTTGCCGCTTGGCTCGTCGGCACTACCCCCAGCGTCATCCTCCATCTCATGGTCCTCGTCGCCGCCAACACCAGCGGCCTCGGCATCCTCCTCCGTCCTAAAGAAGTGCCTATTGTAGTGCTCCTCTAATTCTTCTTAAGACGTCATGGTGGCTTGCACTAATAGAAGATGAAAAAGAGTTAGAATTCACGAAAAAATTCGGCATGACCTTTGCTAAAAATTGGTCATGCCGAGTGCTAGAATTGCCGGAACGGAAATGAATCGACATTCCGGCACTCAATAGCAACTCAATCCCTGTAACAGAAATGCAATTCACATATAGGGGAGACAATACAACCATCACCATAAACGAGAGACAATATAACTTGACCATTACAGTAGGGGAGCAGCTTCATTTTCATTTTCATTTCACAATAACCATCAGTAATAGCACTACAGTAGCATTACAGTAGCACTTAGCATTACAGTAGATGAATGTAAATCAAATTCTCACACTCAGACAACAACAGAATTTCATCATGCTAGCCCTGGATTCAAACCATCTTTACCATTTTACACCATAACCATTTTACATCAACACCATGCTACTCTCTGGCTACATAATTAAAACAGTGCCAAACAGAGCTTGTACCCACTTATAAGACAGTTCCAAAAAACAGATCATTTTAAAATTGGCAGTGGCATATATATGGTTCATTTTAAAATTGGTTTAGTTTCAAACTAGAGAGCATACAACATACAGAGCTTGTACCCACTTATAATAGCATGGACTGCAATAGCATTTTCTCTGGTTTTTACAATAGCATGGACCATTTTCTCTGGTTTTTACAATAGCATGGACCATTTTTTAAATGCAATTTGCTCATTTGCCAACTAGTAATTTGCAATTAATTTGCTCATTTAAACCAATAGTATCATGCATTATTCCAATAGTAGAACCCAACAACATGGATTCCTATTTTTTATTCCCCTCCAAGTCTCAATAAAAACAGCAAACTATCATATACAATCAAATACCTTAACAGGTGTCATCAGCACCATTTGAGCTGTTGAGATAACAAACTAGTTCTGATCTATCCTAGATGGAGCTTACAGCTAATTGCAAGTAATCAGAGAATGCATGAGTTATATAAGCCATTCTTCTATGCACAAAAAGAACCAAAACCAGAGAACAATATCCTATTTATGATGGAGTAACAAATTCATTTAGTTATTCATCAAGATTATCCAGAAATTTTAGGCATCAAATTCAATTTGCTACAAATTCAATTTATATGGCCTATTAGCCAGGGCATCAAATTCATGAATTTAACCAGCAAATTCAATTTGCTACAAATTCAAGATTATCCAGCAATTTATATGATTCATGAATTTAACCAGGGCATCAAATTCATGAATTTAACCAGGGCATCAAATTCAATTTGCTACATAGGCATCAAATTTCATTTGGGCATCAACCAGTTCGTCGTGTGGCATCAAATTTCATTTGGGCAACCTAGCATCTACCAAGAACAGCACACCGTGGGAGTAGAGAGGGGATCGAACAGGGAGGGGAAGAGGGAAGGGGAGAGGGAAGCTTACCGTGGCTGGCGCGCGGGGCAGGTGGTGCTGGCTGGTGGAGGGGACGGTGGCGCCGACGTCCCCGGCCTGCTACGCGCGCTCCTGTCGGCGACTGCTCCTCTCGGCGACGATGGCCCGCGCGGAACGCCTCCTCCTCTCGGCGATGGTGTCGACTGCTCCTCCTCTCGGCGGTGACGCCCTCCTCCTCCTCGCGGCGGCGTTCTCCTCCTCTCGGCGGCTCGGCGGCACGGGGGCGGGTGGAGGGAGGCGGCGCGGTTAGCTAGGGTTCGTTGGTTTGGGAGAATGGGGAAGAAGGAGTCGTGCGTGCGGTTAAGTCCCAGGTATAGCCGGACCCATCTTATTGCCGGCGCACCACCTGTTTGGTTCGCCGGCAACAACTATACCCCCGGTGAACCAAACATGTGGTGCACCGGCAATAAGATGGGTCCGGCTATACCTGGGACTTGTCCCCCAGCCCTGGCTAGCCATTTCCTTTTCTATTTTATTTTATTTTTCTTCATTTCTTTATTTCTTTTCACTTTCTTTTATGTTTCTTTTCTTTTCCCACAAATCCTATACTATTTTATTTCCTTCTCTTTTCAAGATAATAACCAAGCAATATGAGTTAATTATGCATTACAAAAAAATATGAGTTATACATACACTAAATATTGACCAACACAATAATATTGACCAAAAAAATATGAGTTAATTATGCATTACAAAAGCAATATGAGTAATACATTGCAAACAAAGTTTTAAATCATCGATTGAGAAGAGTGTTTCACTTTCTTCTTGCTTTTCTTGCTCGTCGTTGAATAATTTAGCCCCGTGTCGTGACTTCTTCTTTTGAAGGGTCGACCTGACCTCGGTAGCGTGGTCCTGCTTCTTCTTGTGGTGTATGTTGTGTCTTCGTCCTCGGATTCTTCCATCATTGGGTCTCCGACTTGTCCTTCGAAGTCTTCCTCGTTGGCGACTCCATCCTTTCCGACGATGGTCCTCTTGCCTCTCCTCACGATAACACGGCTAGGCCTGGATGGGTCGGTTATGAAGAAGCATTGGTGCACGTGTTCTGCCAGTACCCATGGCTCATTCTGCGCGGTGGCGTTCGTGGACTTTGATTTGTCGGCTTCGGGTAGAAACATGGTGGTGAAATACTGGTCTTCTTTTGTGACGCTCTTAGCCCATCTGATATGGAACATCGGCACTTTCTCCCCAGCGTAGCTAAGCTCCCAGATTTCCTCGATTCTTCCGTAGTATCTAGTCTTTACGTCACCCGTCCAGGAATCCATCGTTACCCACGAGTTACGGTAAACACTTGTTCTTGTCTTTTTCTTCCGTGTAGAATGTGTACCCGTTGATATCGTACGCTTGGTAAGTCATGATGTTGGGCGCGGGGCCATGTGACAAGGCCAATACTAGTTTATCCTTGTCAGAATCCATTGGTGGAGGATTAGCATCAATGTGGTCTTTGAACCAGCGCGCGAAAGAGGAGTTGGGCTCTCTGTATATTTCTGCTTCCGTCATCATCGGCTTGCCACTGTTCTGTATCATGGTTTTGTGCTCTTTCAACCAAGGATCTACTAAGTTGGCCCTGTCAAAGTCGGAAGTCCGACCAGACATGTGCACGTGTAGTTCCTTCCTTCCATTTTTGTGGCCTACTCCCTCGAACCTGCGGAGGTGCTTGTTTTGAGGCAAACCAACAGGGTCCTCGATGTCTAGATAATTCATGCGAAAGAGATGCACTCGTTCGGTGAGCCAGCCACGGACGATGCTTCCATCCGGATGTGACCTGTTACGAACGTATCCTTTAATGACCCCATTCATTCTTTCAAACGGCATCATGTTGTGTAAGAATGCCGGCCCTAGACCGACGATATCATCCATGATATGGACCAACGAGATGGACCATCACGTCAAAGAATGCGGGCGGGAAGTACATCTCAAGCTCACATAGGATCACCACGATCTCTTCCCGGAGCCTTGCGAGTTTCTTCACGCTTATCGACTTCCGAGTTATGACGTCGAAGAAGTTACGGAGCCCGATCAGCGTTGCACGGACATGATCATCCATTATACCTCGGATTGCAACCGGAAGAATCTGCGTCATCATCACGTGACATTCATGACACTTCATGCCGCTGAAGTTTCGTTTCTTGGGGTCCATGTATCTGCTTATTAGCCCAGAGTAACCGAAGGGCACTCTGACTCCTAGAAGGGTGCGTCAGCACTGGGTGCTCAATCCGCTCTTCATCATTCAACACTGCCTCCTTTCTTTCTGCGTGCCAGCGCATGAGCTTTGCTTCCTTGCGGTCCGCGTAGAACCGTTGAAGCCGGGGGGCGAGAGGGAAGTACCACACAACTTTCCGAGGAGCTTTCTTCTTCCCTTTCTTGTACCGTTCAGCTTCACACACATGACATTTGGTCTTGTCCATGTGCTCCTTGCGATACATGATACAGTCGTTGATGCAGGCGTGATACTTTTCGTGGGGTAAGTCGAGAGGGCACGTGATTCTCTTGGCCTCGGCTAGACTACCAGGACACGTGTTCCCAGCAGGAAGGAGATCTTTCACGTATTCCAGGATGTCGTCGACGATTGTGTCCGTCCATCTGTGTTTCGCCTTCATCTGCAGCACATCGAGAGCTACTCTCAAGCGAGACTCCCCCAACCCGCGACCTGAGTCGTACAACGGAGTATTCGAGTCTATCTCGAGTTGCTCAAGCTTTGATTTCCGCTTGGCGCCTTTCGTCTTTTCGAGAAGCAGATCTTGAAGATGAGGGTCCCGCACGACTGAAGCTAGCGGCACCTCTTCGTCATCGTCAAGGTTATTGTCGTCGTCAAGGTTATTGTCGTCGTCAAGGTTATCGTCCTGTGCGACAAACTCTTCATCGTCATCAATATCATGATGCCCTCCTTCTTGCCGGCCATTTTTACCACCGCCGCCGTCGCCCCATTGACCTCCGCGCCATCATCACTCATCCATTGAGTGTGTCCATGCATGAAACCATTAGTGAGCAGGTGCCCCTGCAATTTGCCTGAATACGGGTCAAACCATTTCCCTCGTTTGCATCTCCGGCACGGACACAATACCTCGGTGCGGTTATTTTCATACATGTCGATGATCGCGTGTTTCGGATATCTCATCACGATGCTTTCACTCATCTCGATAACCATTATCGCCTGCATGGTAAGATTACATAATTGATTAGAACCATGCATCCGTCGGTAGTTTTCACGGAAAATTTCGGCATGACCTTCCTACACGGTAGGACATAGGAGCGCCAGAAATGTGCCGAAACGGAAACTTAAAGAATCAACATTTCGGCGCAACGTTGGCAACTCATTTTCAACGCCAACACACAAGCACAAGCACAACATATATATATATATGCCACACACGAGAGCTTTGCTTCAAATGTCCAACATACGTCGATTTCATTCCTCAATTTGTTCATTAATCACCTATTTGTTTGATATATTCGTCAACGAGATCGAGATGTCGCGCCGCTACCACGGCGTATGGAAGCCGACTTTCTAGATCTAGAACTAGATCTAGATCTAGATTGAGCGGTCAATGCGGGATAGTAGATCTAGATCTACATAGGAGGATATGGGAGATGCATGTAGGAAGGGAAGATTTGCTCAAAAAATATGATTTTGTTTGGTCAAATTGGTGAAATTGGGGATAGAAATGGACAAAAATGAGCTGGGTTGGGAGAAGGCTCGGGTTTGTGTGGAGGAGTGAGTGTAGTGGCTTGTGAGTGCTGGTTGGTGGCTGTAATAAGTGCCAGGTTACTGCCGGCGCACCAGGACCTGGGTGCGCCGGCAGTGTATAGCCCATCCGGCTATATCTGCTCCAGACCAGGCCCACAAAGCATTGCCGGCGCACCAGCCCAAGAGCGCGCTGGCAATAGAGAATTACCGCCGGCGCGCTCCTGGGCTGGTGCGCCGGCAATGCTTCGTGGGCCTGGCCCGAGTTGGGGGAGGTGTTGCCAGGAAATAGCGCCGGCGCGTCGTGTCAGCTGGTGCGCCGGCAGTGGGCAGGCATCGCCGGCGCGGCGCTTTTCTGGTGCGCCGGCAACAAGTTCCACTGGCTCATGCCTATGGTGGTGCGCCGGCACCACTTGCCTCCAACTATAGGCTTTTCCCTAGTAGTGATACACACTTTCATGCTTAGGACATCTAGATAAGAGCTTTGTCTGGTTGTGCAAGGTGATGGTTTCATTAAGTGGTCATCATTTTTTATTGCAGTGCAAGGGCGTTTTTCGTTTTTCTAACATCATTTTTTTCATGGAGAGAGAAGAACACCAATGACAATATTATCCAGTTTGTTTTCATCAAGTACCGATGCAAGGTTTCATACCATTACATGACATGTGAGTATGTGACACATTGACTGCTTCAGAGGGATTGTAATATATATGTTTATCTCCAAAAATGGTATTTGGTTACATCGGCATTCCAGATTCTTATTTACTAGGTCATGAAATTAGAAAAGGAGAGTCTTAACTTTATCCTTTCAGGAATCAGTTGGAAATGGTGAAGAACACACTCAAGGCACAAATTCAATATGAATCATGACAACAATTACATGGTAAGCCATGTATGTATTTATTTTCTCCCTGCATTTAAATGAGGGTTGGAAAAAAAGTTGTCAAAAGCACTAAAACTAAATGACTTTTTTATATCTTTAAATACTACAGAATAGTTATTATTGGTCAAGTTTAGCTAAACAAATCAACTTAGTTGAGTTGAAAAAGTTTTAAACTACTATCCCCGTCGCAACTCACAAGTCAGAACTGAACCATATCAACCTTATATACCTTTTGAGAGTTAAAAAAAATTAGCATACCTTTTGGACATGCTTAATAGTTCAGTGAAATTTGAGGACTACTTATTTTTTGGAGACTAATGCAATCTTATCAGCATTCATATATCTATCATTCTAATACCCGGTGAGTTGTTCACTAACATTACACTAATGAATAACTACACAAGTATACAAACAAAAAAATCTAAGATTTTTATGAACTTAATTTTCTGCAACCCCCTTGAACTTATAAGAATTTCCATCATTCTATCGCAAAAATAGAAGAGCGCGGGAACACGCGGCATCATGGTTTAGTATATTAATAAAGAGCGGCTTGATGGGATTCTACCAGACAATGACGCTGTACAAAACATGTCGCATATCTTAAAACAGCAAAGTGCCATTGTATGCAAATAGAAAGACTATACATCAACTTAGTTAAACAATTCCCATTCTTGCCGACAGAGCTAACATGAGAGATTGCTGGATGGCAGTAGAATAGTACCCATGGTATTAACCTTGGCTTTGTACTCGTGGTACCTAGACTCCGAAGCAGAGGCTCTTTTTCCCACACTCTTGCAGTCTAGCAAGTCTACCACAGAGCACTCTTCTTCACTCTTCGGGATCAACTACTGAGTGTTGTTTCATTAGCCTTCTCAGTGCTTCAAGTTCGACAGCAACCTCTATCATCCTTGGCCTCTCTTCACTTTTCAGCCTTAAACATCGCAAAGCCAACTGGGCAACAGTTTTAACATGTCTAGCTCCAGCTTCATCGGCTACTTCATGATCCACAATTTCCATCAACCGATTCTCGTGGAATAATATACTGAAATGCAACGCTAGGCTTCTCACCTCATCCATCTTGCCGCAAAATATTGGTTTCTCCCTTGTCAATAGCTCGATAAGTACTACACCGAAGCTGTAAACATCGCTTCTCTCGGTCAGTTGGCTTGTCTGGAAGTACTCAGGGTCCATGTACCCCATTGTCCCCTGCACTAAGGTGGTCACATGGGTCTGGTTAAGCGGCATTGGCCTTGAAGCCCCAAAATCTGATACCTTTGCGGTGAAGCTCTCGTCAAGGAGTATATTGGAGGACTTGACATCTCTGTGAATGATTGGCGGCTTCGTAGCCATGTGCAAGTATGCAAGTGCTGTGGCAGTTTCAAATGCAATCCTCAGGCGATCCTCCCATGGCATCGGCACCGAAGTATTGTGAAGATGGTGGAAAAGGGCCCCATTGGTGATGAACTCATACACCAACAGGGGAACTTCTGACTCTAGACAAACGCCTATTAGCTGGACCACGTTCTTGTGGTTCACTTGCGAGAGAATGAGCATCTCATTGACGAATTGCTCCACCTGGCTCTCATCAACCCGCTGCGCCTTCTTGATCGCCACGACCATTTGATCGCATAGTACGCCTTTGTAGACCGTCCCAAATCCACCTCTACCAGCTATGTTGTCATCACTGAATCTGTCGGTTGCCTTTTCGAGCTCACCAGATGTGAATATCCTCAACGGCGCCCTCTGAGAGAACATCTGCTGCTTCAGGAGCATGCCACCATTCTGCAGAAAGTATCTCTGTCTTGTCTTGGCAAGCTTTCTCTTCTTAACAAGCCAGTGGGTCCAGAATCCGAGCATGAGGAGAACAAGCAGCAAAGGTATGCCTCCACCTGAAAAAGGGCAGTATAAACTTGGACAAATAAGTGATTTGTTCATGCAGATTGAGCAGATGTAGATATATCAAATTTATGATAATTAAATACTAACCTGCTGTAATCAGTAGTTTTGTATCTCTCCTGCACCCATTGCCCTGCTTCTTACCATCCCCCGCCGTGCCCATTGGGCATACGCAGTCAAAACCACCAACCGTGTTGATGCACTTGTGCGTGCAGGGGTAGTTCATCTCATCTTTGCATTCGTCAATATCTTGTACACAAAATTGCAAAACAAGATCACAAATGGAAACCAGAATAAGGCATATATAGAGATGGTGGCAACCAATGCTTAAGCATGAATCGTAAGCAAACATGAATTTCTCACCTTGGCATCCATCAAGCCCCTGCAAATAGGGGTTCCCATGGAAACCTTCCGAACAGTTGCAGCGGTACCCGGTGTTATTCGCCACCGTGTAACACTCGGTGTTCTCCTTGCACATGTAGGTCTGCGGGGCGCGGCGCGCGTCGGAGCACCTGCCGCCGTATATGGACCAGTCGAGTACCATGGGCAGGTTCGTCAGGTTTCGGTCCAAGTCACCTCTGGAGAAGACGTACGAAGCTTGGTCCGCGATGAACGCCTTGGTGCACCAAGCGCTGGTATTGTTTGTACTGATGTTGCTCCAAGATCCGGAGGGGGACTGCAGGAGCTGGCTGCGTATGCTGGTGACCTCCAAGTACAGCGCCGTGAGCTCCTCGGGCACCGCAGCTTGGCAGCAGCCCACCCCGGAGCACGCACCACTTGAGATGCTCCCCTCGGAAGCGCAAAACGACACGCACCCTCCACGGTAACTATGCTGGCTTTTGATCATCGCCATGGAGTCGCAGCCGACGACGGTGAACTTGTTGAGCTTGTGGGAGAAGGTGAAAGGCGTGCCCGCAAGGTCGAGGAAGTTTGTAGTGACGGGGCCGTTGTTCTGCTGGTGGCACTGGGAGTACACGGTGTCGCCGGTGACTCGTAAGTAGCCCTGGTCCAGTGAGATTTCCATGACTGTGTACTTCCTACCTCCGAGCGACAGCATCGGTCCTGCCGGTTTGCATGATATGTTGAAGCCTGGATTTCTCAGTATGCTCGAGCTGCCGGAGATGGTGAAGGGGTATGGGATGGTGACGGAGCTACCGGGGCATTTCATAGGATCGGATTGGGGAGAACCCGTGAAGAATAGTGAAATCAAGCAGAGAAGAAGCAGCTGCACGAGAAATACTATGGAGGGTGCTGCTGCACAAGGATTACCTCGCGCGCCGAGCATGTTCATGCTCTTTTGATCAATTAACTGATGCAGCTTGGAGGACGGCTTCAGGGTGTTACGCATGTATGAACCTTTGGGTTGCCAGCAAGTAGTTCTGTGAGTATTTCAGAGAAATGCTCCGGTGAGGCAATGAAGAGAAAGACGACCGACTAATGTGCAGTCGTTGCAAAGTTTTCTTGATTTCTTCAGTCAAACAGTTTATGGTGCAGAGTTTTCCTGCTTCCTTCGGTCAAATCGTTTGGCCTACCACGGAAGGAAAATTGCGTTTCGGGTGCACAGAAGAATGCGCAGGTACATGTTTTGTTGCTTCCCCAACAGGAAGCGGCACTAATGTACACTGGCCACAATGCAGTTTTTCCACAAAGACTTGGACGGACACTGGTCACAATGCAGTTTTTCCACAAAGACTTGGACCATCGTCCAGACACCCAAACTTATCCGGACCAAGCAACAAGTTGATATTTCTGCCGACTCTTCTTTTCCACATACTAGCACAGTGCACGAGCATCTTTTTTTGCATCTTTACATTTTTTTGAAATTTGGTTTTGATTTCATACAATGCCATCTAAACAAATACATTTTTTATACCGAAAACCACCTTAAAAGTTCTCAGATTAAACTACATATTTAGTCCATACCGTCTTTGTACGAAAAAAATGCATGCAAAGCACGAGAATAACACCATCTTCCTTTTTTTTTTGAAACACAAGGGTGGCACGTCACTGGAAGGTTCATCTTGCTATCCTTTTTTTATAATGTGTGATTTTATTAAGCTCAAATCCTTCGCATAAAAGCGATACAAGCCATAGGGGTTTACATACACCCCATTTTTACACAACCACAAAATAAGAAATAAAAAATTAAAAGAAAAATATGATTGCCTGTGTGTCATTCGTATAACGTCTAACGTGGTGGAGGGCCGAAAGGTGGTACACTACAATGCCATTCATAGTCTTTGAGGACCTGGGGAGAAAGATGATCCACTAATGTATACTCGTGGGGATCACAGTAGGAAAATTGTGTTTTTGGAGCACAATTTTCTTGTTTCATTTAGTCAAATCGTTTACCCCTACCATGGGAGTAAATGATTTCCCGGTCGAGATATACATCGATAGGTGTATGTTCCCCTCAAAACACGGTTTTTTTGTTGTTGAAATAAACGATAATAAATTAAGCTAGAAGCTGCCTCATTAAAAATCTTCCGATCCCCTTAGGTACCCCGGTAAGAAAAAGAGTGCATCTGGAACTTGCTACCCTTGAAATATACATCAAGAGGTGTACGTTCCACTCAAAACATGGTTGGCCCCAAAGACCTTGATGAAAAATCAAGTGTTTGGCCTAACTATTTGTGGTATGTTCTTTCCACCACCGGAAAGTTGTCGTTTGATGGCACAAGTAAAGCACATGAACACTTGTCACTATAGGTTTAGTTGTGCACATGGAACCTAAAGCATTCTTAGAGAATCTCCCACAGTGGCCCCAAGTTAGGACTACCAAACCACTAGTAGGGGCCGGCATGGGAAATCAAAGGGATACGTGCGGCGGTGATTGGGGTGGCGATTCCGGCGGTGGATGTGGTTGTGGCAGGGACGATGGAGGTGGTTGGAGAGGCGGGACAACAGGCTTAGGGCAACCATAACCAAGTGGCAGGGGTGCTAGACAAGTAGGGAGGACGGGGCGTCAGTGATAGAGCAACATGGTTCGATGTCTTGGTGACAGATGGCCAGCCATTTGGTAGTAAGGAAGAAGAGGCGGTTGGGCACGAGAGATGAAAATTTTGCATGCCCTTATACCTACCGAATGGGGTATGTAGGGGAGGGGTTGTATTAGGAGTTTTGAGATTGGGTACTGGTAGGGGCCTAGAGATGAATTTTTGGCCATAACACCTAAAAATGGGTAGCGAGGTAGTTTAGAGGCCTTGCTAGAGATGCTCGTAGGAAGGTGTTTGTCGACTAACCCTTTGTTTCTACAACTAAGCTATGGTACTAGAGCATCTGCAACATGCCTCTGCAAATTATTTTATGAGGGGTTCGGGCTAAAAAAAAAATAGCGGCAGGGGGACCCTACTTAGCCCCCACAAAATAGTATTGCATGCTAGAGCCCCTGCTAGCTACAAGGGGTCTGCCATAGCCCCCAAGCCCCCAACTGGTAGGTAATAAGACTTCACCTCCCGTTCCTAGGCACACCTCTCTCACTTCTTGTGCGGCCCTAGAGTCGGTTGTCCCCACCCTTGTGCCTTTCCTCTGTCACCTCCCCTCTTATGCATGACTCACATCCAACTTCCGGTAACTTTAGCCTTCCCTCGCATGCCACATGCGACAAAATAATAAATAACAAAGATGATGACCCACTAACGGTTGGATCCCACATGTAAGTGAAAAATGAGGCTCTAATATGGGGGTTATGGCTGAAGTTGATGGCACTTTGGAGGCTGAAAAGTATGGGGTCAGCCCATGCTTTGCTTTTGAGGACTCCGAAATGGGGAGTTGTGTTGCATGCTCTTAAGCAGATTTTGGCGCATGGGCTCCTTAACGCAAAAGTACATTTTGGTCCTTTGATATAACTAATATAAGTCTAGTGCATAAACATTACAGCCAAAGCAAATTCCATGGTAAAAATTAACTCGGTGTCTCGGTAAAAATGTTTTAGAATGAGATACGCCATTCTTCGGAGAATAGAATGTCATTTAATTCAAAGTATGTACCAGAAAATTAATACAAGAATACAACTTCAGTGCATAGCCATTATAACCAAAGAAAACCCAATGATAAAAACTGTGTCAGTGTCTCGCTACGAAATGCTTTAGAAGGAGATGTACCTTTTCTCAACGGATAGAATGTCATTTATTAGAAAATGTTCTGCATGGGATGTACAGAACTAATAGAAGTCCACTGCGTAACCACTATAAAAAACCAAATCCAATGGTAAGAAACTAGCTAGGTATCTCGCTACAAGATATTTTGGATTTGGATGTACCTTTGTTTAGCCAGTAGAATGTCATTTCTAGAAAATATTTTTAGGAGATATACTGGAGAATTAATACAAGTATAGTGCATATAATCAGATAAAATAATATGATAAAAACTAGCTAGGAATCTTGCTACAAAATGTTTTAGATTGAGACGTTGCTTTCTTCAGCGGATAGAATGCCATTTGCTTCTTTTTTTTTAGAATAAGAATGCCATTTGCTTCTTCTTTTTTTGAGAGACTGAATGCCATTTCCTAGAAATACAAAGTTTGGTTCAAGATTCTGGGCAACCTTCTAGGCCCATAAATGCAACTTTTGTAGGTCCATACATCTTTGGGCCGGCTAATCAAGAGTGTATCTCGTGTTCGGCAGGAATGATCAGCCCAGTATAGAACATGCTTTTGTCTATTCTTTTTCTAGACAAATATTTCTGAGCTAAATACACACGCAGTTCCAGAAATTGAGGTGAATTAGTCCTAATATTTGCGGTATAGTGCAAAACTAGTCATTCTGGTGCAGACACGTCACGATGTATTTTTCACGAAAACAACCTTACACAATTTTAAACTTACATGTAACCATGTTACTGCTTAAAATGTAAAATATTATGGGCACCGTCAAGCTGCTACCCGATTATCTGTAACCACCACAGCACTAGCATCTTCATACCTTTAGCCTTATTATAACTTACTTAGACGCATTTCTACGTTGACAGCCCACACGGGCCTTTCGTGACGTTTTAGTAATTATGTTAGTAACAAGCCGGCCGAAAATCTTTCCTTTGAGAGACACGCTGCAATTCTCTAAGTCTTCCAAGTTGATGACCTTTTCTTTGCTTCTCATTTCTCAACCGAATGCATGTGTCGAGCTTGGCGCGTCTCTCATCACTAGACCCATGTAGTGGAGTTTTTTCACCATCGTCGGAGCACCACCAAGCTCGTAGTGTTTTTCGCCCGACCATTCCATCAACGCCGGCGAGCCACGCGCGTCTGCTCTGTGATGGGCACCGTCGAGGGAGGGATCCTGAACAGAGCTAATAGAATGTCATTTACTAGATAACATTCTGCAGGGGATGTACTACTGAACTAATAGAATCGAAGGGCCTCTGCCGAATTTCATTAAGATAGAACAAAGGAAATACAAAGTTTGGTTCAGGCACGGCTGAGATAGCCGAAAGACAATGTCAAAGCCACAGACACAAAGAAAAGCCCCAAGTAGGGGTTTTAGCCTAAACCACTAATACTGACACACAGGCACCATGCAACCTCTAAAAAGCTACAATACATCCAGCAGCTCTCCAGGCTCGTATGTCTTCAGTAATCAGCTCGAAGACCTTGCTTGCCGTGTTAAAAACTTGCTGAAAGATGCGGCTGTTACGCTCCTTCCAAAGACTCCAGTGTACAAGGATGACTACCGTGTCAAAATCCCTCCGCAGATCTTTCGGAGCTTTCTTCCTCGCTCTCAGCCACCATTCTTCCGTGCTCGAGAAGTTGCTGCTGGGGATAGGAAAGTCCGCCTTGGTCCAATCTCTGAACTTGCGCCACACCTGATGAGAGAACCGGCAATGCACAAATAAGTGAGTACAGGTATCGTCGCCAACGCTGCACAAAGGGCAGGTCGCATTGTGAGGCCAGCCGCGTTTCAAAAGGTTGTCCGCAGTGAGGCATTTCTTGTGCACAGCCAACCACATAAAAAATTTGCATTTCATGGGTGCCTTGGACTTCCATATCGGCTTAGCGCAGGAGAACTTGGTGTTGGCCATGAAAAACATATTGTACGCCGACTTGACTGTGAAGACATCATTCACCGTACAATGCCAGACCGCCTCATCGATCTTCCCCACCATCAGGTCGGTGCCTTCTACAATGTCCCAAAGATGTAGATATTGCTCTATAGCCTGTGCTGAGAACCCTCCCGCCTATTCTCGAGCGTCATAGCCACTGAAATTTTGGAGTCACAGACAAAACTGAAGAGAGCAGGCAACTTGAACTGCACCGACCGCCCACCTGGAAGCCAGGCGTCTGTCCATAACTTAGCTCGCTCACCATCACCCAACCTGATAAAAATAGCAGCCCTGAAGAGCTCCAACGAGTCTTGGTCATCGTCCGCCGGCATGAGTGACCATGGTCTCGGTTCAAGCGACCAACGGAGCCAAGGCCAACGACATCTTAGGGCCGTGATACGTCTCCGACGTATCGATAATTTCTTATGTTCCATGCCACATTATTGATGATATCTACATGTTTTATACATACTTTATGTTATATTTATGCGTTTTCCGGAACTAACCTATTGACGAGATGCCGAAGGGCCAGTTCGCTGTTTTACTGCTGTTTTTGGTTTCAGAAATCCTAGTAAGGAAATATTCTCGGAATCGGACGAAATCAACGCCCAGCATCTTAGGACCACGCGAAGCTTCCAGAACACCCGAGAGAGGCCAGAGGGGGGCTACAGGCCCACCAGATGACACCCTGGCGCGGCCAAGGGGGGACCCGCGCCCCCCTGTTGTGTCGTCGCCTCGTTGACCTTCCGACTCCGCCTCTTCGCCTATATAAAGGTCCCTGACCTAAAACCTCGAGACGAAAAAGCCACGGTACGAGAAACCTTCCAGAGCCGCCGCCATCGCGAAGCCAAGATCCGGGGGACAGGAGTCTCTGTTCCGGCACGCCGCCGGGACGGGGAAGTGCCCCGGAAGGCTTCTCCATCGACACCGCTGCCATCTCCACCGCCATCTTCATCACCGCTGCTTGTCTCCCATGAGGAGGGAGTAGTTCTCCATCGAGGCTCGGGGCTGTACCGGTAGCTATGTGGTTAATCTCTCTCCTATGTACTTCAATGCAATAATCTCATGAGCTGCCTTACATGATTGAGATTTATATGATGATGCTTGTAATCTAGATGTCATTATGCTAGTCAAGTGGGTTTTACTTATGTGATCTCCGGAGACTCCTTGTCCCACGTGTGTAAAGGTGACGAGTGTGTGCACCGTGTGGGTCTCTTAGGCTATATTTCACAGAATACTTATTCACTGTTATGAATGGCATAGTGAAGTGCTTATTTATATCCCTTTATGATTGCAATGTGTTTTGTATCACAATTTATCTGTGTGCTACTCTAGTGATGTTATTAAAGTAGTTTATTCCTCCTGCACGGTGTAATGGTGACAGTGTGTGCATCGTGTAGTATTTGGCGTACGCTATGATTGTGATCTCTTGTAGATTATGAAGTTAACTATTGCTATGATGGTATTGATGTGATCTATGCCTCCTTTCGTAGCGTGAAGGTGACAGTGTGCATGCTATGTTAGTACTTGGTTTGGTTATGTTGATCTGTCATGCACTCTAAGGTTATTTAAACATGAACATCGAATATTGTGGAGCTTGTTAACTCCGGCATTGAGGGTTCGTGTAATCCTACACAGTTAGTGGTGTTCATCATCTAACAAGAGAGTGTAGAGTCTAGCATTTATCTATTTATTCTGTTATGTGATCAATGTTGAGAGTGTCCACTAGTGAAAGTATGATCCCTAGGCCTTGTTCCTAAATACTCGCTATCGCTGCTTGTTTACTCGTTTTACTGCATCTCTACTCGTCCGCAATATTACCACCATCAACCACACGCCAGTCCTGGGCAAAGCACTTTTACTGGTGCCGTTGCTACTGCTTATATTTATTCATACCACATGTATTTCACTATCTCTTCGCCGAACTAGTGCACCTATTAGGTGTGTTGGGGACACAAGAGACTTCTTGCTTTGTGGTTGCGGGGTTGCATGAGAGGGATATCTTTGACCTCTTCCTCCCTGAGTTCGATAAACCTTGGGTGATCCACTTAAAAGAAACTTGCTGCTGTTCTACAAACCTCTGCTCTTGGAGGCCCAACACTGTCTACAAGAATAGAAGCACCCGTAGACATCAGGCGGTGCTGAAGCTTCGCAGATTTAGAACACCGAGCCCTCCATTGCTTAACGGTTGACACACACGTGACCAGGGAAGTAGACAATGCCCGCCATTAATTTCCTCCTCACCTTTCCAAACAAAACCTCTGCACCGGCGATTGATAATGTCGAGAGCCCATTGAGGCAGCGATAAGACTGACAATAGGTGAAGAGGTAGCGCCACCAGTACCGACCTGGTGAGTGTGAGCCTACCTCCGGTGTAAAGGAACCGAGGCTTCCAGCCTTTCAATTTCCCGGAGAATTTGTCGATGAGGGTCCAAACATCCGAACGCTTGAGCCGGCCTGTGGTAAGAGGAAGTCCTAGATAGATAATAGGAAAATCTTTCCTAATGCAGCTGAAGTGGTTGGCCACCGAGGAAGCAGTGTCCTCGTCGCAGCGAATACAGGTGGTGTGGGTCTTCTGAACTAATAGAAGCCCACTGCATAACCACTATACAAAACCAAATCCAATGGTAAAAACTAGCAAGGTATCTGGCTACAAAATATTTTAGATTGAGATGTACCTTTCTTTAGCCGGTAGAATGTCATTTACTAGAAAATGCTTTTAGGAGTACAAGTCCAGTGCATATAATCAAAGAAAAATACAACGATAAAAGCTAGCTAGGTATCTTTGCTACAAAATGTTGTAGATTGAGATGTTGCTTTCTTCGGGTAGAATGCATGCCATTTGCTAGAAATTGTTTCAGATTGAGATGTCTGTTCTTTTTCTAGACAAATGTTTCCGTCTGTTAATTCAGAATTCAGAACTACAATCTCCGCAAAAAATAGGCAGAACCTCAGAAACGGTTAAGAGTTGACTCGTCTTAAGCATTGACTATATCTCCGATAATGGTGATCTCGAGCATTGACTCAACGAAGGCGAGGCGTAAGTGTTACTTGTACGTCGCAGTACCTGTCTATATACACTTTTTCCAGGTCTATTATTGCGCATTATTTGAACTACTCGCCTTCGTTACCGTTGACCGATCGACAACCTGGATAAACAAATATGAAATCTCGAAGATTAAGACAGAGGAAAATGCAGGGTGATGATGCATTATGATGACTGAGCTTATGGTGATGATGATTGGGTCGGTCGCAACGTGGGCAGAGAGGATGAGCAGCACCACCGCCCAGCATGGGCATGTTCCCCGCTTCGGTCGGCGCAGGCCCTACACCTTCTTCTTCCACCTTCCCAGAACAAGCTAAGCCCCCGTTCCATTCATACACCTTGACCTTGGGCCTCGGCTATATATATGCCACCTCCATTGATCTCCCATCGCACCAAGACAAATCAAGAAACAAGTGAGAGATAAGCTCCCAACACAGATCGATCCACCCAAGCATCCATGGACCTCGACAATGGCATGGAGATGGAGATGGAGAAGCCTTCTCCTCTTCACCGGAGCCTCTCCACCGTCACCTACGGGTCGGTCTCCAGCACCTACATTGCATCTTCATCATGATTGTGCCATGGATCGTACTGACGCGGTGTTTCTCTGTTGCAGCTGCGGCAGGTGCGGCTACGACCTGAAGCTGAGCTCGCTGGCGCGGGACACGGCGGGCATGGTCGGCGCCGGCGCGAGTACGGGGTGCGGGCGGGGCGGCGGGGCAGCTATGGTGGTGTTCGACGCCATCGACGACGCGCGGTTCGGGCACCTGGACGAGTTCCGGTGCCTCGACGTGCGCGCGCGGCGCCTCTTCGCGCGCCGGACGCGGCTGCTCTGCCGCAAGTGCGGCTCCCACGTCGGCTTCGGCTACGACGACAACACCGCCGCCACCAGGCCGCCGCGGTACCACATCAAGATCCGGGCCCTGCACCCCGCCTCCCAGGACGACGAGGCCGCCGACGCGACGCCGGTGCATGCGTGACGATCTGATGCCGAATTCTTGTGCAGCTATAGCTTCTGTCTTTTCTCTCTTCCATTTTCATTTTTTTTTCTTGATGCGTTCGCGAGTCGCTGCCGCTGCTGTCGTTTTCGCTCCTCAAAGTCGCTCGCTTGAATCTCAAGAAAATGCACAGACTGATTGATTGCAAATTTGGAATCTTTTTTTTTTCCTTCCGATTGTTTAGTACGCAGTAAAATAAAGCAAAACTATTAAGAATGCGCGCGCTAGACCCGGCCACACGATCGTGGGTGGTGTCACCGTCCCACGTTTAAGAGGGAGTTGACTCATCACGAGCAATGACTTTGTGTTTAGATGACGATGATCTCGAGCATTTGACTTGAGGAAGCCATTGGTACATGTATGGACGACGCATCTTCCATATCTAAATAGGTCTACCTCACTAAGGGCATGTTTGATTTATAGGAAAAACACAGGGATACAACAGGAATGCAGGTGCAAAACAGAAATTTGAAAGACATGGAAATTTTGCAAATTTGGTGTTTCGGTCGCAGGAATAGGAAAAACACATGAATCATAAACATGATCTATCAAAGTCAAACCATACGTTAAAGTAAAATTATGATGTTATTATGCAACTAAAAACCTCAGGATAGTTCCCGTCGACAGCGAGGCGCCTGTGGTGACTTCGTCAATTTCAAGATCCAATCCGCCGGCTCAGTCTTCCGGAGGTGCTCATAGGGGTAGGGTGTGCGTGTGTGCGTTCATAGGGGTGAGTGTATGCGCGTGTATGTGAGCGCCTGCGTTTGTACTGTGTTTCTCAAAAAAAAAAAAAAAAAACCTCAGGATAGTTCTTTGTTCGTAGGAGTTTGGAGGGGTGGATTGTAGCTGCGTTTTTCTTTTATAAAACTGCGATCAAAAGAAATTGTCGCATGCTTCTCTTTCGCTCCATTCCTTTGAACCAAACAAATAACTAGTGCCACATGTATGTTAATCTAGTTTGTCGGTCCCTTTAAAAAATATTTGGCATACCACTGTCTGCTAACTTGTTTTTATCAAGTGTAACAAAAAAATACCTAGTTGTCAAGCAAATTGTCGCCGAGTGTGGCACTTAAACCGTTTGCAAGTTTGTAGAAAATTTTGTTGAGTGCCACAGGTAGTCCGCAACTCCTGAATTCGATAGTGGAAGCGGTTAAAATATGTCTATTTCCGAAATAAGATCTCGGCGTGGATGCACGGGTGGTGCGTCGTGTCCAACCAGTGGCCGAAGCAAACTAGGGAAGCACGGCAAACACGGTTCGTACGTGTGGTGATGATCCACGTACCAAATTGTGTTGCTTTTTCACGATCAACAAGTTTTCCCAAGAAACTAGAATGGGTGTACATAATTCCAGTCTAATACCTACATATTGGATTTTTAGAATCTCTGAAACTCGTTGTTTGATTTTTTTTCTAGACACACACACAGAGAGGGAGAGAGGGAGAGAGGGAGAGGGGGAGAGAGAGAGAGAGAGAGAGAGAGAGAGAGAGAGAGAGAGAGAGGGAGAGGGAGAGGGGAGAGAGGGAGAGAGGGAGAGGGGGAGGGGGAGGGGGAGGGGGAGGGGAGGGAGAGAGGGAGAGGGGGAGGGGGAGGGGGAGGGGGAGGGAGAGAGAGAGAGAGAGAGAGAGAGAGAGAGAGAGAGAGAGAGAGAGAGAGAGAGAGAGAGGGAGAGGGAGAGGGAGAGGGAGAGGGAGAGGGAGAGGGAGAGAGAGAGAGAATGTGCTCTGTGAGCTTTCCTTTTGGGCTCTTTATCGGCCAATGGCCAAAACAAAAGACGAACCCGTTGTTCGTTCAAATTAGCCACACCAGCATCACTCGTCCCATCGTGTGCCATGAATCCATGAAGGAACAAAACATATGTGCTAATGTCATCCTTTGCAGACAATAAAAATAAAGATAAATATTATCCAGATGGAGGATTCTTGAAGTAATGTTAATGAAGGGATCTTCTTTCACATTTCAAAGAATTATGACCTGATTGCGTGCTTTCAAGACAATGCAATTTGCGTGTTTGTGATGGGAAGCTAATAAATAGTTGGGACTTGGGAGGATGATTGGGTTCCACTACGCCAAAATGAAAAAAAAATACCTCTAAAAGGCAATATATTATTTTAAAGAATGTTGATCAGTTAATTGGTGCAAATGGTAATTAGGATGAGGAGCCCTTGAGATATACTTGTGGTCGATTGATGTCAATAGTATCCTTTCTTTTCCTTTAAGTCAAAATGGCATGGAAGATTTTATAGCATTGAGGTCTAATAAGAAATGTTTCTTCATTGCGAGATCGCTTGATCATATATGTAGTGGGAATCACAATTAAGAAACAATCTAAGAATAATAAAAGGATCATGTAATGCTAATCGAAGCCCGATACGGGAGGAGCTTTGGAAAAGCAAACTAATAGGAAAAGTGAAAAAAAAAACTTCGGATGGAAATTCGTATAAGGATTTCTTCCCTGCTTGGGTGCTTTGGCAAATATGCACATTATAGTAAATTGCTCGTGCCCAATTTGTTCAAGTGCACGTGAGGATATCAAGCATATTTTCTTTTCTTGTGAAGGAGCGAAAGAAATTTGGAGAAAGATGGGATTATAGAATGTAGTCGAGGGAGCATGGGCAATAGACAGATCGGGTAGTGCCATTTGGGACTATTTAATCTTGTGGAAGTTTACTAATCCCATGAATGATCATTTGCTGATCTAAGGGAGGTAATCATTACAATGGCCTGGTATATTTGGTGGGTTCGACGACATAAGGTCTATGGTGAAAGTGTGCAGACGATTAACTAATTGGTTATGAATATTCAGACCTTGGTGTCGATCTTTGTTCATGCAAAAAAATCCAAAGCAACAAAGGAGGGAGAGCAAGTGGATGAAGGATCGCGAGGTTTTTGTATTGGTTAATATAGAGGCAACTTTTCATCCTGACACAAGGAGAGGATCACTGGTGTACTGATAAGTGATGATAAGAGGTCATTTTCTTACTACCTCTAATGAACATGTGAGACGCAACTACTACGGAGGTGCTGGCATTCAGGCACAACATATAATCTAGCAAATCAGTTGGGGATCAGCAAGCTGATGGTTCAATCTAATTGCTTGGAGATGATGAGATTTTGAAGGATTTGGGATATACGGCAAATGCAGCAGCGCCTATAGTCGAAGATTTATGCATTCAGGCAACATCATTCTCAAAAGTAGAGTTTAGTCTTTGTCCTAGAGAAGCAAATTATGTTACTCATTTGTTAGCTAAAGAAGTGGATCCCCAACCCAATGTTTGGTTTGAGGAACCACCAGGTTTAATTGTCTCAATATTAATTGATGATGTAAGTGTGATTTTCTTAAGCTTTCTTTTGTACTAGAGAACTCCACTTGCCCTAAAGAAAAGATAAAAAAACGTCGCAACCAGCTTTTCTTAAGCTTTCTTTTGTGCATGAGAATCTCTCTTCCAAAAAGGAAGCACATAACCTGGCGAGGCGTGTTATCCTCTCTTGTTGGTTGCATATGCTTGGCTCGTTGATTCTCAACCAAAAAATTGCAAGAGTATGACAGATGCCATGTACTACTAATAGTTTGATGAATAGTACTCCCTCTGTTCCATTCTATAGTGCCTATTGTTTTTTGGCACGGAAATTAGCGCAAGAGTATTTTTTACACAAGACCCCTAGCTGAACGATTTGAGATCAACGTAAAATTTGGGAAATCCATATCTTCCAAACTTACCATAACAATTTTGGGAGCTGAACGATTTGGGAGCTAAACTGGGAGGGGGTAATTGAAAAAAAGCTAAGCTAAAACCTTATATTCTGAAACAAATGCCAAAAATCTATAGGCACTATAGAAAGGAACGGGGGGAGTATTGGTTAATCCCTTGACGCTGATGTCCCATGTTACCTTTTGTTTTGGTCCGAAGTAAGATAAGAAAGATGTTTATGACTTAAGAGGGTTGACTTTGTAATGGATCAAGATGATCTCAATCATTGACTTAATGAAGCCACTTGTACAACACATTACGGGTATACACTATTTTTTGGCACAATTATTGCATATACTATACACACCTCGCTGATATAGCCAAGCTCTCATTGACCAACAAGCTTGATATACTATAAACTCGAGGATCAAGACCTAAAAATGCAGTAAACCATAGCTCGTTATTTAGGAACCAGGATACCATGGGAATTGAGGCGTTGTGTATTCTAGATTTCTAGGGAAGGGGGGCACAAAACAATGGGTGTTCGGCAATGACCTTTATTGTGGGTAAGCAAGGTTTCAATAAGGAGACAAACTAATGCATTAAGATAGGGGGGAGGGAAAAGTCCCGTTTGAATTTCACGCAGTAGAAAAATAATAATTCCACATAGAAATAAAAGAAAAGGTGTCCATTACATAAGAACATTTTCTATTCATCTGACGAGGCCAAAGATAAGAGGAGGCCTTAAGTCACGGGCCTATTGATGGGCTAACTAGGGACATTTTTAGAAAATTATTGGGCTTCAATGCCTATGTATAACTCTATATAAGCCTAGTATTTTCTTAGAAGTGATAATGAGTAGTAAGATAGTGTAGCAGCATCCCATGTGGAGGTGGTATTTTGGCTTATAGGAGCAAATGCTTTCATTATATAAAATAATTGAAAAAACAATTTTAAAAATGTCAAAAAATTCTAACATAATTTTTTGGTGTACATCGTGACATTCTATGTTAGTACACAAGTTTTCGTGGAGAAACAATATTTTATGTGACGTGTACAATAAAACAAAAAAATGTCTTGTACGTAGTCGTGTTATACAATTAAAATTTATCTTTTTTACAAGAGCAACATTTTTTTTGTTTTTCTTGAAAACTTGTGTACGAACATAAAATATGTAGATGTACATGAAAAAATTTATTTTAGAATTTTTTGAACGAACATAAAATATGTAGATGTACATGAAAAAATTTATTTTAGAATTTTTTGACACTTCGAAATGTGGATTCACACAACGGGAGCAAATGCTCCTATGAGCTTATTAATCTATATTACTAGGTACATAGTGGGGAGTAACATATGTACTCACTTAGCTCGTCACAAAGTATTTTGTAATCGGTAATCTAAATCTAGGGATAGTAATTATGTACTATATAATCAACATATTGTTGGGAAATGCACTTTGGCTCATAGGAGCATATGCTCCCATTATGTGAATCCACATTTCAAAGTGTCAAAAAATTCTAAACTAAATTTTTACATGTACATCTAAACATTTTATGTTGGTACACAAGTTTTCAAAAAAAAACTAAAAATAATTGTGGCTCCTGTAAAAAAGACAAGTTTTGATGCTATAACACGACTACGTACAGGATATTTTTTTTATCTTTTTTGTACACGCCATATAAAATGTTGTTTCTCCACGAAAATTTGTGCACTAACATAGAATGTCAAGATGTACACCAACAAATTTATATCAGAATTTTTTAACATTTTTAAAATTATTTTAAAATTATTTTATATAATGAGAGCATTTGCTCCTATGAGCCAAATTGCCACCTCCCATATTGTTGCTCAACTTCTTGTGTGAAAGTTCTGTTGTGTAATTTTTTTCTTTGGTGTGGACTTTTCTGTAAGAACTTTGTTCTAAATATCGGCCTTTGTCGCAAAAAAAAAACAAATAGTGATTTGCCCCCACTTAGCATATTCTTTTCCAAATATAATTGTGGGTCCGTCCCTAGACTGAACAAGAATGTGGTAATATAGAGTTAACAAGATCATTATGGCCTAATTATAATTTTATTACTTTCAAAGCTCTTTTATACTAATGTGGATAATTATTAATAGATCAATAAAATTTTAAAAATAATAATTTAAAAAGCTACAAGGGCCGGTCGCAACATGGGCAGAGATGGGCGGCACCACCGCCCAGCCGAGCATGCGCATTGGCACGTTCCACCGCTCGCGTGGATTCTTTGCGGTCAGCGCCGGCGGGCCCCACGCGCTACTTCCTCGTCCTATTTATACACGCGCACACTGACTCTCCGTGACTCGACCGCACACGGGACAACGAAACATCGATCCAACAGTTGATCTGCGCAGAAAAAAGCTCTCGTCGACAGACATGGCGAAGCCGCCCGTCCCCATGATCATCTCCACCGTGACCTACTGGTGCGTCGATCTCACCTCCTTCTGATTCCAATCTCTGTTCGCGACGTGAACTGACCGGGCCTTTGTGTGCAGCTGCGGCGCCTGCGGGTACGACCTGAAGCTGAGCTCGCTGGCGCGGGACACGGCGGCCGGCGGCGGGAGGCATCGCCGCCGGAGCGTGGTGGTCTTCGAGGCCATCGACGACACGCGGTTCGGCCACCTGGACGAGTTCCGCTGCCTCGACGTGCGCTCGCTCCGCCTCTTCGCGCGCCGCACGCGGCTGCTCTGCCGCAAGTGCGGCGCCCACCTCGGCTACGGCTACCACGAGCACGACACCGCCGCCGACAGCAAGCCGCCCCGCTACCACATCAAGATCCGGGCGCTCCACCCCGCCTCGGACCCGGCGGCGCCGTCGGATCCCGTGATCTGATCTGACGGCCCTGCCCGTATTCTCTTGATTTTCTCTCCTCTCGACGCGTTCGCGAATCGCTGTCGCCCGCCGCTGTTACTTTCGCTCCTCCATCCAAGTGGCTCCCTCGCTCCGGTTGCATCTCAAGGATTGCGCAGGCTGATTGATTGATTGATTGGGATTGTTTTTCTTTCTCATTTTTCACTCGGTATATAAAGTACATGGCGAAATTATTGGTGTACAAAATTCTGCATTATTGGTCTTGTTTTTCATGACTTCTGTATATTATGTTACTCCTAGCTAAAAGTCAAAAGTCTTGTTCTGCCAGCTCCGTCCGGCTGTGCTGCTGCAGCTTTCATCTCTTCACTGTTCCACCACTCTGAAGTCTGAACTTCCAACCTATACAGTAGTAGGCTTGACGTTGACCCTGTAGAGGGGGATCACCTGGAGCACCAGTCATCGGCTTTCCCTTGACATCGTGGATACCCAGGATGAATCATACAGTTTAATTGTATAGGACAACTAAACAATGAGATTATTCCGATGACTGATGAAGAAATTTGTACTATGCTCCACACAGCCCAGACAGCAAGGGTTTCCGCATATATCAGCTTGTGCTTATAGTAACAATATAATAAAGTAAAACAACTAAACAGTCGGGGATTGCTCGAAATACTACCAAATAATAATCTGAGCCTGGGCACCGAGATACCCAAATCCAAAATCCACACCTGGAAAGACAAGTTTCAGAAGTTTGTATGCTGTAGGATCAACTTTGTGCCTATAAACTTTGGTTAAAAACACAGGTTGAAAACACAGCTATTGATGGCCAGTCCAAAAAAAAATCAACCAAAATTTACAGGTAAATACTTCACCCTGTAGCGTTCATATGTCATCAGAACTTCTAACTGTGGTTTTAGTTGCTGCTTCTAGTTCCAAAAGATGGCTACCCGCAATACTACTGGGAAATTAACCCAGGTTCAAAGTGGACCCTGAGCTTCCTCCTGTATCCCATCCTGATTAGCGATCACTGTGCATCCTATCTTGATTCATGTATCCTGTGTTTATCTCCTCCCGAAACTCCTACACACTGAAAACTAGATGTACATAGTTCAAGATGAGAAAAAAAAAAGCAAAGAAGCAACAGTTAGGCATACCTTTGTTCTCAGAAATGGATGCTGCACATAAGGAAGACAAACAATCAGGAAGACAGGTGCAGGCTCTGGAGTCTGCCAAGTGACTGAACTAGCATGCAACAGTAATGGATGTCGCCCCACCGACACCAACACCCCTACCATCTTCTCCTTCATCAGCAAACAGTGGTGGAGGGGCAAGGTAAACATGGCTTTCGTGTGAGTTAGTGTTGGGTTTGCCATTTAGTGGCACAAGTTACTGTGTAGTAGTAATGTGTAGAGGTGATGCTGCATGGGGTACAGGCTACTGCCTACACAAGTACTTCCGTTTGCTCACAAGTCCCTTTCAGACATAAAGGAACCAGACAGTACGCTCCCATCGACCTAACATCATTTGCCTGCTAAAGTTACAACTTCAAGATTTAACCATGCAAACCCGAGCTCCAATAATGGTACCATGTACCAAGAGCTTGCATCAAGGGATGTGAGCAGAACTGGGATTTAACCGGTTGATTTGTGACCGTGATAGAAACTAACCTGCTGAATTCTGCAGTCATAATACTGTTGCATCTTCAACACGCTTCCAGAAAATTACAAAGCAGCCTGGAACAATATGATCAACCACATTTCATGAATCACAGTCGTGACTCGTGAGCTCTGCATAAACCAAATTCACTCGATAAATCAAATGCTCAAGAGCGTAGAACTTAAGTAGTGAAGCATCAAATGTGCTAAGTAGAGCAACGGTCTGTGTTTCGTGAAAACGCAAAAGCCTTGCGTTTGGATGCATTGATAGAGAAAGAATGTTATATGTACAAGTCCAAAGAAGGATCAACACCATGCCATACAACTCAACCCAAAACCAAGTCTAAGGGAGCAGTTGGCGAAGACCCCGGGCACCCGCGTCCGCCCACTGCCGAGCCTCAGCTCTGACAGTCTCAAGCAGGGAGGACACCGATGGGCGCGCATTGTAAAAGACTGCAGCGTTCCGGTGTTTCCAGATCCACCACGCTGTGAGCATGATCAACGACGAGGTCTGTGTTGTTATTCAGAAGGCAAGCAACACCCATTTTTCACATAAAGAAACTGAGGAAGCACAGAATCCTTCTCCAGCATAATACCAGAAGACAAACTATAGAGCAAGTCTGCTACCAGCCTAAGGGTGAGGTGGATATGGAGGATGCATATCGACCCCCTGCGACCTTGGCGCGGGCTGGACGTGAACTTCTCGAAGACGGAGTTGGATGCCTTCGCGGTCTCCACCACCATGGTGATCGGGAACGGGGAATCCGCCCTCTTCTGGGAAGACAGATGGCTGGACGGCAAATCCATGAAGGATGTGGCGCCTGAGGTATATGCGTTGGTACCAAAGCGCCGGAGAAAGGCGCGTACGGTCCGCCAAGCCCCGGTGGACCGCACTTGGATCGGCCCGACATAGTAGGGGCACCGAGCGCTCCGGCACTATGGCGATACGTGCAGCTGTGGAGCCGGCTCGGGGATACCCAACTCTCGGCGGATCCGGACGGGATGGTTTGGCGTTGGACGACGGATGGCCGATGCTCCTCCGGTTCTTGCTATGACGCCCTCTTCCAAGGGGCGATAATTGCGAGCTTCGGAAGTTGAGCCGGAAATCCGAGCGCCGCCGAGGGTGAAATTCTTCTTGTGGCTGGCCTGTCTTGACAGGTGTTGGACGGGGAGAGGCTGGCCGGACGGGGGTTGCCGCATACCCCCAACCGCCCGCTCGCGACCGGTCCACGGAGACCATGCGCCATCTTCTCACAGTGCTGCTCGTTCTCCGGGATGGTTTGGTTTGAGGTGCTTGTCGTGGATCCGATCCACTTCAAGCCCTCCCATGGCTGAGGGCGACTTCGCGGAGTGGTGGTCCCTGGCGGTGCGGACCGCCCCTCGCCAGCTACGCAAAGGCACTTCGTCGGTTATCATGCTTACGGCATGGTGGATATGGAAGCATCGAAACGCGGTGGTCTTCGACAACGCGCGGCCTTCGGTGACGACCCTATTCAACGACATCGTGGCGGAAGCGCGGCAATGGGCGGACGCGGGAGCCCGGGGTGTGCGCCTTCTGCTCCCCTAGACTAGGTTTCCTTTTCTTGGGTCGAGTTGTACGGCGTGGTGTTCGTCCGGTTTCGGGCTTGTACATATAACCTTCTTTTCTATCAATGCATCGAAACGCAAGTCTTTTGCGTTTTCGCGAAAAAAAACTACAGAGCAAGTTTAGCAACCGCATAGCACACACCCATCATTGGGATCGCTGGAAGACTGGTTGTATTTGCTCTTACAGCTCTAAATCTAAAACAGAAAGATATTCTCCTCACTATGTGATGCTCAACAGCTTGTAATCTGAGAAGAGATCAACTTATTAAACCCTACCCAACTTTCTACAAGGCATCTGTAAATGAAATAGGCTTTGAGTAAGAGTAAAGTTCACAAGGAATTTTGCTTTTGACTGCTGTGTCGAAAGTATAGCTTGTAGGTTGTGCACCGTGAGGATTAGAAAAAGTATTGAGACGAAGTAATGTGTTTCTGTTTTTGACAAAAAGATTGTTCCCAGCCATGGCTAACACGTGACATACAACACAAAGACAAAAGGGCATACTCCTACATTTTCAAACACTGGAGAAAAATTACACGTGGCATACAACACAAAGACAAAAGGGCATACCCCTACATTTTCAAACACTGGAGAGAAGTTCTCAAGTCTGCAGCACTTTGAAATTAAAGATATTCCAGCATAAAGATGATAGTTCATGTTCCGCATTACCTTACCTTAGCATTTTTTCCTTCAAACATGCCTTGTGCTTATATTCTTTTTCAAGTTCATTCTTGTAGTCCTTCCTTTTGAGACTCAGTCTGCGGTTGCTCAACTTACTTTATAACCTGGTGTGAAGAATAGCCTCGGAATTATGACTACATTGGTTAGTCAAATGATAGAATAGGAAGAATCTGGTTAGAGTTAGGAAAATGGGATAAATATAATCCACCGTGATACCAAAGACAGCCTTAGTATAAAAAATGATGATGTGTTTGAACAACAAGGCCATTCTGTTCTCATCGGCTCTCATAAGCAGTGTGTGATTCTCAGTCCTCAAGGACCCTGAACATCAATTGGTTTCCTCATTATGGCATAATAGATGAAGAAACTTTGCCTGAACAGGTCAGCTTAACTGGACAGCATGATATATTCTATCTTCTCCGGTTTTGATTTCTGAGTAATTGCTTAACCTATGCGACCTTAGTCAAATACAAAAGGGATGAAGCTGCCAGAGTTATGTCAGGCTTATCAATCTGGGTAGTGATTACATAATTAGGGTATTACGTTGGATCCCACTTATATCCCAAGTTCCTTTGAGGGTTTTTAGTTTAAACTTTGAGAAAAAAAAAAACTGAATTAGAACTCTTTGGCTGAGCTAGAGGTGGGATATAAATCCCAATTGTATCCCCATGACCCCATGCATGACCTACATGAGAGTAACACAGGAGCAGTAGAAAAGAGTATATCTATATGTACTGCTGATTAGTTTTTAGGACATGCTCCGGTGTAATATACCATAGATCTAAAGTTTCTGTGCTCTTACAATATTGGGCAGGGATACAGCAAGTGGGCTGTAAAGAACAACTGAGGGAACAGGGTAGAATAAGCTGTTTGTCGGTCTGGGTATGCCCTCAGGCCAAATCAACCAAAACTTGCCTGCAAGGAAGGTAGTAGTGTTATTTGTGATTTGGTTTACTGGATGGAGTTTATGTAACGGTATTCCAGTTTAGTTGTTTAGATTTGAACTTCTGCTTAGTGCTTCTTATTGGTATATAGGATAGTTACCCCCGCAAAGGTGCATGTACTGTACATTTGTACATCATTGTGTCTGCTTGTTGCTGAACAGAGGACAAGTAGGAAGCATGAAAGAGCTGTTGGTGTAAACTAGCAAAGTAGCAACAGTATTTGTAGGATAACTAACCTTTGATTAACTTAACTTGGAATGGTCCATTCTTGTTAACAAAAAGGAAGGAACTACAATTTTTTCGATTGTAGGAAACTAGAAAGGGGAAAACAGATATCCCTCTCATACACACTAGGATTTATGTAGGATGAATTATGCTCTAAGGTAAGAAGGGTGTTTTTCTTCTATACACTCCAAGATAACTGTTACTAACAAAATTCCCAGATAATTATGTTTTATATAAGGAAATAATAAGGCATAATGGGCAATCCCCTAGTTTGTAAACTTGTGAAATATTTGGAAATCCCTGGTTCGATAACCATCGATCAGGTTCATTTTGAACAGCGATAGTTGAGATTCCACTGGAAAACAAGCATGCAGCATCCCGTTACAGATTTACCTTCCTGCTGCATTCATGACGAAGAATAGATTGCGGTCGTTGGTTGGTAACTCCTGAATAGCTGTAGGACAACCTCTGATGCTGCATTCAGCAAACCAAGTACTCCACCTCATTTGCCAGTATTTACCATTTTTCTTCTGCTTGCCAGGAACAGAGCAGAATAGTCACTTTCCTCAACTTTCGTCAAATTGCTAGCAGATGTTTTACAGAGGAAACAGGAATAACATGCTCTAACGATCTTATGGAGAAACACTGCATTAGTACATTAATTAGTTATACTACAACTCCCGCTAATTTAATGCATCGAACACTGCTAGTATACTGAATCACACACTAAATGTAGTTGCCTATTGGGTGCGGCAGCATGCATATGGCATGAGCCGTACGGCCTGTTCTCTAGTCATGGATTCGGAACTTGAGGAACTTGTAGCTTAAGCATCTCTATTGTTAATTAGGACATTCCAGAGAAGAGAAAACGTCGCACTAACCTAGGTAGCAACAATTTCACTGTTAGAATCACTTTCCAGTTTCGCTGTCAGATCGAGTCAGATGCTTGGATCGTCGCCAGGATCCTACAGTCCGTGGTCAGGCTACGATGGGCGATGATATCGTTAAGGAAAGCCCTTAAGGAAACATGGAGCGGAAGGATCACAGTATCCAACCAAACCACGGGCCAGGAGCAACGGCGGCGGTCAGAAACAAACAGCTGCGAGATTGATTGAGGCGGCCAACAGATATCAACCACACCAACTAACCTCCGAGAAAAACCAGCAGCTAACCAACCGCGCCCGCATGCGTGCGCGCGCGCGCGCCCAGGTCGAACGGATGGAGATAGATCCGCCGCGAAGCAAGGCGGCAGCAGGAAACCGAAACAGAGCCGGAGAAGAAGAGGCGAAACCGCCGCACCAACCTCACGCCGTTACGCGGAACCTGGCCGTCGCCGCCGTCGTCGCCAGCTAGCTCCACCGAACCCATCACCTCGGCGCCAGCTTTGGGAAATGTTGGGGATGTTTTTCGGGGAGAATTTGCTGTGTCGGTGCTGATCGGGAACCAAATCGTAACCGCCTGCTCCTGGGCGTGTGGCTGACGAGAGGCCAGATTCGCGCACACGGTGACGAAGATGGCAAAGATGGCGGGGGGAGGTCGCTGCGCTCGTGGCTGGCTGTGACAGTACGACTTGTGTGACAGTGTCAGTATGACTGCGTGAGGATGACGTGGTAGGCAGTTAGGTCAAAGGTCGACGGTATACATGACCCACGATCATTTTGAGGTCCTGTTTTGTTCGTCAACCTCAACAACGGAACATGGAGAGCGTCTTTTTTTGACAATTGGACGGCAAAGTCGCCATACAAAGCCCTACTAAACTCAGCAGGTACTTGATCCATCCATACTTGATGGTCATTTGACAGTCCAGCCAAACCAAGCGCAGCTAGTGCATGGGCTGGTTTATTACAAACACGCGGTACAAACGTAATATGGTGATCAATAAACTCAGTTCGTGGCAGGAACTTTGCTTCACGGAAGAGGGCACCCGATTCAGCCATATCATAGTCAGATGATGTGAGGGCCCTTTGCAGATTCTGGCAATCCGTCGCAACGATGATGCGCCCAAATCCTAGCCGTACCGCCATGGTAATTGCCTTTACGACAGCCATTGTTTCAGTGTGTAGCGCGTCAATAGCATCAGAAACTGAACCAGCTTCAGCAACAATCATATCACCATCATTGTCCCTAGCTACAACACCCCAACCTCCCCTATTTGTGACTGGGCTAAAAGCTCCATCAGTATTCAGCATAATCCAATCAGTAGGGGGTGGTTGCCAGCTCTGGATCCGATCCAAAGCCTGTTTTGGATCTTTCTTCAGGTGTAGCTTCCACTCTTGCATATATGAGATTATGGTAGCCTGCAATTTATCTAGAGGAAGTCTACGTTCTCCTCTATTCGCTTTATTTCTCTCAGTCCACCAGCACCACAGGAGTGCCACACACTTCATCTTTTCATCATATGGCATCGCTAGAACTCGGTCCATCAACTCCATAGCAGAGTCACATTGTAGCAGGCCTTGTCTTGTTTGATCTAGCGAGAGAGCAGTCCAGATTTTACTTACTTCTTGGCATGCAACAAACAGATGACCACCACTCGAACATTGCATTGCAGATTGAACATCTCGTGTCAAGATCAATGTGTCTCTTCTGAATATTCATCCTCATAGGCAGACTATTTCTTGCAAAACGCCAGAGAAAATGGAGTACCTTTGGGGGACATTCGAGTTTCCACAGGCGGTTCCAAATGTTCCTCTCCCACTCACTACCAATTTCACCATTTGACGAACCAGCCTGCCTCTCATCACTTGTAGCCTGTGCATAGATCCTATATGCAGACTTTACTGAAAAAATACCTTTACTGTCCGGATGCCATGCAATGTAATCCTCGAGCTGGTCATATATGGGAATCTTTAAAATTGCAACGGCATCTTTATGTATGAATGTTTGGCGCACAAGGTCCTCCTTCCAGCATACTGAATCTGCCTCCAACAAATCTGCAACATGGAGAGCGTCTTTCCAAAGGGACATAGCATGGGTTGTGTGTTAAAACAAAAATGCTCATTAACCTCTTCGACCTTCTTGAAGAAGGCCGTCCTCTCACGGTGTTTGAAAACAATTTGCGGCGGCTTACGATGGACGCTCTCCACCTTTCTGCTAAAGAGCGATCTCTCTACTGGAAGACGCGGGCTAAAGTCAAGTTCTCCTTGGAAGGGGACGAAAACGCAGAGTTTTTCCATGCCTCTGCTACGTGCAAGCTCCGACGCAGCACCATCACGTCTCTGACCGTGGATGGTGTCGACACCTCTGACCATGCCGGTGAGGCCAACATCCTTAAGTCCTTTTTCTCCAACTTGCTGGGTATGGTCTCCACCACTTCCTGGAGGTTCGACCTCCCCTCCCTCTACCCGGATGCTCCTTCCCTTTCAACCTGCCTCAGTGTCCCCTTCACTCAACAGGAAATTAGGGAGGCCTTTTCGTCGATGAACAAATTGTCTAGCCCTGGCCCGGATGGTTTTGGTCCTGCTTTTTTCTCCACTTTCTGCGACACGGTGTCCCCCGACGTCTTCAAAGTGTTCTCCTCCTTCTATGACGGATCCATTGATCTCTCTCGTATTAATAGGGCCTTCCTCGTCCTTCTGCCTAAGACTGACTCCGCCACTCCCTCTGACATATCTCTCTCCAAAACTGCATCATGAAAGCCATCACCAAGGTCCTTACAACTAGACTAAAAATTGCTATCCACGGCCCGGTGGATGCCGATCAAACTGGGTTCCTCTCTGGGCGCCGCATCTCGGAGAATATTGTGTATGTTGCCGACCTTATCCAGTGTTGCCACACAAGGAAAGCCCCTGCCATTGTCTTCGAGATTGATTTCCGGAAAGCTTTGACTCCGTCAACTAGGCTAGCATGATTGCCATCCTCAGAGCCTGTCGTTTCGATGACCTTTGGTGTGTCTGGATGGAGCGCATCCTCGGATCCGATCATACGGCGATCCTCCTCAATGGGGTTCCTGGGGACTGGATCCGGTGCAAAAATGGACTACGCCAGGGGGATCCGCTCTCCCCGTACCTTTTCATCATCGTGGTCGACGTCCTACAACGCCTCATACGCAAAGCCTGGTCCGAGGGCTCCCTTTCCCACCCAATCTCCCCGGACTCGCCATGTCCGGTCCTGCAATACGCGGATGACACTCTGATCATCTGTAAGGATGAGCAGGGGGCAGCTAGCTGCCTCAAGAGGGTCCTGAGGACTTCATTTTTGCTACTAGGCTTGCTATCAATTTTCCAGAAGTCATGTTTTCATTCCCATGCATGTGACCCCCTCTTGTGCGAACGAGATGGCCTCCACACTTGGATGCCCTATCTCATCATTTCCCCAACCTTATCGTGGGCTTCATCTCTCCCCTACCAAGCTGCATGCCTCCGCCTACGCCCCCCTTATTCTCTCCTTCGACCGTCGTCTCTCTGGATGGCGGGCGCACCTCCTCTCCTCTGGTGGCCGACTTGTCGTGTGTAATGTTGTGCTGAATAACCTTGCTACTTATTACATGTGCTCATACTTGTTGCATGTGGGTGTGCTTGAAAGTATTGATAAGAGACGCCGCACTTTTTCCTGGACTGGGAAGGACTCCTGTTCCGGTGCTCGATGTCTAATTTCTTGGGATAAGGTGTTGCTATCTAAACAGGAGGGCGGTTTCGGCTTCAAGGACCTCCACCGGCAGAACAGGTGTTTGCTGCTTAGTTTCGTGCATAGGTTACACTGCTCTTACTCCCTTCCATGGAAGGAATGGTTCTTTGCTCACTCAGGACCGGACCTCGACGACTGCTCTTCCACTCCCTCTTTCCTTGAGAGGATCGTTGCAGAGTGCCTCCCTCTCTACCGTGCCATCACCAGGTCGACGGTGGTGGACGGCAGATTGACGTCCTTCTGGATGGACAAGTGGCTCCCTAGTGGGGCGCTTGCGACGCACTTCCCTGCCCTCCTCTCTCACTGCACCCGACCACACGCTTCAGTGGCCTCTGTCGTGGAGGGAGGACTGCACCTCCAGCCCCGCCTCTCGACGGAGGCGGCGGACGAGCTCTCTACGGTATGCTGCATCCGACATCTCCCTCGTGGAGGGGGAAGACTGCTGCGTCATCGACTCCCCCTCCAGCCCCCCTTTAGCATGCGGGAGGCGTACAGGATGCTCTCCTCGGGCCGACCCGTGGACGTCTCGGCCTCCATGACTTGGGCCCTCCGACTGCCTTCCAAGCTGAAGATTTTTGCATATCTAGTTGACATTGACAGGCTGAGCACTAGGGCAAATTTGTTCTACAAGAACTGCGCTCCTTCGGCGGTGTGTGCTGCCTGTGATGAGGACATCCCTACTACACCACTACCTCCGTCATTAATCATTACCTTAATTATTAATTCATTAAAAATAGTAAAAAGCCCCAATCTAATATTATTTTTATTTCAAAATTATTAATAACTTCCACTTTATAATAAAGTTATTAACCTAAGAACTATATAGTAATTGAGAAACCCTAATTCTATATTAAATAAAGATGACAACCTCATAATTATATGTGAAACCCAAAACCCTAATACAATTAGAAACCCTAGCTCCACTATTTCATGTGAACCCTAAATTGTTTCCAAACCTAAACCCCAAGTTAACATGTGATCATGTTACTTCATTAGTAATCATAGATCCATAATTAGTAACTAAATGATTACCAAGTTCACATAAAATATAGGAACCCTATCACCAACAATTTAACATCCTATATATGTATACTCATCAAACCAAGATGATCAAATAGGATAAATCAAGTGTAAACCCTAGTTACTATTCTCTTAGGCATCAACACTAGTTATCCATACTAAGCATCACACCTTGGTGATGAATCCTCATAGCAACTACGCCCAATGTTTTATCTTACATACCATACTCCACTAAACCCTACTAGTGTTGGATAATTATGAATCATCCTATTTAGGAGCCAATTATTCCTTACTTAATAGAACCAATAGTAAAACCTAGACCACTGATACGTCCCAGACGTATCTATAATTTCTTATGTTCCATGCTACTTTTATGATGATACTCACATATTTTATACACATTATATGTCATTATTATGCATTTTCCGGCACTAACCTATTGACGAGATGCCGAAGAGCCAGTTGATATTTTCTGCTGTTTTTGGTTTCAGAAATCCTAGTAAGGAAATATTCTCGGAATTGGACGAAATCAACGCCCAGGGTCCTATTTTTCCACGAAGCTTCTAGAAGACCGAAAGGATCACGAAGTGGGGCCACAAGGTGACGACACGCCAGGGCGGCGCGGCCTGGGCCCTGGCCGCGCGGCCCTGCTGTGTGGGTCCCTCGTGACTCTCCCGACTCCGCCCTTCCGCCTACTTAAAGCCTCCGTCGCGAAACCCCCAGTACCGAGAGCCACGATACGGAAAACCTTCCAGAGACGCCGCCGCCGCCAATCCCATCTCGGGGGATTCGGGAGATCGCCTCCGGCACCCTGCCGGAGAGGGGAATCATCTCCCGGAGGTCTCTTCATCGCCATGATCGCCTCCGGATCGATGTGTGAGTAGTTCACCCCTGGACTATGGGTCCATAGCAGTAGCTAGATGGTCGTCTTCTCCTCATTGTGCTATCATGTTAGATCTTTTGAGCTGCCTATCATGATCAAGATCATCTATTTGTAATCCTTCATGTTGTGTTTGTTGGGATCCGATGAATATTGAATACTATGTCAAGTTGATTATCAATCTATCATATATGTTATTTATGTTCTTGCATGCTCTCTGTTGCTAGTAGAGGCTCGGCCAAGTTGATACTTGTGACTCCAAGAGGGAGTATTTATGCTCGATAGTGGGTTCATGCCTCCATTAAATGCGGGACGGTGACGGAAAGTTCTAAGGTTGTGGATGTGTTGTTGCCACTAGGGATAAAACATCGATGCTTTGTCTAAGGATATTTGTGTTGATTACATTACGCACCATACTTAATGCAATTGTCCGTTGTTTACAACTTAATACTTGGAAGGGGTTCGGATGATAACTTCGAAGGTGGACTTTTTAGGCATAGATGCATGCTTGGATAGCGGTCTATGTACTTTGTCGTAATGCCACGATTAAATCTCATAGTACTCATCATGATATATGTATGTGCATTGTTATGCCTTCTTTATTTGTCAATTGCCCAACTGTAATTTGTTCACCCAACATCTGCTATCTTATGGGAGAGACACCGCTAGTGAACTGTGGACCCCGGTCCTATTCTTTACATTTGTGTTATACAAACTGCTGCAATTGTTCTTTACTGTGCTTTGCAAACAACCATCATCATCCACACTATACATCTAATCCTTTGTTTACAGCAAGCCGGTGAGATTGACAACCTCGCTGTTACGTTGGGGCAAAGTTCTGTGATTGTGTTGTGCAGGTTCCACGTTGGCGCCGGAATCCCCGGTGTTGCACCGCACTACACTCCTCCGCCATCAACCTTCAACGTGCTTCTTGGCTCCCTACTGGTTCGATAAACCTTGGTTTCTTTCCGAGGGAAAACTTGCTACTTGTACGCATCACACCTTCCTCTTGGGGTTCCCAACGGACGTGTCGATCGCACGCATCAAGCTCTTTTACGGCGTCGTTGCCGGGGAGATCAAGACACGCTGCAACGGGAGTCTCCACTTCCAATCTCTTTACTTTGTTTTTGTCTTGCTTTATTTTATTTACTACTTTGTTTGCTGCACTTATATCAAAACATAAAAAAAATTAGTTGCTAGTTTTACTTTATTTACTGTCTTGTTCTCTATATCTAAAACACGGAAAAATTAGTTACTTGCATTTACTTTATTTAGTTTGCTTTATTTACTACTGCTAAAATGGGTACTGTTGAGAATACTAAGTTGTGTGACTTCACTAGCACAAATAATAATGATTTCCTATGCACACCTATTGCTCCACCTGCTACTACAGCAGAATTCTTTGAAATTAAACCTGCTTTACTGAATCTTGTTATGAGAGAGCAATTTTTTGGTGTTAGTTCTGATGATGCTGCTGCCCATCTTAATAATTTTGTTGAACTATGTGAAATGCAAAAGTATAAGGATGTAGATGGTGACATTATAAAATTAAAATTGTTTCCTTTCTCTTTAAGAGGAAGAGCTAAAGATTGGTTGCTATCTCTGCCTAGAAATAGTATTGATTCTTGGACTAAATGTAAGGATGCTTTTATTGGTAGATATTATCCTCCCGCTAAAATAATATCTTTGAGAAGTAGCATACTGAATTTCAAGCAATTAGATAATGAACATGTTGCTCAAGCATGGGAGAGAATGAAATCTTTGGTAAAGAATTGCCCAACCCATGGACTGACTACTTGGATGATCATCCAAACCTTTTATGCAGGATTGAATTTTTCTTCGCGGAACCTATTGGATTCAGCTGCTGGAGGTACCTTTATGTCCATCACTTTGGGGGCGGTGATTGCGTGTAATTAACACGTCCGTTGGGAACCCCAAGAGGAAGGTATGATGCGCACAGTAGCAAGTTTTCCCTCAGAAAGAAACCAAGGTTTATCGAACCAGGAGGAGCCAAGAAGCACGTTGAAGGTTGATGGCGGCGGGATGTAGTGCGGCGCAACACCGGGGATTCCGGCGCCAACGTGGAACCTGCACAACACAACCAAAGTACTTTGCCCCAACGAAACAGTGAGGTTGTCAATCTCACCGGCTTGCTGTAACAAAGGATTAGATGTATAGTGTGGATGATGATTGTTTGCAGAAAACAGTAGAACAAGTATTGCGGTAGATTGTATTCGATGTAAAAGAATGGACTGGGGTCCACAGTTCACTAGAGGTGTCTCTCCCATAAGATAAATAGCATGTTGGGTGAACAAATTACAGTCGGGCAATTGGCAAATAGAGAGGGCATGACCATGCACATACATGATATGATAAGTATAGTGAGATTTAATTGGGCATTACGACAAAGTACATAGACCGCTATCCAGCATGCATCTATGCCTAAAAAGTCCACCTTCAGGTTATCATCCGAACCCCTTCCAGTATTAAGTTGCAAACAACGAGACAATTGCATTAACTATGGTGCGTAATGTAATCAATAACTACATCCTCGGACATAGCATCAATGTTTTATCCCTAGTGGCAACGAGCACATCCACAGCCTTAGAACTTTACGTCACCTTGTCCCAGATTTAATGGAGGCATGAACCCACTATCGAGCATAAATACTCCCTCTTGGAGTTAAGAGTAAAAACTTGGCCGAGCCTCTACTAATAACGGAGAGCATGCAAGATCATAAATAACACATAGGTAATAGATTGATAATCAACATAACATAGTATTCTCTATCCATCGGATCCCGACAAACACAACATATAGTATTACAGATAGATGATCTTGATCATGTTAGTCAGCTCACAAGATCCGACAATGAATCACATAAGGAGAAGACGACCATCTAGCTACTGCTATGGACCCATAGTCCAGGGGTGAACTACTCACTCATCACTCTGGAGGCGACCATGGCGGTGAAGATTCCTCCGGGAGATGATTCCCCTCTCCGGCAGGGTGCCGGAGGCGATCTCTCGAATCCCCGAGATGGGATTGGAGGCGGCGGCGTCTGCGGAAGGTTTTCCGTATCATGGCTCTCGGTATTGGGGGTTTCGCGACGAAGACTATATGTAGGCGGAAGGGCAGGTCAAGAGGCGACGCGAGGGGCCCACACAATAGGGCCGCGCGGCCAGGAGGTGGGCCGCGCCGCCCGGCGTGTCGCCGCCTCGTCGCCTCAATTCGTTTCCTTTCGGTCTTACGGAAGCTTCGTGGCAAAATAGGACCCCGGGCGTTGATTTCGTCCAATTCGAGAATATTTCCTTACTAGGATTTACGAAACCAAAAACGAGCAGAAAACGACAATCGGCTCTTCGGCATCTCGTTAATAGGTTAGTGCCGGAAAATGCATAAATATGACATAAAGTATGCATAAAACATGTAGATATCATCAATAATGTGGCATGGAACATAAGAAATTATCGATATGTCGGAGACGTATCAGCATCCCCAAGCTTAGTTCTCGCTCGTCCCGAGCGAGTAAACGATAACAAAGATAATTTACGGAGTGACATGCCATCATAACCTTGATCATACTATTGTAAGCATATGTAATGAATGCAGCGATCAAAACAATGGTAATGACATGAGTAAACAAATGAATCATAAAGCAAAGACTTTTCATGAATAGTACTTTCAAGACAAGCATCAATAAGTCTTGCATAAGAGTTAACTCATAAAGCAATAAATCAAAGTAAAGGTATTGAAGCAACACAAAGGAAGATTAAGTTTCAAGTGGTTGCTTTCAACTTATAACATGTATATCTCATGGATATTGTCAATGTAAAGTAATATAACAAGTGCAATATGCAAGTATGTAGGAATCAATGCACGATTCACACAAGTGTTTGCTTCTTGAGGTGGAGAGAAATAGGTGAACTGACTCAACATAAAAGTAAAAGAATGGTCCTTCAAAGAGGAAAGCATCGATTGCTATATTTGTGCTAGAGCTTTGGATTTGAAAACAAGAAACAATTGTGTCAACGGTAGTAATAAAGCATATGTGTTATGTAAATTATATCTTACAAGTTGCAAGCCTCGTGCATAGTATACTAATAGTGCCCGCACCTTGTCCTAATTAGCTCGGATTACGGGATTATCATCGCAATACACATGTTTTAACCAAGTGTCACAAAGGGGTACCTCTATGCCGCTCGTACAAAGGTCTAAGGAGAAAGTTCGCATTGGATTTCTCGCTTTTGATTATTCTCAACTTAGACATCCATACCGGGACAACATAGACAACTGATAATGGACTCCTCTTTAATGCATAAGCATGTAGCAACAATTAATGTTCTCATATGATATTGAGGATATATGTCCAAAACTGAAACTTCCACCATGATTCATGGCTTTAGTTAGCGGCCCAATGTTCTTCTCTAACAATATCCATGCTCTAACCATTAAATGAGTGGTAAATCTCCCTTACTTCAGACAAGACGAACATGCATAGCAACTCACATGATATTCAACAAAGAGTAGTTGATGGCGTCTCCAGGAACATGGTTATCGCACAACAAGCAACTTAATAAGAGATAAAGTGCATAAGTACATATTCAATACCACAATAGTTTTTAAGCTATTTGTCCCATGAGCTATATATTGCAAAGGTAAAGAATGGAAATTTTAAAGGTAGCACTCAAGCAATTTACTTTGGAATGGCGGAGAAATACCATGTAGTAGGTAGGTATGGTGGACACAAATGGCATAGTGGTTGGCTCAAGGATTTTGGATGCATGAGAAGTATTCCCTCTCGATACAAGGTTTAGGCTAGCAAGGTTATTTGAAACAAACACAAGGATGAACCGGTGCAGCAAAACTCGCATAAAAGACATATTGTAAACATTATAAGACTCTACACCGTCTTCCTTGTTGTTCAAAACTCAATACTAGAAATTATCTAGACTTTAGAGAGACCAAATATGCAAACCAAATTTTAGCAAGCTCTTCGTATTTCTTCATTAATAGGTGCAAAGTATATGATGCAAGAGCTTAAACATGAGCACAACAATTGCCAAGTATCAAATTATTCAAGACATTTTAGAATTACTACATGTAGCATTTCCCGATTCCAACCATATAACAATTTAACGAAGAAGATTCAACCTTCGCCATGAATACTATGAGTAAAGCCTAAGGACATATTTGTCCATATGCAACAACGGAGCGTGTCTCTCTCCCACACAATGAATGCTAGGATCCATTTTATTCAAACAAAAACAAACCGACGCTCCAAGCAAAGTACATAAGATGTGATGGAATAAAAATATAGTTTCAGGGGAGGAACCTGATAATGTTGTCGATGAAGAAGGGGATGCCTTGGGCATCCCCAAGCTTAGACGCTTGAGTCTTCTTAAAATATGCAGGGGTGAACCACCGGGGCATCCCCAAGCTTAGAGCTTTCACTCTCCTTGATCATATTGTATCATCTCCCTCTCTTGATCCTTGAAAACTTCCTCCACACCAAACTCGAAACAACTCATTAGAGGGTTAGTGCATAATAAAAATTCACATGTTCATAGGTGAAATAATCATTCTTAACACTTCTGGACATTGCACAAATCTGCTGGATATTAATGGAACAAAGAAATTCATCCATCATAGCAAAAGAGGTAATGCGAAATAAAAGGCAGAATCTGTCAAAACAGAACAGTCCGTAAAGACGGATTTTATTGAGGCACCAGACTTGCTCAAATGAAAATGCCCAAATTGAATGAAAGTTGCGTACATATCTGAGGATCACGCACGTAAATTGGCATATTTTTCTGAGCTACCTACAGAGAGGCAGGTCGAAATTTGTGACAGCAAAGAAATCTGTAACTGCGCAGTAATCCAAATCTAGTATGAACCTTACTATAAAAGACTTTACTTGGCACAACAATGCACAAAACTAAGATAAGGAGAGGTTGCTACAGTAGTAAAGAACTTCCAAGACTCAAATATAAAATAAAAGTACTGTAGTAAAAACATGGGTTGTCTCCCATAAGCGCTTTTCTTTAACGCCTTTCGCCTAGGCGCTAAAGTGTGTATCAAGTATTATCAAGAGACGAAGTATCAACATCATAATTTGTTCTAATAATAGAATCAAAAGGTAACTTCATTCTCTTTCTAGGGAAGTGTTCCATACCTTTCTTGAGAGGAAATTGATATTTGATATTACCTTCCTTCATATAAATGATAGCACCAACAGTTCGAAGAAAAGATCTTCCCAATATAATGGGACAAGATGCATTGCATTCAATATCCAAGACAACAAAATCAACGGGGATAAGGTTATTGTTAACGGTAATGCGAACATTATCAACTCTCCCCAAAGGTTTCTTTATAGCATTATCAACAAGATTAACATCCAAATAACAATTTTTCAATGGTGGCAAGCCAAGCATATTATAAATTTTCTTAGGCATAACGGAAATACTTGCACCAAGATCACATAAAGCATTACAATCAAAGTCACTGACCTTCATCTTAATGATGGGCTCCCAACCATCCTCTAACTTTCTAAGAATAGAAGTTTCAAGTTTTAGTTTCTCTTCTCTAGCTTTTATGAGAGCATTTGTAATATGTTTTGTGAAAGCCAAGTTTATAGCACTAGCATTAGGACTCTTAGAAAGTTTTTGTAAGAACTTTATAACTTCAGAGATGTGGCAATCATAAAAATCCAAACTATTATAATCTAAAGCAATGTGATCATCATCCCCAATGTTGGAAAAAATTTCAGCAGTTTTATCACGAGCGGTTTCAGCGGTTTAGCGGTTCCGGCAGTTTTGCAGGCTTTGCATTGGAAGTGGAAACATTGCCAACACCAATTATTTTACCATTATTAGTAGGAGGTGCAGCAACATGTGGAACATTAGCATTTCTAGTGGTGGTAATAGTCCAAACTTTAGCTACATTATTCTCTTTAGCTAGTTTTTTATTTTCTTCTCTTTCCCACCTAGCATGCAATTCGGCCATCAATCTAATATTCTCATTAATTCGAACTTGGATGGCATTTGCTGTAGGAACAATTTTATTTTCAATATCCTTATTAGGCATAACTTTCAATTTTAAAAGATCAACATCAGAGGCAAGACTATCAACCTTAGAAGCGAGAATATCAATTTTATCGAGCTTTTCCTCAACAGATTTGTTAAAAGCAGTTTGTGTACTAATAAATTCTCTAAGCATAGCTTCAAGACCAGGGGGTGTGTTCCTATTATTGTTGTAAGAATTCCCATAAAAATTACCATAAACGTTACCATTATTATAAGGATATGGCCTATAGTTATTACTAGAATTGTTCCGATAAGCATTGTTGTTGAAATTATTATTTTTGATGTAGTTTACATCAACATGTTCTTCTTGGGAAACCAACGAAGCTAAAGGAACATTATTAGGATCAACATTAGTCCTATCATTCACAAGCATAGACATAATAGCATCAATCTTATCACTCAAGGAAGAGGTTTCTTCGACAGAATTTACCTTCTTACCTTGTGGAGCTCTTTCCGTGTGCCATTCAGAGTAATTAATCATCATATTATCAAGAAGCTTTGTTGCCTCACCAAGAGTAATGGACATAAAGGTACCTCCAGCAGCTGAATCCAATAGGTTCCGCGAAGAAATGTTCAGTCCTGCATAAAAGGTTTGGATGATCATCCAAGTAGTCAGTCCATGGGTTGGGCAATTTTTAACCAAGGATTTCATTCTTTCCCAAGCTTGTGCAACATGCTCATTATCCAATTGTTTAAAATTCATTATGCTACTCCTCAAAGATATAGTTTTAGCAGGGGGATAATATCTACCAATAAAAGCATCCTTGCATTTAGTCCATGAATCAATACTATTCTTAGGCAGAGGTAGCAACCAATCTTTAGCTCTTCCTCTTAATGAGAAAGGAAACAATTTTAATTTTATAATGTCACCATCTACATCTTTATACTTTTGCATTTCACACAATTCAACAAAATTATTGAGATGGGCAGCGAGCATCATCGGAACTAACACCGAGAAAATTGCTCTCTCATAACAAGATTCGAGTAAAGCGGGTTTAATTTCAAAGAATTCTGCTTGTAGTAGCAGGTGGAGCAATAGGTGTGCATAAGAAATTATTATTATTTGTGGTTGTGAAGTCACACAACTTAGTATTTTCAGGAGTGGCCATTTTAGCAGTAGTAAATAAAGCAAACTAGATAAAGTAAATGCAAGTAACTAATTTTTTTTTGTGTTTTTGATATAGAGTGCAAGACAGTAAATAAAGTAAAGCTAGCAACTAATTTTTTTGTGTTTTGATATAATGCAACAAACAAAGTAGTAAATAAAATAAAGCAAGACAAAAACAAAGTAAAGAGATTGGATTGTGAAGACTCCCCTTGCAGCGTGTCTTGATCTCCCCGGCAACGGCGCCAGAAAATATGCTTGATTGCGCGTAATTAACACGTCCGTTGGGAACCCCAAGAGGAAGGTATGATGCGCACAGTAGCAAGTTTCCCTCAGAAAGAAACCAAGGTTTATCGAACCAGGAGGAGCCAAGAAGCACGTTGAAGGTTGATGGCAGCGGGATGTAGTGCGGCGCAACACCAGGGATTTCGGGGCCAACGTGGAACCTGCACAACACAACCAAAGTACTTTGCCCCAACGAAACGAGTGAGGTTGTCAATCTCACCGGCTTGTCTGTAACAAAGGATTAGATGTATAGTGTGGATGATGATTGTTTGCAAGAAAACAGTAGAACAAGTATTGCAGTAGATTGTATTCGATGTAAAAGAATGGACCGGGGTCCACAGTTCACTAGAGGTGTCTCTCCCATAAGATAAATAGCATGTTGGGTGAACAAATTACAGTCGGGCAATTGACAAATAGAGAGGGCATGACCATGCACATACATGATATGATAAGTATAGTGAGATTTAATTGGGCATTACGACAAAGTACATAGACCGCTATCCGAGCATGCATCTATGCCTAAAAAGTCCACCTTCGAGTTATCATCCGAACCCCTTCCGGTATTAAGTTGCAAACAACGAGACAATTGCATTAAGTATGGTGCGTAGTGTAATCAATAACTACATCCTCGGACATAGCATCAATGTTTTATCCCTAGTGGCAACAGCACATCCACAACCTTAGAACTTTACGTCACTCGTCCCGATTTAATGGAGGCATGAACCCACTATCGAGCATAAATACTCCCTCTTGGAGTTAAGAGTAAAAACTTGGCCGAGCCTCTACTAATAACGGAGAGCATGCAAGATCATAAACAACACATAGGTAATAGATTGATAATCAACATAACATAGTATTCTCTATCCATCGGATCCCGACAAACACAACATATAGTATTACAGATAGATGATCTTGATCATGTTAGTCAGCTCACAAGATCCGACAATGAAGCACAAAAGGAGAAGACGACCATCTAGCTACTGCTATGGACCATAGTCCAGGGGTGAACTACTCACTCATCCCTCCGGAGGCGACCATGGCGGTGAAGAGTCCTCCGGGAGATGATTCCCCTCTCCGGCGGGGTGCCGGGAGGCGATCTCTTGAATCCCCGAGATGGGATTGGCGGCGGCGGCGTCTCCGGAAGGTTTTCCGTATCGTGGCTCTCGGTACTGGGGGTTTCGCGACGAAGACTATATGTAGGCGGAAGGGCAGGTCAAGAGGCGACACGAGGGGCCCACACAACAGGGCCGCGCGGCCAGGAGGTGGGTCGCGCCGCCCTGGCGTGTCGCCGCCTCGTCGCCTCAATTCGTTTCCCTTTCGGTCTTCTGGAAGCTTCGTGGTAAAATAGGACCCGGGGCGTTGATTTCGTCCAATTCCGAGAATATTTCCTTACTAGGATTTCTGAAACCCAAAATAGCGAGAAAACGACAGTCGGCTCTTCGGCATCTCGTTAATAGGTTAGTGCCGGAAAATGCATAAATATGACATAAAGTATGCATAAAACATGTAGATATCATCAATAATGTGGCATGGAACATAAGAAATTATCGATACGTCGGAGACGTATCAGGCGGCAACAAAGCTTCTTGATGATATGATGATAAATTACTCTGAATGGCACACGGAAAGAGCTCCACAAGGTAAGAAGGTAAATTCTGTTGAAGAAACCTCCTCCTTGAGTGATAAGATTGATGCTATTATGTCTATGCTTGTGAATGATAGATCTAATGTTGATCCTAATAATGTTCCTTTAGCTTCATTGGTTGCCCAAGAAGAACATGTTGATGTGAACTTCATTAAAAATAATAATTTCAACAACAATGCTGATAGGAATAATTCTGGAAACAACTATAGGCCATATCCTTCTGCTAATGGTAATAGTTATGGGAATTCTTATGGGAATTCTTACAACAATAATAAGAGTGTACCCCCTGGTCTTGAAGCCATGCTTAAAGAATTTATTAGTACACAAACTGCTTTTAACAAATCTGTTGAGGAAAATCTCGATAATATTGATATTCTCGCTTCTAAGGTTGATAGTCTTGCCTCTGATGTTGATCTTTTAAAATTGAAAGTAATGCCTAATAAGGATATTGAAAATAAAATTGTTACTACAGCAAATGCCATCCAAGTTCGAATTAATGAGATATTAGATTGATGGCTGAATTGCATGCTAGGTGGGAAAGAAAAGAAAATGAAAAACTTGCTAAAGAGAATAATGTAGCTAAAGTTTGGACTATTACCATGATACGTCTCCGACGTATCGATAATTTCTTATGTTCCATGCCACATTATTGATGATATCTACATGTTTTGTACACATTATATGTCATATTTATGCGTTTTCCGGAACTAACCTATTGACGAGATGCCGAAGGGCCGGTTCCTGTTTTCTGCTCGTTTTTGGTTCCGGAAATCCTAGTAAGGAAATATTCTCGGAATCGGACGAAATCAAGACCCAGCATCCTATTTTTCCACGAAGCTTCCAGAACACCCGAGAGTCGCCAGAGGGGGGCCACTGGGCCCCCAGACGATAGCCCGGCGCGGCCTGGGGGTGGCCCGCGCCCCCTAGTGTGTCGTCGCCTCGTCGACCTTCCGACTCCGCCTCTTCGCCTATAAAAAGGTCCCTGGCCTAAAACTTCGAGACGAAAAAGCCACGGTACGAGAAACCTTCCAGAGCCACCGCCATCGCGAAGCCAAGATCTGGGGGACAGGAGTCTCTGTTCCGGCACGCCGCCGAGACGGGGAAGTGCCCCCGGAAGGCTTCTCCATCGACACCACCGCCATCTCCATCAACGCTGCTTGTCTCCCATGAGGAGGGAGTAGTTCTCCATCGAGGCTCGGGGCTGTACCGGTAGCTATGTGGTTCATATCTCTCCTATGTGCTTCAATACAATAATCTCATGAGCTGCCTTACATGATTGAGATTCATATGATGATGCTTGTAATCTAGATGTCATTATGCTAGTCAAGTGGGTTTTACTTATGTGATCTCCGGAGACTCCTTGTCCCACGTGTGTAAAGGTGACAGTGTGTGCACCGTGTGGTCTCTTAGGCTACATTTCACAGAATACTTATTCACTGTTATGAATGGCATAGTGAAGTGCTTATTTATATCTCTTTATGATTGCAATGTGTTTTGTATCACAATTTATCCATGTGCTACTCTAGTGATGTTATTAAAGTAGTTTATTCCTCCCGCACGGTGTAATGGTGACGAGTGTGTGCATCCGTGTTAGTACTTGGCGTAGGCTATGATTATGATCTCTTGTAGATTATGAAGTTAACTATTGCTATGATGGTATTGATGTGATCTATTCCTCCTACATAGTGTGAAGGTGACGAGTGTGCATGCTATGTTAGTACTTGGTTTAGTTGTGTTGATCTGTCATGCACTCTAAGGTTATTTAAATATGAACATTGAATTGTGGAGCTTGTTAACTCCGGCATTGAGGGTTCGTGTAATCCTACGCAATGGTGTTCATCATCCAACAAGAGAGTGTAGAGTATGCATTTATCTATTCTGTTATGTGATCAATGTTGAGAGTGTCCACTAGTGAAAGTATGATCCCTAGGTCTTGTTCCTAAATACTGCTATCGCTGCTTGTTTACTGTTTTACTGTGTTACTACTGCTGCGTTACTATCGCTTGTTTATTGTCCTGGGCAAAGCACTTTTACGAGTGCCGTTACTACTGCTCATATTCATTCATACCACTTGTATTTCACTATCTCTTCGCCGAACTAGTGCACCTATTAGGTGTGTTGGGGACACAAGAGACTTCTTGCTTTGTGGTTGCAGGGTTGCATGAGAGGGATATCTTTGACCTCTTCCTCCCTGGGTTCGATAAACCGTGGGTGATCCACTTAAGGGAAACTTGCTGCTGTTCTACAAACCTCTGCTCTTGGAGGCCCAACACTGTCTACAAGAATAGAAGCACCCGTAGACATCAAGCTATTTTCTGGCGCCGTTGCCGGGGAGGAAAGGTAAAAGGTACTCACACTCCGGATCTCGGCTACTAAGCTATTTTCGCCGTTGTAAGTACTCGAAGCTATTTCCTTTAGATCCTGCAATTGCATCTTTTTGTTTCTTGTTTACACTAGTTTGGCATAATGGACAACAATGAGCTTCTTATTCTATTTCCTGATTTAAGACATGGATGGTTTGATGCGAAAATTAAAAAACCTATGGAACCTTATTTGCATGCTTGGTAGTAATATTAGTATGAACGCTTTGAACACCATTGTTGATAATGATATAGAAAGTTCTAAGCTTGGGAAAGCTGGTTTTCATGATCTTTTTAGTCCCCCAAGCATTGAGGAGAAAATTTTCTTTGATGATACTTTGCCTCCTATTTATGATGATTATAATGATAGTGGTCTTTTGGTGCCGCCTACTATGGAGAGTAAATTTTATTGTGATTATACTATACCTCCTATATTTGATGATGAGAATAATAATGATAGCTACTTTGTTGAATTTGCTCCCACTACAACTAATAAAATTGATTATGCTTATGTGGAGAGTAATAATTTTATGCATGAGACTCATGATAAGAATGCTTTATGTGATAGTTATATTGTTGAGTTTGCTCATGTTGCTACTGAAAGTTATTATGAGAGAGGAAAATATGGTTGTAGAAATTTTCATGTTACTAAAACACCTCTCTATGTGCTGAAATTTTTGAAGCTACACTTGTTTTATCTTTCTATGCTTGTTGCATCATGCTTCATGAATTTGTTTATTTACAAGATTCCTATGCATAGGAAGCATGTTAGACTTAAATTTGTTTTGAATTTGCCTCTTGATGCTCTCTTTTGCTTCAACTACTATTTCTTGCGAGTGCATCATTAAAACTGCTGAGCCCATCTTAACGACTATAAAGAAAGCACTTCTTAGGAGATAACCCATGTATTTTTTTACTACAGTACTTTGTTTTATATTTGAGTCTTGGAAGTTGTTACTACTGTAGCAACCTCTCCTTATCTTTATTTTATTGCATTGTTGTGCCAAGTAAAGTCTTTGATAGTAAAGTCAATACTAGATTTGGATTACTGCGCAGAAACAGATTTTCTTGCTGTCACGAATCTGAGCCTAATTCTCTGTAGGTAACTAAGAAAATTATGCCAATTTACGGGAGTGATCCACAGATATGTACTCAACTTTCATTCAATTTGGGCATTTTCATCTGAGCAAGTCTGGTGCCATTTTAAAATTCGTCTTTACGGACTGTTCTGTTTTGACAGATTCTGCCTTTTATTTCGCATTGCCTCTTTTGCTTGTGTTGGATGGATTTCTTTGTTCCATTACCTTCCGAGTAGCTTTGGGCAATGTCCGAAGTGTTAAGAATGATTGTGTCACCTCTCGAACATGTGAATTTTTGATTATGCACTAACCCTCTAATGAGTTTGTTTCGAGTTTGGTGTGGAGGAAGTTTTCAAGGGTCAAGAGAGGAGGATGATATACTATGATCAAGAAGAGTGAAGAGTCTAAGCTTGGGGATGCCCCCGTGGTTCATCCCTGCATATTTTAAGAAGACTCGAGCATCTAAGCTTGGGGATGCCCAAGGCATCCCCTTCTTCATCGACAAATTATCAGGTTAGTTCTCTTCAAACTATATTTTTATTCGGTCACATCATATGTACTTTACTTGGAGCGTCTGTTTGTTTTTGTTTTTTGTTTTTGTTTTAATAAATGCTTGTGTGGGAGAGAGACACGCTCCGCTGGTTCATATGAACACATGTGTTCTTAGCTTTTATTTTTCATGGCGAAGGTTGAAACTGCTTCGTTAATTGTTATATGGTTGGAAACGAAAAATGCTACATGTAGTAATTCTAAAATGTCTTGGATAATTTGATACTTGGCAATTGTTGTGCTCATGTTTAAGCTCTTGCATCATATACTTTGCACCTACTAATGAAGAAATACATAGAGCTTGCTAAAATTTGGTTTGCATATTTGGTCTCTCTAAAGTCTAGATAATTTCTAGTATTGAGTTTTGAACAACAAGGAAGACGGTGTAGAGTCTTATAATGTTTACAATATGTCTTTTATGTGAGTTTTGCTGCACCGTTCATCCTTGTGTTTGTTTCAAATAACCTTGCTAGCCTAAACCTTGTATCGAGAGGGAATACTTCTCATGCATCCAAAATCCTTGAGCCAACCACTATGCCATTTGTGTCCACCATACCTACCTACTACATGGTATTTCTCCGCCATTCCAAAGTAAATTGCTTGAGTGCTACCTTTAAAATTTCCATTCTTTACCTTTACAATATATAGCTCATGGGACAAAATAGCCTAAAAACTATTGTGGTATTGAATATGTACTTATGCACTTTATCTCTTATTAAGTTGCTTGTTGTGCGATAACCATGTTCCTGGGGACGCCATCAACTCTTTGTTGAATATCATGTGAGTTGCTATGCATGTCCGTCTTGTCTGAAGTAAGAGAGATCTACCACTTTAATGGTTAGAGCATGCATATTGTTAGAGAAGAACATTGGGCCGCTAACTACAGCCATGAATCATGGTGGAAGTTTCAGTTTTGGACATATATCCTCAATCTCATATGAGAACACTAATTGTTGCCACATGCTTATGCATTAAAGAGGAGTCCATTATCTGTTGTCCATGTTGTCCCGGTATGGATGTCTAAGTTGAGAATAATCAAAAGCGAGAAATCCAAAATGCGAGCTTTCTCCTTAGACCTTTGTACAGGCGGCATGGAGGTACCCCTTTGTGACACTTGGTTAAAATATGTGTATTGCGATGATCCGGTAGTCCAAGCTAATTAGGACAAGGTGCGGGCACTATTAGTATACTATGCATGAGGCTTGTAACTTGTAAGATATAATTTACATAACGCATATGCTTTATTACTACCGTTGACAAAATTGTTTCATGTTCCATGCCACATTATTGATGATATCTACATGTTTTGTACACATTATATGTCATATTTATGCGTTTTCCGGAACTAACCTATTGACGAGATGCCGAAGGGCCAGTTCCTGTTTTCTGCTGTTTTTGGTTCTAGAAATCCTAGTAAGGAAATATTCTTGGAATCGGACGAAATCAAGACCCAGCATCCTATTTTTCCATGAAGCTTGCAGAACACCCGAGAGTCGCCAGAGGGGGGCCACTGGGCCCCCAGACGATAGCCCGGCGCGGCCTGGGGGTGGCCCGCGCCCCCCTAGTGTGTCGTCGCCTCGTCGACCTTCCGACTCCGCCTCTTCGCCTATAAAAAGGTCCCTGACCTAAAACTTCGAGACGAAAAAGCCACGGTACGAGAAACCTTCCAGAGCCGCCGCCATCGCGAAGCCAAGATCTGGGGGACAGGAGTCTCTGTTACGGCACGCCGCCGGGACGGGGAAGTGTCCCCGAAAGGCTTCTCCATCGACACCACCGCCATCTCCATCAACGCTGTTGTCTCCCATGAGGAGGGAGTAGTTCTCCATCGAGGCTCGGGGCTGTACCGGTAGCTATGTGGTTCATCTCTCTCCTATGTGCTTCAATACAATAATCTCATGAGCTGCCTTACATGATTGAGATTCATATGATGATGCTTGTAATCTAGATGTCATTATGCTAGTCAAGTGGGTTTTACTTGTGTGATCTCCGGGGACTCCTTGTCCCACGTGTGTAAAGGTGACAGTGTGTGCACCGTGTGGGTCTCTTAGGCTACATTTCACAGAATACTTATTCACTGTTATGAATGGCATAGTGAAGTGCTTATTTATATCTCTTTATGATTACAATGTGTTTTGTATCACAATTTATCCATGTGCTACTCTAGTGATGTTATTAAAGTAGTTTATTCCTCCTGCACGGTGTAATGGTGTTATCACCAGAATTTAACCGAGTCAGAGGTGGGCCGCAATCAAGATGGGCTTAAAGGAAGTATACGTGGAGGATTATGTGGATCGGCCTTTTACACCAAGGTGGGCTTAATTGCCCGTGTATCTGTAACATATTAGATCGTATCTTAGTTTAGAGGTAGAATCTTACTCGTGCACGCCCGCATTAGAAAGTCCGCTGGACTATAAATATGTATCTAGGGTTTATGGAATAAACAACAACTCACGTTCAACCCCAAAACAAACCAATCTCGGCGCATCGCCAACTCCTTCGTCTCGAGGGTTTCTATCGGGTAAGCGACATGCTGCCTAGATCGCATCTTGCGATCTAGGCAGCACAAGCCCCACGTTGTTCATGCGTTGCTCGTCTTGAAGCGCTTTTGATGGCGAGCAACGTAGTTATCATTAGATGTGTTAGGGTTAGCATTGTTCTTCGTTTAAGCATGCTTACGTAGTGCAACCCTTGCATATCTAGCCGCCCTCACGCCTATCTCAGGTGTGGGGGCGGCACCCGCTTGATCATTATTTAGTAGATCTGATCCGTTACGATTGCTCCTTATTCTACAAGGATTAGTTTAATATCTGCAATAGTTAGGCCTTACAAAGGGGGGAGGATCCGGTGGCACGTAGGGTGGCGTTCGCAAGTCCTAAACGGGATGTTCCGAGGATCAACTTCATGTTGGTTTTTAGGCCTTGTTTAGGATCGGCTTACGAGCACCGTGCGTGGCCGCGAGGCCCAACCTGGAGTAGGATGATCCGATTATGCGGTGAAAACCCTAAATCGTCGTAGATCTCATTAGCTTCATCTTGATCAAGCGGGACCACCAAGTATTCGTGCACCCCGTACGAATCATGGGTGGATCGGCTCTTTGAGCCGATTCACGGGATAACTCGAGAGCCGATCGAGGCTCGTATTTAATGTTTACATGTATGCCCCGCAGAAACTAAGCGAGGCATCCCCATCACCTTCCCGACCGGGTATAGGTCAGGTGGCACGCCCTTGCACTTCGCATCGCCGCGTGTGACCAGAAGAGCATTGCGGGCCGTCGCTCGGAGGGGTCTCGGCCAGCCGCGGCTCTAGGCTCTTCCCGGCTCTACGGTGTTGACAAGGCCGCTGCCCGCCGGTGGGTTTTGGCGATCAACACATTCCGGCACGCCCGGTGGGACAATCGTCTACATCAACCACATCGCCATCTACATCCGAGATGGCGGACGGCACGCCAGATCACCTACGAGGATCCGCTCGACGACCTCAAGAAGCGGTACAACGAGATCAAGGCCACCCTCGAAGCCGACCTCATCGGCTCTTTTCGGAGAACCCGTTCCCATGGCATCGGATGGAAGGGGTTCTCACCGCAGGTGCGCTCGATGGGATAGACCTCTCTACCCCGTCGGAGGAACGCACCGAGGGTCCGCGGCGAGGAGATCAACTACCCGGTGGCTCACTCGCTACACCGCCACTCGAGAACTTGGTCAACGTGTTGGAGCGTGTCGCTCTGCGCGTGATCCGGGAGATCATGAGCCACCGGTACTCGCCGTCGGGACCAGCTCTCGGGACTCATCAAGGAGAGTTGCCACTCCGAGTCCCGTCCACCGCTGCCATATGCGTTGGCAGCACCTGCTCGAAGTGCCGACTACACCGGCATTCCTTGTCTACAGGATTGGTGGCGACCCTAGTGACTACCGAGTTCTTAATGGAGGCGCCTAAGGAGATCCCTCAAGGATACGCGTGCATGTATGTGCCGGATTGTGGTGACCGGGCACTCACAAACCAGGCCACAACATCGGGGACTCCGGCGAAGGCGGGAGGAACGTCGGCGACGAGCTTGAGAAGCGGACGTGGCTAACTAAATGCGCCACACCGACGAAACTCCCGAGCCCAGCTCCTGCGAGCTGGCCCGGAGCTGGAAAAGCAAACATGGCTGGCCGGGTACGCCACCCCGGCGGATCTTCGAAGTGCAACTCCTGCGGCCGGCACGGCGGATCAGATCGGTACCATACCGAGAGACCGGTTCGGCATGATGCCGAAAAGAAGGGCGATCGGCTATTCCAAGCCGTACCCCGACGATTACGAGATGATCCCGCTGCCACCTAAATATCGGCTCCCCGACTTCTCCAAATTCGGTGGATCGGATGGCTCCAGCTCCATCGAGCACGTCGGCCGATATTTGGCTCAACTAGGACCGGCTTCGAGTGTCGGATCAGCTACGCGTGAGGCTCTTTTCACGGTCCCTCACGGGATCGGCTTTTGGATGGTACACCTCTTTGCCAGACAAACTCCATCCGAGTCTTGGAAGCAATTGGAAGAACAGTTCCATATGCAATACCATTCGAAGCTTCCGAGTCCGGCATTGCCGATCTAGCACAACTACGTCGAAGCGCGGGGAAACGGTGACGAGAATACATCCAGCGCTTCGAGAATCTTAGGAACCGATGTTATTCGGTTCGTATAACTCGAAAAGGAAGCGATCGAGTTGGCGGTAGCAGGCCTTGCAACACAGCTCAAGGACATGGCCTCCCAAGCAGATTATCCCTCGCCGGCGCACATGGTTCGAAACTATCGGCATATGAACAGCGCCACCCCGACCTGTACCAAGACAAGTTCAAGCGTGCGAGTAGTTATGGTCGATACGAGAGGAAGATGAAGTGCTCGCGGGAGACCAAGAAATAGCAGATGGTCGAGTGGACTCGGGGAGGAACCCCGTGGCCTCGCAAATGGGTAAAGCCACCGGGGCCGCCCGGGGGATTTGATTTTGACGTGACCAAGACCGAACAAATCTTCGACCTCCTGCTCAAGGAGAAACAGATTGACGATTCCCGAAGGTCTCAAGTTCCCCACGGCGAAAGAGCTAAACGGAAAGTCGTACTCGCAAATTCCACAACTCGCTTTCCCATGCCACCAACGACCGCCGGTGTGGCGTCGGCACATCCAAGCGGCGATAGAGAAGGGGCGGCTGATTTTCAACCGAGTACGCCATGAAGGTCGACACCCAACCCTTCCCCGCCGTTAACATGGTAGAAATTACCAACCCCGAAGGTTGCCGCCGGGTCCCTCGTTCGAGCATCAACATGGTAGGACCCGGAAGCCACTCGGCAAAGATGGAGATGAGGGCAGCCTGCTCTCATAGCAAGGATACAGAGGAGGCCGCTCCACGCGATCGGCTCCGTCATGATGGCAAGCGCTATGTCACGGAGGGAGAGGTGAAGAATATAAGATATCAGCGACCCCTCTCTGATCACCTCCTCAACAAATATGTGAGTCAGTATGACCAACGCCGACGGTCCAATTACGATGATAGAGGAGATCGTCTGGCTAGAGAAGCCAGAAGATATCGTCGGCAGGATCACGATGAGGAAAAGCACGAGCGCTGTGCCACGGAAGCATCAAGGGAGCAAGATGACAACGCCAGACATTGGGACTGCCCCTTCTTCGGTACACTCGCTGGGATTCGGGAATGAGCCGATTGCCCACAATCGGCAATTGCCCGAATGCAATCGAAAAAGAAGGAGGCAGCCAACGTGTCCGTGTTCGAGCGCCTAGGGCCTCTCCCGCCACAAAGCAAACGCGCCGAGTCACCTCGTTGGGCAGATCTTGAGGATTCAGAAGACGAGGGAGAAGTGGAAGAAGACAGGTACCACCGGCCAAGGTGGTGCCCTGACGGACTCAGCCGTTCCCAAAGCGCAGGGTTCAGCGATTGCGCGGCTCGGAGGAAGCCGAAAGGTTGTACCTACATACGCTAAGGAAGGCACGGCCCGATCCGGTCGCAAAGGTTCGGCGAACCCTGGATGAAGAGGGTCGTCCACGGAAAATGGAGTGGCGCCCCAAACAGAGGAAAGCCGATGATGAGACATCGGCTGGCACAAACATGGTACTCGTCTTGCCGACAGAGCTTAGCGCTCCACAACTCTACGGAGCACTCGAGGTGGACGACAGCAAGCGCATCAAATCAGAGGTCGGGTTGGTTTTATCCAGCCTGACCAAGTAGCAAGATCAAACCAATGAGCGAACCAGGAGAGGCTGATCCTTGTGATCGGCCCCAAAAAATTTATGAAGGGAACTTACAAAACCTTCAACGAGCAAGCAATATGGAGGCCGATTGCAGCAATCGGCCAAAATTATCCTCGCCCACCATTCTGCCTGGGTTCAACATGTTATCCAACAGAGCCGATACCATCAATTCTCTTGACAGAATCGGCTCGGGGGGGGCACCCAGGTAGATAAAATACGAGGATATACAACGGAAGCATCTCATCTTCTGTTGATGGGTATTGGAATATGGGGGCCGATGCACAGGTCGGCCGTAAAAAAAAGTGAAAATTCGAAAATTTTCGAACACAGCCGATGCAGCAGGCATCGACTTAAGGATATAACAGCCGATGCATGGCCATCGACTCAAGGGAGATTTCTTCAAGAACAATGTCAGGAGCAGCATGGGCGTGCGGATCGGGTCAAGGATGGATTGCATCAGGTCCATCAAAGGAAAGGAGCCTATCTGGCCGGCAGGGACTGAAGAAACTCGGGGGGCAGCTCGCCTTGAAGGCTCTCTGCTTTGGGAAGCCGATTTATGTTCAAATTGGCTAGCTCGGCATAAGAAGCTCCCTCAGGTATGATCAAGCCCAGGTCCATACAGCTAATTTGCGTATCCTCGTCTCTGTCGTGCCTTGGCTGAGACTCGGGGGGCAACAGGCCTGGTAGATGCTCCATTGAAGGACCGATTGAAGTACCATCGGCTGATCTTCGTTGCAACCTTCTTCACAAAATGATAAGCGCTCGCTAAGGAGTTGAAGAATAGAAGGATGAATGTCGAAGGACCGATGTGTTGTTATCGGCTCATTACACATTGGCAAAGGGGATGAGTCGGCAAGGTCAGTAGGAGAGGTGAATCGGCTCGATTAAAACTCAGAAGGAATCGGCAAAATCAAATTGGGGAACAGTTCTTCATTGATAGGCGGGATTTCTTACACAAAGAGCTAATTGCTCTCAAAAGGAAATACTAGGGGATACATTGCCCCATCTACTACTACTGACCCTATGCTAAGAGGTCCTATCTACGGGCCGTCACTGCCCTCATCGTCATCCTCAGAGCTCTCATCGGCACTGCTGCCGATGGGCTCCTCGTCGCTACTCCCGTAGCCCTCCACGGGGGCTTCATCCCCGTCTTCGTCGTCGCTGCTGTCGTCGTCCCACCACATGCGGAGGCGCTTCGCTGGTGGGTAGCCCTCGAGGGAGTCGTCGTCGTCGTCCTCCTCCACCACCCCCTCGGAGGAGGTGAAGTCGTCCCAGGAGAAGCGATCGTCATCGCTCTCCTCCTCCGATTCCCCGTCAGCGAGGAAACGAAGGTCGCTCTCCCCGTCCGTCGAGGACTGGTCGTCCTCGGACCGGATGGAGAAGTCATGGTCCGACTCCTCCCCGGCCGCAATAGCGCGACGGGTGTTGGCCGCATGGACCGCCGCCGAGTTGTGCTCCGGCGTCGGCTCGCGGGACATGGAGGACTGGCCGGAAGAATCCGATAGGGCGAGAGGAGGAAGAAGACATGATGGCGCAGGAGGTTTTTGGGACTCGCTAATGCGAGGGGGATGCAGAGCGGAACTGTTCATAGCGGTTAAATAAAAGGGGATATGGTGAAAATTTAATGCCACAGCAGTTTCCGAGGAAGTGGTGTTTGAAAGAAAGAGCAAAGACTGCCAAGTCACGCGGAGAAGTTGAGAAGGCAAGTCATCATCATGAGGGATACTGCGACGGTTCTGCCACGACATGACCCGACGAAGGAAAGCAAAGTGATTTTGGAATTACCAATTCCAAAACCAGGGGGGCATGTGTTATCACCAGAATTTAACCGAGTCAGAGGTGGGCCGCAATCAAGATGGGCTTAAAGGAAGTATACGTGGAGGATTATGTGGATCGGCCTTTTACACCAAGGTGGGCTTAATTGCCCGTGTATCTGTAACATATTAGATCGTATCTTAGTTTAGAGGTAGAATCTTACTCGTGCACGCCCGCATTAGAAAGTCCGCTGGACTATAAATATGTATCTAGGGTTTATGGAATAAACAACAACTCACGTTCAACCCCAAAACAAACCAATCTCGGCGCATCGCCAACTCCTTCGTCTCGAGGGTTTCTATCCGGTAAGCGACATGCTGCCTAGATCGCATCTTGCGATCTAGGCAGCACAAGCCCCACGTTGTTCATGCGTTGCTCGTACTCGAAGCGCTTTTGATGGCGAGCAACGTAGTTATCATTAGATGTGTTAGGGTTAGCATTGTTCTTCGTTTAAGCATGCTTACGTAGTGCAACCCTTGCATATCTAGCCGCCCTCACGCCTATCTCAGGTGTGGGGGCGGCACCCCGCTTGATCATTATTTAGTAGATCTGATCCGTTACGATTGCTCCTTATTCTACAAGGATTAGTTTAATATCTGCAATAGTTAGGCCTTACAAAGGGGGGGGATCCGGTGGCACGTAGGGTGGCGTTCGCAAGTCCTAAACGGGATGTTCCGAGGATCAACTTCATGTTGGTTTTTAGGCCTTGTTTAGGATCGGCTTACGAGCACCGTGCGTGGCCGCGAGGCCCAACCTGGAGTAGGATGATCCGATTATGCGGTGAAAACCCTAAATCGTCGTAGATCTCATTAGCTTCATCTTGATCAAGCAGGACCACCAAGTATTCGTGCACCCCGTACGAATCATGGGTGGATCGGCTCTTTGAGCCGATTCACGAGATAACCCGAGAGCCGATCGAGGCTCGTATTTAATGTTTACATGTATGCCCTCGCAGAAACTAAGCGAGGCATCCCCATCACCTTCCCGACCGGGTATAGGTCGGGTGGCACGCCCTGCACTTCGCATCGCCGCGTGTGACCAGAAGAGCATTGCGGGCCGTCGCTCGGAGGGGTCTCAGCCAGCCGCAGCTCTAGGCTCTTCCCGGCTCTACGGTGTTCACAAGGCCGCTGCCCGCCGGTGGGTTTTGGCAGTCAACAAATGGTGATAGTGTGTGCATCCGTGTTAGTACTTGGCGTAGGCTATGATTATGATCTCTTGTAGATTATGAAGTTAACTATTGCTATGATGGTATTGATGTGATCTATTCCTCCTACATAGTGTGAAGGTGACAGTGTGCATGCTATGTTAGTACTTGGTTTAGTTGTGTTGATATGTCATGCACTCTAAGGTTATTTAAATATGAACATTGAATTGTGGAGCTTGTTAACTCCGGCATTGAGGGTTCGTGTAATCCTACGCAATGGTGTTCATCATCCAACAAGATAGTGTAGAGTATGCATTTATCTATTCTGTTATGTGATCAATGTTGAGAGTGTCCACTAGTGAAAGTATGATCCCTAGGCCTTGTTCCTAAATATCGCTATCGCTGCTTGTTTCTTGTTTCTATTGCGTTACTACGCTTGTTTACTCGTCCTGGGCAAAGCACTTTTCTCGGTGCCGTTACTATCTGCTCATATTCATTCATACCACTTGTATTTCACTATCTCTTCGCCGAACTAGTGCACCTACTAGGTGTGTTGGGGACACAAGAGACTTCTTGCTTTGTGGTTGCCGGGTTGCATGAGAGGGATATCTTTGACCTCTTCCTCCCTGAGTTCGATAAACCTTGGGTGATCCACTTAAGGGAAACTTGCTGCTGTTCTACAAACCTCTGCTATTGGAGGCCCAACACTGTCTACAAGAATAGAAGCACCCGTAGACATCATACCACCACTAGTAATGTTAATGATTCACATGTTGCTACACCTCCTACTATTAATGGTAAAATAATTGGTGTTGGCAATGTTACTACTCCTAGTGCAAAGCGTGCAAAATTGCCTGAAACTGCTAAAACTGCTGAAATTGATAAGATTGCTGAAATTTTTCAAAATATTGGGGATAATGATCCCATTGCTGTAGATCATAATGGTTTATACTTTGATGATTGTCACATCTCTGAAGTTATAAAGTTCTTACAAAAGCTTGCTAAAAGTCTATGCTAGTGCTATAAATTTGGCCTTTACAAAACATATTACAAATGCTCTCATAAAAGCTAGAGAAGAGAAACTAAAACTTGAAACTTCTATTCCTAGGAAGTTAGAAGATGGTTGGGAGCCCATCACTAAGATGAGGGTCAATGATTTTGATTGTAATGCTTTATGTGATCTTGGTGCAAGTATTTACGTTATGCCTAAGAAAATTTATGATATGCTTGACTTGCCACCATTGAAGAATTGTTATTTGGATGTTAATCTTGTTGATAATGTTATAAAGAAACCTTTGGGGAGGATTGATAATGTTCGTATTATGGTTAACAATAACCTTGTCCCCGTTGATTTTGTTGTCTTGGGTATTGAATGCAATGCATCTTGTCCCATTATATTGGGAAGACCTTTTCTTGAACTCGTTGGTGCCACCATTGATATGAAGGAAGGTAATATTAAATATCAATTTCCTCTCAAGAAAGGTATGGAACACTTCCCTAGAAAGAGAATGAAGTTACCTTATGATTCTATTATTAGAACAACTTATGATGTTGATGCTTCGTCTCTTGATGTTACTTGATTCACACTTTACGCGCCTAGGCTGAAAGGCGTTAAGAAAAGCGCTTATGGGAGACAACCCATTATTTTACTTCTGCACTTTATTTTATATTTGAGTGTTGGAAGTTGTTTACTACTGTAGCAACCTCTCCTTATCTTTATTTTATTGCATTGTTGTGCCAAGTAAAGTCTTTGATAGTAAAGCCAATACTAGATTTGGATTCTTGCGCGAGAAACGATTTCTTCTTCGTCACGAATTTTGACCTGCCTCTCTGTAGGTAGCTCAGAAAAATCTGCCAATTTACGTGCGTGATCCTCAGATATGTAATCAACTTTCATTCAATTTGGGCATTTTCATCTGAGCAAGTCTAGTGCCACTTTAAAATTCGTCTTTACGAACTGTTCTGTTTTGACAGATTCTACCTTTTATTTCGCATTGCCTGTTTTGCTATGTTGGATGGATTTCTTTGTTCCATTAATGTCCATTAGCTTTGTGAAATGTCCAGAAGTGTTAAGAATGATTATGTCACCTCTGAACATGTGAATTTTTGATTATGCACTAACCCTCTAATGAGTTTGTTTTGAGTTTGGTGTGGAGGAAGTTTTCAAGGGTCAAGAGAGGGGATGATACAATATGATCAAGAAGAGTGAAAAGTCAAAGCTTGGGGATGCCCCCGTGGTTCATCCCTGTATATTTTAAGAAGACTCAAGAGTCTAAGCTTGGGGATGCCCAAGGCATACCTTCTTCATCGACAACTTATCAGGTTCCTCTAGTGAAACTATATTTTTATTCCGTCACATCTTATGTGCTTTACTTGGAGCGTCTGTTTGTTTTTATTTTTGTTTTTGTTTGAATAAATCGGATCCTAGCATTCTTTGTTTGGGAGAGAGACACGCTCCGCTGTTTCGTATGAACACATATGTTCTTAGCTTCATCTTTAATGTTCATTGCGAAATTTGAACTACTTCATTCATTGTTATATGGTTGGAAACGGAAAATACCGCATGTGGTAAATGGTTTAATGTCTTGAATAATGTTATACTTGGCAATTGTTGTGCTCATATAGATCTTGTTTAAGCTCTTGCATCATGTACCTTGTACTCATTAATGAATAATTACATAGAGCTTGTTAAAATTTGGTTTGCATGATTGATCTCTAGAGTCTAGATATTTTCTGGTTGAGGTGTTTGAACAACAAGGAGACAATGTAAAGTCTTATAATAGCTACAGTATGTTCATATGTGAGCTTTGCTGCACCTTTTATATACTTGAGTTTGCTTCAAATAACCTTGCTAGCCTAGCCTTGTATTGAGAGGAATTCTTCTCATGCATCCAAATCCTTGAGCCAATAACCATGCCATTTGTGTCCACCATACCTACCTACCACATGGTATTTATCCGCCATTCCAAAGTACATTACTTGAGTGCTACCTTTAAAATTTCTATTCTTTACCTTTGCAATATATAGCTCATGGGACAAATAGCTTAAAAACTATCGTGGTGAAGAATATGTACTTATGTGTCTTATTTCTTAGTAAGTTGCTTGTTGAGCGGTAACCATGTTTTATGGGGACGCCATCAACCCTTTTACCTTTGTTGAATATCATGTGAGTTGCTATGCACGTTCGTATTGTCTGAAGTAAGGGCGGTTTTCACAATCAAATGGTTTGAGTATGCATACTGTTAGAGAAGAACATTGGGCTGCTAACTAAAGCCATGATTCATGGTGGAAGTTTCAGTATGGACAGCTAATCCTCAATCTCTTATGAGAATATTAACTGTTGTTGAATGCTTATGCATTAAAAAGAGGAGTCCATTATCTGTTGTCTATGTTGTCCTGGTATGGATGTCTAAGTTGAGAATAATCAAAAGCGAGAAATCCAATGCGAGTTTTCTCCTTAGACCTTTGTACAGGCGGCATAGAGGTACCCCTTTGTGACACTTGGTTGAAACATATGCTATGCAATGATAATCCGTGTTAATCCAAGCTAATTAGGACAAGGTGCGAGCACTATTAGTATACTATGCACGAGGCTTGCAACTTATAAGATGTCTTATACATAACTCATATGCTTTATTACTACCGTTGACAAAATTGTTTCTTGTTTTCAAAATGAAAAGCTCTAGCACAAATATAGTAATCAATGCTTCCCTCTGTGAAGGGCTTATCTTCTACTTTATTGTTGAGTCAGTTTGCCTATTCTTTTTATCTTAGAAGCAAACACTTGTATCAACTGTGTGCATTGATTCTTACATGTTTACTTATTGCACCTGTTATATTACTTTGTGTTGACAATTATCCATGAGATATACATGTTGAAGTTGAAAGCAATCGCTGAAACTTTATCTTCATTTGTGTTGCTTCAATGCCTTTACTTTGAATTTATTGCTTTATGAGTAACTCTTATGCAAGTCTTATTGATGCTTGTCTTGAAAGTATTATTCATGAAAAGTCTTTGCTATATGATTCATTTGTTTACTCATTATCTTCATCATTACTTCGAATCGCTGCATTCATCTCATATGCTTTACAATAGTATGATCAAGATTATGATAGCATGTCACTTCAGAAATTATCTTTGTTATCGTTTACCTACTCGAGGGCGAGTAGGAACTAAGCTTGGGGATGCTTGATACGTCCCAAACGTATCTATAATTTCTTATGTTCCATGCTACTTTTATGATCATACTCACATGTTTTACACACATTATATGTCATTATTATGCATTTTCCGGCACTAACCTATTGACGAGATGCCGAAGAGCCGATTCTTTGTTTTACGTTGTTTTTGGTTTTAGAAATCCTAGTAAGGAAATATTCTCGGAATTGGACGAAATCAACGCCCAGGGTCCTATTTTTCCACGAAGCTTCCAGAAGACCGAAAGGATCACGAAGTGGGGCCACGAGGCGACAACACGCCAGGGCGGCGCGGCCTGGGCTCTGGTCGCGCGGCCCTGCTGTGTGGGTCCCTCGTGACTCTCCCGACTCCGCCCTTCCGCCTACTTAAAGCCTCCGTCGCAAAACCCCCAGTACCGAGAGCCATGATACGGAAAACCTTCCAGAGACGCCGCCGCCAATCCCATCTCGGGGGATTCAGGAGATCGCCTCCGGCACCCTGCCGAAGAGGGGAATCATCTCCCGGAGGTCTCTTCATCGCCATGATCGCCTCCGGATCGATGTGTGAATAGTTCACCCCTGGACTATGGGTCCATAGCAGTAGCTAGATGGTCGTCTTCTCTTCATTGTGCTATCATGTTAGATCTTGTGAGCTGCCTATCATGATCAAGATCATCTATTTGTAATCCTTCATGTTGTGTTTGTTGGGATCCGATGAATATTGAATCCTATGTCAAGTTGATTATCAATCTATCATATATGTTATTTATGTTCTTGCATGCTCTCCGTTGCTAGTAGAGGCTCTAGCCAAGTTGATACTTGTGACTCCAAGAGGGAGTATTTATGCTCTATAGTGGGTTCATGCCTCCATTAAATGCGGGACGAGTGACGGAAAGTTCTAAGGTTGTGGATGTCTTGTTGCCACTAGGGATAAAACATCGATGCTTTGTCTAAGGATATTTGTGTTGATTACATTACACACCATACTTAATGCAATTGTCTGTTGTTTACAACTTAATACTGGAAGGGGTTCGGATGATAACCTGAATGTGGACTTTTTAGGCATAGATGCATGCTGGATAGCGGTCTATGTACTTTGTCGTAATGCCCTGATTAAATCTCATAGTACTCATCATGATATATGTATGTGCATTGTTATGCCTTCTTTATTTGTCAATTGCCCAACTGTAATTTGTTCACCCAACATCTTCTATCTTATGGGAGAGACACCGCTAGTGAACTGTGGACCCCAGTCCTATTCTTTACATCTGAAATACAAACTGCTACAATTGTTCTTTACTGTTCTTTGCAAACAACCATCATCATCCAAACTATACATCTAATCCTTTGTTTACAGCAAGCCGGTGAGATTGACAACCTCGCTGTTACGTTGGGGCAAAGTTCTGTGATTGTGTTGTGCGGGTTCCACGTTGGCGCCGGAATCCCTGGTGTTGCGCCGCACTACACTCCTCCGCCATCAACCTTCAACGTGCTTCTTGGCTCCTACTGGTTCGATAAACCTTGGTTTCTTTCCGAGGGAAAACTTGCTACTGTACACATCACACCTTCCTCTTGGGGTTCCCAACGGACGTGTCGACTGCACGCATCAACCACCTCAACCCTAATTGCTATACTTCTTACTATTTAAGAAGTATGTTCTTCAAAAGTTATTCTTTTGAAGTAAATAGGGAGTAGCCATCAACCTTACTTATAAGGATCCATAAACCCTAGCTAACTATCACCAACAAGGCATACCAATCTTGATAGCATCTATATATAATAAATTGCTTATGATATGCTTCAATAAAACCATATGATATCTAGCTATTGATGAGTCCAACTCTGTTGCGATCCATCTAAGACTTACTCTAACAACTAGTTGCAATCATAGGAAACCATAGAACCCCACAAACCCAATTGTCATACTTGTTCTTTATTAAAGGATATGTTCTTCAAAAGTTATTCTTTTGAAGTATATAACAAGTAATCATCAACCATGCACTACAGAACTTAAAATTGTCAACTGCTCTTCATTTATTTTACAATTACTATGTCTTGGTGTGTTTGATTGTCATTATACATTCTACTACTTATTTATAATACCAAGTAATCAAACCTAAATAAGAACCTTGTTTGTGAACCATCTAAAAGTGCAACACACCCTAAACCAAGCATTACAACTCACTAATCCTAAATCATCGGGGTTAGGTCAAGCTTAGAGCGATGGCATCTCATACTTATGCATTATTGCATCCTTGCCAATCTTTTAAACTTCGTCCTTACCGGACGATGATGCTATTTCAGAATTTGGAATTATTGCGTATCGAAGACCTTGTCTGCATAATCTTGCAGTCAAGAAAGGCAAGTTCATCGCTTGCTCATGTCATTTGAGTAATTTTACCAAATTACTTGCAAAGTACTATACTTATCACTCTTGCATGAAAAGCAAAAGTATTATTTTCATAACTATGAATATGACTATGTGGTGGGCAATGGAACCATGGTATGTGTTGATATGGTGGAGGTTCCATTGCAATGGGTTTATATCCATCTAGGATTAAACAACAAATATCGTCCAGTGATTCTTGTGCCGTAATACCCGTGTTAACCATAAGATCTGGAGTGGGATAGAGTAGTCAAAAGTGTTTCCACCTCTCGTTTATCAACGGATGCGCTTACCGTAGACACTTGAATCCTGAGGGACAAGCAGTAGGGTGGGGGTCCCAATAAAGTCCCCATGGTAATGCGGTCTATGATGGGTTGCAACAACCGGCGAAGGTATCAGGTCGTGATACCTGATATTAGTCGAGGTCGGATGGTATCCTTTGGATACGCTGGCCGGCGAGGACCCAAGGTCGGAATTGCAACAAAGGGTGGGTGTTCGAGGTAGCGGAGGAACATGATTGGCTAGACCTTATACCGGGCCTCACACTAAAGGAAGTGTGGACGGGGGAATTGCCCGGTTGGCACCAAGGTTAAGATCTCTTATGGGTAAAGCAACACACCTCTGCAGAGTGTAATGAATCATGACTCGTCACTCCCCTGTTCCGGGTTTGGAAGCTGCGAACGCTGCCGGAAAGGAACTCCATGAAGTTCTAGTAAACCGGTGAAGGCTGACGGACATAGTTCTTCTGAATAAAAGCAACCTTTTGAACAAATGGTTATGAAAACCTGCATTGGTATTAGACTTTCTGGTCTAATGCCGTAGCTAGTGCATTAAACACCTCTTTCCTATAATGAACTTGTTGAGTACGCTCGTACTCATACCACTCTTAAATCCCCTGCTTAGATATGGAGACTATGAAGAAGGATCAACAGTACAACTCGAAGACCGAGGAGTCAACAACTACTTGAAGGGACAAGAACATGTCAGAGAAGTCAGATACCACATTTACCATGGAGAAAACATAGATTAAGCAGTAGAAGGGAACTAGCTTCCTGAACCTAGCTCCTATTTAGCTAGAATCTATTCATAGCCTCTATAGCTAGTTAAACACTCTACAAATAGAGTTCGTGATAAGACTAGACTACGAGTTGTTCTTCTGGAGTTTATTTACAGTTTTACCTCATTGTAAAGTAGGAGGATGTGTGGATCTTTTGTAAAGAGTCAGTGTTGTAATTCTATAGACATGCCTTGGACCCGCATATGTTTCTGTTGTACCACTCTGAGCGATATAATACTAGTGGAACGGTGTTTCATTGGTGTTATATCAGACTTGCATACTACACCATGCAGTGGTATGCCAGGTCACCACAACCCGCCACCGCCGGAACCGACGCTGACATGAGCGCACCGCCACCGGCCAAGGAGACCCCGCGCCTCCCCTCCACGCGCGCGGGGAAAGGCTGCTCCGCCGCCGCCGGCACCGCCCGAGCTTCGCTCGCCGGCGGCATAGAAGGGGGAGGGAGGGTGCAGCTGGGATGGGGGTTTTCGGTCGCCTGCCCGTCGCCCCCGCGACCAAGGCAGGCCAAAACGTTTTCCACCGTGGTTAGAAACTTAGAACTACATCATTTCATTGCCCCCCACAAGAAATCTCTTGACCATGTAGAGAGCGTGCTCCCAAAAGGCACCGCGTATAGAGAAAATCCTAGCCTCCTCCACTCCAGCCTCCTCCATAGATTGGTTCCCCTCCTCCGGCCGGCCTCGTCGGTGTCGGGAGGAGTGAGGAACCCGGTGGAGTTTTCAATAAAATTAATCTTTTCAGTAGTCTATGTTAGGGTTTTGGTAGCCGTTTTCTTCTTGGTTTCCGCTCAATGGAGATGGAATCGTCAGCAATAAGTGATCTTCGGCCTTTCGTTCGACGACGAGATCTCCTTCCCGACATCAATGGTTCTGTTGAAAGATTACAATTATCTAGTTTTTGTCCCATTGCTACGTCCTCGGCAATGGTGATTCGTACTCTCGGCTCTCCATCGACGCCGACAAAGCTGATCGGTTATTATCCCTGACGTACTGATGTTGATACTCCTGCTGATGTTGATTGACTACTTATATGGGCGCGCACGCACGCAGCCTTGCAGCTCAAATTAAAATTATGGGAGAACCTTCGTTGGTATTTACAGGCCTATGTTCCAGAAAAGTAGAAGATTGTGTGTTGGAAGAAGAAAGCGTTTGAAGATCTCGAAGATTTGGTAGTATCTTTTAGATTTTATTTTGTAGTCGTTGGAGACAGCTGGTGTATCTTTACCATGTACTATTTATTACATATATATGGTATTGGTTGTCAATTTATTTTTTATGTATTTTTTTTGCGATGCGATCAGAGAGAGTTTTGTCTCCAACGGAATGTTCCAGGCCAAAATCGAGCAAGCAAAGAATTACAAATGAGAGAACCAACCTGAGGTTGAGTGGTTAGGAGGATGGTTGTATCCTCAGCCCACCAGAGTTCAAACCCCGAGTTTGACATCTGTGTGTCTCATAAAGGCGGAATATTCATTCAGTGGGAGGCGACGTTCCCGTCGACAGCGAGGCGCCTGTGGTGACTTCGTCAATTTCAAGATCCAATCCGCCGGCTCAGTCTTCCGGAGGTGCTCATAGGGGTAGGGTGTGTGTGTGTGCGTTCATAGGAGTGGGTGTATGCGCGTGTTTGTGAGCGTCTGCGTTTGTACTGTGTTTCTAAAAAAAAAGACAAATGAAGAGGCGGGCCCCGTGAAAAGCACGTCCATTAGCGGCAACTACCACAACAAATCTCCCAACAATCAATCTCGCCCTGCGCAAACGGCAATCAGAGATGGCAGTCCTGAAATCATCTCCATCCCGAAACTGAGTCAGATCCCAATCGTGTCTGTCACTGCTAGGTGCGATGCTAGCTGGTAGCCCCGTTTCCTTTGCTCTTCCCCACGCTATGGAAAGAGGTAGCATCGCAACCGTTGGTGGTCGAACCGACCGCCCAGATCCCCCCTCCTATCATACCACGGCGGTGGGAACTTGCTGGTAGTAGAAAACATGGCCTCCGGGCTCCGGTGACGGTCACCTTCCCCGTCCGTCCACCCACCTCGCCTCGCCGAACTTTACTCCAGCTGCCTAACCAACCACACCACGAATCAATCCATCCTTCGCCTGATACTAGTAGCAGCATGCCGCTCCTCCCTCCCATCACTTCCGCTCGATCAACCACCATACTTGCCGCCCACCACCACGCGCCACCACGGCCTTGCAGACACCACCGCCATCTCACCGAGGCAAACGAAACGGGACCAAGAGGATCAAGGAGTACCGCCCGAGAACGAGAGGCACGCCTAAGAGAAAACTCTAGCCTCCTCCATAGATTGGTTCCCCCTCCTCCGGCCGGCCTCGTCGGCATCGGGAGGAGTGGGAAACTCAATCTATGCGTGGAGTTTTCAATAAAAGTAGTCTTTTCAGTAGTCCATGTTAGGGTTTCTTGTGGGTAGCGGTTTTCTTGTTGGTTTCCCCTCAATGGAGATGTAATCGTCTGCAATAAGTGATCTTCGGCCTTTCGTTCGACGACTAGATCTCCATCCCGACGTCAATCGTGGTGTTGAAAGATTACAATTATCTAGTTTTTGTCCCGTTGCTACGTCCTCGGCAATGGTGATTCGTACTCTCGGCTCTCCATCGACGTCGACAAAGCTGATCGGTTATCATCCCCGACATACCGGTGTTGATACTCCTGCCGATGTTGATTGACTACTTATATGGGCGCGCGCACGCAGCCTTGCGGCTCAAATTAAAATTACGGGAGAACCTTCGTTGGTATTTACAGGTCTATGGTTTGTTACGTATGTTTGGCTGCCTTCAGAAAAGTAGAGGATTGTGTTTTGGAAGAAGAAAAGAGTTTGAAAATCTTGAAGATTTGCTAGTATCTTTTAGATTTTATTTTGTAGTCGTTGGAGACAGGCTCGTGTATCTCTACCATGTACTATTTATTACTATCAATATATATGTGGTTAGTATTGGTTGTCAATTTATTTTTTTGTGTATTTTTTTTCTTGCGATGCGATCAGAGAGAGTTTTGTCTCCAGCAGAATGTTCCAGGCCAAAATCGAGCAAGCAAAGAATTATTACCAATCGAGAGGCGGGCCCCGCGAAAAGCACGTCCATTAGCGGCAACCACAACACCAAATCTCCTCCCTAGTAATCAATCTCGCCCTGCACAAGCGGCAATCAGAGATGGCAGTCCCGAAATCATCTCCATCCCCAACGAGTCAGATCCCAATCGTGTCCGTCACTGCTAGCTCTAGGCTCGATGCTAGCCCCGTTTTCCTTTGCTCTTCCCAAGCACGCTATCGGGGGCATCGCAGCCGTTGGTGGTCGAACCGACCGCCCAGATCCACCTCCTATCCTACCACGGCGGTGGAAACTTGCTGGTAGAAAACATGGCCTCCCACCCACCTCGCCGAACTTTACTCCAGCTGCCTAACCAGCCAGACCAGGAATCAATCCCTCTCTCCGTCGCGTGATACTAGTAGCAGCAGCAGGCTGCTCCTCCCTCCCTCAGCTCTTCTCGACCCTCCTACCCTTCTCGCTCGCTCGCCGCTTAATGCCTCCGGAGATCGGCCGCTCGTCGCCGGCGTCCCCGGCGGCGCGGCCATCGTCGTCATCGTCGCCGGTGGGGAGAGATTCCGATGGGATCGGGACTCCTCCGTCCGTGCTGCGATGCGAGTCCGTGCCGATCACGGCCGGTGCCAGGCTGGCCCCGATCCTGGCCGCTGATCGCGGGCGCGGTGGCACGCCCGTAAATACCTCGGTCTACCAGGGGCAGGTACGGTAACCCCGGCTCGGCCCGGCTGGCTCCAGGTTTGTTGCTTGCGTTGCGCGTTGCCTTCCCTACTCCCTCTCGTTTATCCCTTCCTTTTTTTCTTCTCTCCTAAAGAAATCGACAAAACAATTAATTAAAAAAGATTTGCTACTTTAATTTCGGAAACAAAAAAGATTTGATTTTTTTCGTCCTGTCTCGGGGCAGGCTGGGTGGGTCAGGGCAGGCGGACGCGAGCGGGTGCGCGAATCAAATGGGGTTAAGGACCGCCCGCCCGCGTCCGCTTTATCGGCTCACGTTCTCTTCCCTTCCCCACAGCCTCCTCCGTTTCCTCTTTCTCCCTCTCCTCTCTCTCTCTCTCTCTTCCTTCTCCCTGCCGGGCTCCGCTCCCCCAACGCCCGCCCGCCTCCACCACCGGCCGCCGCCGCAGATCAGCACCGGCCCACCGGTCTGCCTGCCGCCCGCCCCAAGGCCGCGGACGCCGCGCGGTTCCCATCTCCCATCTCCCACCGCCGCCGCCCCCACCGGCGGCCGCCGCACGACGACCTAATTCCTTCTCCGCGGGCACACAGCCGCAGCCGCCAGGTCTCTCTCTCTCCGCGTCTCCAGCGCCCCAACTCATCCGCCCCTCGTACGTCCCCGCCCAGCGCCGCCTCCACCGGGAACCCCGTCATCACAGGTAAGCTCCCTCCTCCGTCCGGCCGCCGGCCGGCACCCGACCCACCGGTCCCCTTCCCTGACCTAACCATCTCACCCGCGCGCGCGTCCCCGTGCAGGTGACCCCCACTGGATAGCAGGCGGCCAGCGCGGAGTTACGCTCCGCCGCGCGGATGCGCCTCGCCGGAGCCGGGGACCCGTGACTTCGCCAGGAGGACGACGACGGCCTCGTGGATGCCGCCGCCGCCGCCGGATCGGCGGGACTTCCTCTACCGGGACGCGCGACGGCACGACGGCGGGGACCCGCTCCCGCCGCCGGCGCCCGCGCCGCAGCGCTGGCGGGACTCGCCCTACCACGCGCCGCCGCCGCCCCCGCCGCTCCGCGACCACGCCAGGCCATCCCCCCGCCGGACCGCCTCCTCAGGTACCTTTCCCCCACAACCACCCTCAGATCTGACGCGCCCGCCCGCCCCGCTGACCCTCTATCCTTCTCCAGAAGCCTACTACCGGCAGGGCGCCGGCGCCTACGACCGCTCCTACCCGGACGAGCCGCTAGGCGCCTACGCCGCCTCCCGCTCCGACCGCTACTGGCCGGACGAGGACGGCGGCGGGGCCGCATACAAGGGGTTCGGCCGCTACGGCGGCGGCGGAGGCCGGAGGGACTCCGGCCGGGACCCCGGCCGGGACATGCGGGGATCCTACCGGCGGTCCCCGTTCAGGAGCTACGGGGGCGACTTCCCCAGGAGCCACCAGGAGCCGCCGCCGCCCCCGCCGATGAGGAGGTCGCCTCTGCGGTCCGTCGCCGTGCCCATCTCCTACGACCCTCCCGGCGCCCGGGCGGACCGGGAGGACAGGGAGCACCATCCCCGGGCCACCCCCTGGCGGCCCCTGCGCCGCAGGGAGAGCAGATCTGACGGGGCGGACGCGGCTGCTGGGCATCTGCCTGCTGCTCACACCGCTGCGGCAAGGGCGGCGGCTTCGTCGTCAGAGAAGAACGGCGGCCCGGAGCAGTCTGCTGAGGCCGCGGCGCAGCAGATGGCTGAGGACGAGGCGCCCAGGAAGAAGCCCCGCCTGGGGTGGGGGCAGGGCTTGGCCAAGTATGAGAAGCGCAAGGTGCCTGGTTCCGCAGATCTTGATGAACCTGTTGCTCATGGGAGCCCAGAGGACGCCAAACACAAGGAGGATTTTGGCACACCTGCATCTGCACCGTGTGCTGCATCTCTGGTGGTGGCGGCATCGGAACCATCGTCATTGGCACCTGCTTCTGCTCCGTGTGCTGCACCTCTGGTGGTGGCGGCACCAGAACCATCATCCGCACCTGCACCGTCTGCTGCATCTCCGATGGCAGCGCCGGCACCAACATCACCACCTGCTTCTGCACCGTGTGCATCTTCGGTGGCGGCACCGGCACTATCATCACCACCTGCTTCTGCACCGTGTGCATCTCTGGTGGCGGCACCAGAACCATTGTCGGCACCTGCACCGTGTGCTTCCTCTCCGGTGGCGGCACCGGCACCATCATCTGCACCTGCATCTAGTTCTCCAGGTATGCGCAACCTCTTTTGACCTTGTTTTCCTCGCTGTCAACCAATTGATTTATCCCTTCTTCAGTTACTTCCTTTTTAATCTAGGTCTCCATTCAATTGCTGAATTGTTGTTATGTAATTTTGACACCTATTAGGGCATATGGATAAGTAGCGGAATTAACGTAGGTGTTATATTCATAAATGTGCCATGAGATAACATAGGTGTTATATTCACCTTACACAATTTACCATGATACCAAATGCATACGTCCAGATGGTCCTCCCTTGTAGACAGCATGACCTTCCACCCCCTTTATATAAACCTTTCTGTTTGATTCAGTTGAAATTCCTGTAGTTGGAGAAGTACATATATCGTCCTGGTAATTTTTTGTTGTTGCAACAGTTCATTAATCCTCCTGGTACTTGAATTTACTATTTTCTGCCGTGCTAGTGTCATGATCTTTTTATTTAATGTAATTGAGTCTGTAGAAACAATGATCATCAAATTTCTTGATAGCTGACTTCTCCGTTGCATGTTTAACTACTGCAGCCCGTGAAGATAAATCATGTGAACTGACAGCAAATATGGCCGCAATGTCCAGTAAAGATACCCCTGGGGCTGAAGCCCAGGCTTACAATGATGAAATCCCTGTCAAGTTATGTCAGCTTGATGGTGATCCCATTGGTTCTCTTGCAAATGTCCTTGCTGAACTACTGCAGCATGAAGATTCTTGCTCTGGGGATTCTCGAAGACTGACCAACTCTAGTAAGTTATTGCTACTGAAAGAAAACATTGCCAAGGAGCTCGAAAAGACTGAACTTGAGATTGATTCATTGGAATGCGATCTTAAATTAGTGACTACTGAATCTGAAAATAGGGCTCTTGAAAATGCACAAAATCCTTCACCTTCTAGTGGGACGCCAAAGGTTCCAGTCAAGCCTGAGACGTGTGAAACATCATCTCCTGTGAAAGAACAAGGCGAGCTCTCTCCTTGCAAGATCCCCATGGAAGTTGAGACTGCTCCTGTTCACAATGTAATAGCAGTCTCTCCAGAAGGGAGTGTTGCTTGTCCTGGATTTGCTGTAGCCCAGCTCGCTTCAGCTGCTGATGTTGCCCCGTTGAAACCTTCTGAAGGAACTGAATCTCCTCGCATTGATGCTGGCAGCCAGAGGCAGGATCCTAGTCCATGCCATGATGGTTTTAATTCCCTCAAAGCAGACGGTGGCAATGACTTATCAGTCAGGCCTTGCTCTCACCATTTTGACAGCAATAATTTAATCCCTTCAATTATTGCTGCGAACAATGAAATAGCCAGAGAATTCAACGAATTGGTATTCAAACCCTTGCCTGCTGATCAGCCTTGTCTTGATTTGTCGGCATTGGCTCATTTTTCAAGCCAAAGGAAGAATGACCTGAGTGTAAGGAAGAAGCTTGCCATACGCAAAACTGAACTAAGATTCAAAGAGCAAACACTCACCTTTAAATTCAAGGTGTTGAGGCACCTGTGGAAAGAGGATGTGCGTCTCCTTACTGTAAGAAAGCAGCGTCCAAAGTCTAGCAAGCGCACTGATCAGAGCAACCGTGCATCACACAGTGGATCTCAGAGGCAGCGCTCCTCTAATCGCTCTCGATTGGGCATGCCTGGTCAGTATTTCTTTTCTACTTATTCAAAGTACAATAATCCTACATTCAACTTTTGAAACCACTATCCATCGATGCCTTTCTCGACCTTCATAAATTCCTTATGATGATAAATTTCATACAGATTGATAAATTATCAGGACATCCTTAGCAACAGCTATTACTCGTATTGTTTTCTTAGCAGAGTATATATAGCCAGATTTTCCTAAATTACATCCTGCTGTTCTAGTGTTACTCATATTGTTCTCTTAGCAGAGTATATATTGCCAGATTTTCCTAAATTACATCCTGCTGTTCTAGTGTTGAAGATGTTTTGCATCACTTCTTTTGTGGCACAATATATAGCAGACCTTGGCTGAAAAAAGCGGAAAAAATGATATGTGATCTCAAATTGTCAAATTCTAGCGAAAAGTCCATTGAACCATACTCCCCTTTTCCCATCTTTGTTTATAAGATATTCAACTCATGTTGAACACTTGGAAATACAATAGTATTTAAGTATGTAATTTTTCTTCTAATCTATCACAAGGGTAAGTTGGGCTCTGAACATGGTATAGTTGTCTGAGTGGAATCCAGTCTAGTCTACTTTATGGTGATAACTGACATAAAAAATGCTTGTTTTACAAATTAAGCAATACACTGCTTTCTTTAATTTTTTGTACACATGCCTTGCATGTCTAGGATGAGCTCCTGAATATACCTTGTTAGCCTCTATCAACGCTTTTAACCTGCTTGACTTCTCTTATGCGCTTACTCCTGTATTTGTTTCACTCATGGTTGTTACTATTTTATTTGCTGTTATATCCTTTGTATTTGTATATTTGATCCCTATTTGACTTCTGTGTTCTGTTAATATGCAGCTGTTAATTTAAGCACGTTTCCTACCACGGAAATATCAGATGTTGCAAACAAGATGTTTACTGAATTTCAATTCAAGCGCTGCAGAAATTTCTTGAAAATGCCAGCACTAATTATAGATGAGAAAGAGAAGAGGAGTACTAAGTTTGTCAGCAAGAATGGCTTGATTGAAGATCCTGTTTTAGTTGAGAAGGAGCGGGCTGTGATTAATCCATGGACTCATGAAGAGAAGGAAGTTTTCATGCAGATGCTTGCTTCATTTGGCAAGGATTTCTCCAAAATCTCAAGTTTCCTTCAGCACAAGACAACTGCTGATTGTGTTGAGTTCTACTACAAGCACCATAAATCTGACAGTTTCCGAGAAGTTAAGAAACTTCTGGATCGTCGCCAGCAACAGCCCACCAGCAATTACCTAGGAACCAAATCTGGGAAGAAATGGAATCCTGAGGGAAATGCTGCATCTCTTGATATGCTTGGGGTTGCATCAGTCGTGGCAGCCCATGGTCTTGATTATGCAAACAGAGTGGAGGGATTTCCTCCGAAATCTATACTTCGAACTTCTTGTAAGCCTGATGTTTCGGTTGTGGCCAAAGGTTCTTTGGAAAAGGATTTTGTTGCTAATGCATCTTTGCATGAGAGAGAATCTGTAGCTGCTGATGTCTTGGCAGGTATATGTGGCACTCTCTCCCCTGAAGGAATGGGCTCATGCATAACCAGTTCTGCTGATCCTGGCCAAAAGATTGGCGTCACAAGAATGGATTATCTTTTAGTGCCAGGAGTAGTCAAAAGCTTTGATGAGGAAGGCACTCTCTCAGATCAGGAATGTGAAGTTGACCCAGTTGATTGGAACGATGATGAGAAGTTGACTTTCATTGAGGCTATGAATAACTATGGGAAGGATTTCGCTCAGATCTCCTCATATGTGAAAAGCAAGTCGTATGAGCAATGCAAAGTATTTTTCAGCAAAGCTCGCATATCACTTGGTTTGGATATGATCCATCAACGGACCACAGATGCTGGTTTGCTGACAAGTGATACCAATGGAGGAAGGAGTGATACTGATGAGGCATGTGCTGCTGAGATGGATTCAGCTTTTTGTAGTAGACAGTCCTCTCTGAAAGCGGAGATGGATGTATGCCCTGCTGCTGATCGAACTATTCAGGGGCATACTCTTTCTGATATTACCTTTAAACAGCCAAAAACTGACACATCAGATGGGCCTGATGGTGTTGACATAAAATTAGAGGAAGGTGAGATCAAAGCATACGATAAAAATTGTAACACTGGTGTTGATCATAGACAGTTGAGTGAGGCCACTCATCAGTCATCACCATCATCTGCTCATATCGACATCAATTCTTCTCAGAACACAGAGAGTATTGAAATCACAGAGCACAGTAGCCAAGTGAGTGTGCATGAGAATGATGCCATCACCTCTCCAAGGGAACAGCCTGTGGGGGCACACCTGGAAATCAGGTCCAGTCAACATAATATTGAAGTTATCCCGGCGAGCAAGGTGTCTGAGAGGATTTGCACTCAGGTATCCAGTATGGAGGGGCCTTCGCACCATGCATCTGATAGTGCGCTCATGAAGGCTGGAAATTTGACTTCCTCTGTTTGCTTACCTGGAGTTACGCAGTCGGGCAAGGCGTCTGAAGTGATCTGCACTGAGGTATCCAGCATAGAAGGACCTCCACACCATGCACCTGAGAGAAATTCAACGCCCTCTGTGTGCTTATCCGCAGATCGTGGCAGAAAGGAAAATGTTGTCCACTTCTCGGACATGGCTGGTGTTTCCTGTAATAGGCCTTCATTTACTTCAAGTTATCAGCAAATTGTGCCAACAGACCCTCTCCCACCAAAGCCAAAACCACAGGTTACTCCTCTTACCCCAAAGGATTTAATGCCTGTTCAGTTCTGTTCCGACCTCCCTGATCCTACATCAATTCGTTTTGAGGGCATAGCCTCCATAACTTCACCCAGTTTTGGGCATCATGCCAACGGAGTCATCAGTACTTCAGGGCCCAAGGACATGGACAAGTTCCCAGTATTTAATGAACAATCACGAAATCAGCATGATGCTCTTTTTCGCAATATTGATGGATACATGCAACACCGACGGGATCATTGTCTGGCAGCTGATGTACCTTCTTTTTCTGAAAGTACAGCAAGTGGTACTGGGGGAGTTTCTCATTCGGATCAGTTCACATTAAACAAATACCAGAATGGCAGGTCTGGCTGCTCAGGACTCTCGAACACGTCCACCGGTTTTCTGCTGACCGGGCACAGTGAAGAATTACGGCAAGGCCAGTTGAAGCCTTGCTCCCAAAATGCAAGCACCGAGAGTCATGATCAGGTAAAGCGCCCTGGCGACGTCAAGTTATTTGGTAAAATTCTCAGTCATCAATCATCACTGCAAAGTTCTGGCTCGTCATCGAACGGAAGCAAAAGCAAGCCTCCCTCACCAAAGATAGACAAACAAGCAGCTGCTATATTTTTGAACAATTCAAGGGATCGCATGGTTTATTCATCTAGGTCCACAAACGCTGCTCACCTGGGGCAGGACGAGCGAGTGGTGAGGAGCTATAACTTTGATGGGAGCACAGAGTCTGAGTCTGTGTTCAGGGTGGCAAAGTCTCAGAGATCATTAGCCAGTGTGCCATTTTACTCGGCTAAAAATGGCACACTTGGTGTGTTTGCAGAATATCAGCAGCCTTTAATGCAGCAGCTTCCGTCGGATCCGAAACGGCTGGAAAGCTTTGCTGATCTTCAGAAGAGGAATGGGATAGAGCTGATTTCAGGGTTCCAGCAACCCGGGAAAGCCACGCGGCTTGGGGGTGCTGGAATCCTCGTTAGCGCAGTATCTGACCCGGTGGCTGTCCTCAAGGCGCAGTATGGTGCTGGCTCGAAGATTTTGGGCAACGAAGCGGACCCCTGGAAAGACATAGGAAACAGGTAGCATCACTAGTATTAGTGGCAAATAGTGCATGGTTTCTTGCTCTGTACCATATTTAGTTTTTGTAACTTGGATGGAATTAAAACAAAGGGAAAGCGAATGGCTTTCCTGTCCATATCGTCGTTAGGGCTTTGCGGTAGCTGTTGGTCATGTTTTGTCCTGGCATTAACTTTTTGCACCTTTTCTGCAGCTCCATACTTATGTTAGTTTTGCCTGTCCGCAGTGCTGTAGGTTTGCTAGAGGCGACAAGATGTTTGTCGGTAGGGCTTTATCATTGTTATCCAGTTTTATGCAGAAACCTCACATATCATCAGTGTAATATGGTAATGTTAGCGCTTAACTCAGCTTCCTCCTGTGCTGGAGTTTTGGTTAAAGTGGTGCTTTGGCAGTTCTTTTGTGTTTTGATGATTATTATTCTCCGAGACTTCTAAGGTTCTTATCTTTGTAACCAGCTTGTGCCTGCAGGGAAATTTCATGTGCATCATCAGCTGCCGTCTGAAGAGAACACTGTGTCACGAAATTTTGCAGCACTAACATTTTTCTCTCTGTAATTTACTGTTTGAGATGAAGAAAGAGGTGCTGGCTGGCATTGTTCACTTCCAGTTTCTTGCCTGATATCCTCGCACAGTTCTGGTTGTTGTGCTGCTACGAGTATGGATTGTGTGAGCGCTGGTCGCTGGACATGAATCAAGTTAGTTGATGCCAGTGTCTGTTTTGGTTATTGATCCATGGCTCTATGGGATCCTGCTTTCTTTAGTTTCCTTTGTGAATCGTCATTTTGTTTAGCAGTCCCTGCTTTATGTTTTCATTTGGGACGATGTACGCTGCAACGTGCCAACGTAGTTGATCTTCTGTGTACTGTCAGATGAAGAGGTCTGTACCAGAGCAACGTAGTGAAGGTGGAGTGATGAGCACCTGAATTGAGCAGACTGAAGTTGAAGTCAGCATCAACAACGTAGCTAAGTTTAGGCCCAGCTTGGGAGCTGCTAAATCTGCGTTACTCATGGCAATCGATCATTTACAATCCAGGTGGCCAAATACTTCGATCTTGATGGCAAATACTGATTTCCTGTGCCATGAGGATGATTAGGGCACGGCTACGATGCTGCGCTGCTACTCTATCCTGTATCCTCGACGGTGCCGGGTCCGGACAAGATGAGCCACCACCGGCCGGCCGATTCCTTTTCCCATCCGGCATCTGCGTTAGAGCAGGTTTGCAATCGCTCCTTGCGCCTTCGAGGTGCGCTACCTAGAGCAGCATCAGGCATCATATCAGTTACGGAGAGCACGTTTGGCAGATAAAATTGTACCAGCTCACACGACAGCACACTCCCAGTCACCAAGCACAATATACACCTGCAATATCTTATCAACATTGTTTGCTCTTTCCACTATCAATACAGACAAAACAAAATGATAATGACAGCATGACACTGAGCAAATGTCTATTCATGATTCCTTTATCTGGAAATGAGGCA
>NC_061511.1:58002697-58019581 GCF_022539505.1 Lolium rigidum | reverse complement strand
GATGAAGGTTAAAGATTTTGATTGTAATGCTTTATGTGATCTTGGTGCAAGTATTTCTGTTATGCCTAAGAAAATTTATAATATGCTTGACTTGCCACCGCTTGAAAAATTGTTATTTGGATGTTAATCTTGCTTGATCATTCTACAAAGAAACCTTTGGGTAAAGTTGATAATGTTCGCATTACCGTTAACAATAATCTTGTTCCCGTTGATTTTGTTGTCTTGGATATTGAATGCAATGCATCTTGTCCCATTATATTGGGAAGACCTTTTCTTCGACTCGTTGGTGCTATTATTGATATGAGGGAAGGTAATATAAAATATCAATTTCCTCTCAAGAAAGGTATGGAACACTTCCCTAGAAAGAGAATGAAGGTCCCTTATGATTCTATTATTAGAACAAATTATGATGTTGATGCTTCATCTCTTGATGTTACTTGATACACACTTTACGCGCCTAGGCGAAAGGCGTTAAAGAAAAGCGCTTATGGGAGACAACCCATGTTTTTACCTACAGTACTTTGTTTTTATTTTGTGTCTTGGAAGTTGTTTACTACTGTAGCAACCTCTCCTTATCTTAGTTTTGAGTTTTGTTGTGCCAAGTTAAGCCGTTGATAGAAAAGTAAGTACTAGATTTGGATTCTTGCGCGAGTTCCAGATTTCTTTGCTGTCACGAATCTGGGTCTATCTCCCTGTAGGTAGCTCAGAAAATTACGCCAATTTACGAGCATGATCCTCAGATATGTACACAACTTTCATTAAATTTGAGCATTTTCGTTTGAGCAAGTCTGGTGCCATTTTAAAATTCGTCAATACGAACTGTTCTGTTTTGACAGATTCTGCCTTTTATTTCGCATTGCCTCTTTCGCTATGTTGGATGAATTTCTTTGATCCACTAATGTCCAGTAGCATTATGCAATGTCCAGAAGTGTTAAGAATGATTGTGTCACCTCTGAATATGTCAATTTATATTGTGCACTAACCCTCTAATGAGTTGTTTCGAGTTTGGTGTGGAGGAAGTTTTCAAGGGTCAAGAGAGGAGTATGATGCAACATGATTAAGGAGAGTGAAAGCTCTAAGCTTGGGGATGCACCCGGTGGTTCACCCCTGCATATATCAAGAAGACTCAAGCGTCTAAGCTTGGGGATGCCCAAGGCATCCCCTTCTTCATCAACAAATTATCGGGTTCCTCCCCTGAAACTACATTTTTATTCGGCCACATCTTATGTGCTTTTTCTTGGAGCGTCGGTTTGTTTTTGTTTTTGTTTTGTTTGAATAAAATGGATCCTAGCATTCACTTTATGGGAGAGATACACGCTCCGCTGTAGCATATGGACAAATATGTCCTTGGTTTCTACTCATAGTATTCATGGCGAAGTTTCTTCTTCGTTAAATTGTTATATGGTTGGAATTGGAAAATGATACATGTAGTAATTGCTAAAAATGTCTTGGGTAATGTGATACTTGGCAATTGTTGTGCTCATGTTTAAGCTCTTGCATCATATGCTTTGCACCCATTAATGAAGAAATACATAGAGCATGCTAAAATTTGGTTTGCATATTTGGTTTCTCTAAGGTCTAGATAATTTCTAGTATTGAGTTTGAACAACAAGGAAGACGGTGTAGAGTCTTATAATGTTTTCAATATGTCTTTTATGTGAGTTTCTGCTGCACCGGTTCATCCTTGTGTTTGTTTCTAATAAGCCTTGCTAGCCTAAACCTTGTATCGAGAGGGAATACTTCTCATGCATCCAAAATACTTGAGCCAACCACTATGCCATTTGTGTCCACCATACCTACCTATACTACATGGTATTTTTCCGCCATTCCAAAGTAAATTGCTTGAGTGCTACCTTTAAAATTCCATCATTCACCTTTGCAATATATAGCTCATGGGACAGATAGCTTAAAAACTATTGTGGTATTGAATATGTAATTATGCACTTTATCTCTTATTAAGTTGCTTGTTGTGCGATAACCATGTTTACTTGGGGAACGCCATCAACTCGTTGTTGAATTTCATGTGAGTTGCTATGCATGTTCGTCTTGTACGAAGTAAGGGCGATCTACACTGAGTTGAATGGTTTGAGCATGCATATTGTGAGAGAAGAACATTGGGCCGCTAACTAAAGCCATGATCCATGGTGGAAGTTTCAGTTTTGGACAAACATCCTCAAATCTCTAATGAGAAAAGAATTAATTGTTGTTGAATGCTTAAAGCATTAAAAGAGGAGTCCATTATCTGTTGTCTATGTTGTCCCGGTATGGATGTCTAAGTTGAGAATAATCAAAAGCGAGAAATCCAAATGCGAGCTTTCTCCTTAGACCTTTGTACGAGGCGGCATAGAGGTACCCCTTTGTGAAACTTGGTTAAAGCATATGTATTGCGGTGATAATCCAGGTAGTCCAAGCTAATTAGGACAAGGTGCGGGCACTATTAGTACACTATGCATGAGGCTTGCAACTTATAAGATATAATTTACATGATGCATATGCTTTATTACTACCGTTGACAAAATTGTTTCATGTTTTCAAAATCAAAGCTCTAGCACAAATATAGCAATCGATGCTTTTCCTCTATGAGGACCATTCTTTTACTTTCAATGTTGAGTCAGTTCACCTATTTCTATCCACCTCAAGAAGCAAACACTTGTGTGAACTGTGCATTGATTCCTACATACTTGCTTATTGCACTTATTATATTACTCTATGTTGACAATATCCATGAGATATACATGTTACAAGTTGAAAGCAACCGCTGAAACTTAATCTTCTTTTGTGTTGCTTCAATGCCTTTACTTTGAATTATTGCTTTATGAGTTAACTCTTATGCAAGACTTATTGATGCTTGTCTTGAAGTGCTATTCATGAAAAGTCTTTGCTTTATGGTTCACTTGTTTACTCATGTCATACATATTGTTTTGATCGCTGCATTCACTACATATGCTTTACAAATAGTATGATCAAGATTATGATGGCATGTCACTCCGAAATTATCTTTGTTATCGTTTTACCTGCTCGGGACGAGCGAGAACTAAGCTTGGGGATGCTGATACGTCTCCAACGTATCGATAATTTCTTGTGTTCCATGCCACATTATTGATGTTATCTACATGTTTTATGCACACTTTATGTCATATTCGTGCATTTTCCGGAACTAACCTATTAACAAGATGCCGAAGTGCCGATTCGTTGTTTTCTGCTGTTTTTGGTTTCAGAAATCCTAGTAAGGAAATATTCTCGGAATTGGACGAAATCAAAGCCCAGGGGCCTATTTTTCCACGAAGCTTCCAGAAGTCCGAAGACGAGACGAAGAGGGGCCACGAGGGGGCCACACCATAGGGCGGCGCGGCCCCCCCCTTGGCCGCGCGGCCCTGTGGTGTGGGGCCCTCGCGCCGCCTTTTGACCTACCACTTCGCCTACTTAAAGCCTCCGTGACGAAACCCCCAGTACCGAGAGCCACGATACGGAAAACCTTACTGAGACGCCGCCACCGCCGATCCCATCTCGGGGGATCCTGGAGATCGCCTCCGGCACCCTGCCGGACAGGGGAATCATCTCCCGGAGGACTCTACGCCGCCATGGTCGCCTCCGGTGTGATGTGTGAGTAGTCTACCCCTGGACTATGGGTCCATAGCGGTAGCTAGATGGTTGTCTTCTCCCCATTGTGCTATCATTGTCGGATCTTGTGAGCTGCCTAACATGATCAAGATCATCTATCTGTAATTCTATATGTTGCGTTTGTTGGGATCCGATGAATAGAGAATACTTGTTATGTTGATTATCAAGACTATGTCTATGTGTTGTTTATGATCTTGCATGCTCTCCGTTATTAGTAGATGCTTTGGCCAAGTTGATGCTAGTAACTCCAAGAGGGAGTATTTATGCTCGATAGTGGGTTCATGCCTCCGTGAATCTGGAGGAGTGACAAGAACCACTAAGGTTATGGATGTGTTGTTGCCACTAGGGATAAAACATTAGTGCTATGTTCAAGGATGTAGTCACTAGTTACATTACGCGCAATACTTAATGCAATTGTCTGTTGTTAGCAACTTAATACTGGAGGGGTTCGGATGATAACTCTGAAGGTGGACTTTTTAGGCATAGATGCGGTTGGATGGCGGTCTATGTACTTTGTCGTAATGCCCAATTAAATCTCACTATACTCATCATAATATGTATGTGCATGGTCATGCTCTCTTTATTTGTCAATTGCCCAACTGTAATTTGTTCACCCAACATGCTGCTTGTCTTATGGGAGAGACACCTCTAGTGAACTGTGGACCCCGGTCCAATTCTCTTTACTTGAAATACAATCTACTGCAATACTTGTTCTACTGTTTTCTCGCAAACAATCATCTTCCACACAATACGGTTAATCCTTTGTTACAGCAAGCCGGTGAGATTGACAACCTCACTCGTTTCGTTGGGGCAAAGTACTTTGGTTGTGTTGTGCGAGGTTCCACGTTGGCGCCGGAATCCCTGGTGTTGCGCCGCACTACATCTCGCCGCCATCAACCTTCAACGTGCTTCTTGACTCCTCCTGGTTCGATAAACCTTGGTTTCTTTCTGAGGGAAAACTTGCTGCTGTGCGCATCATACCTTCCTCTTGGGGTTGCCCAACGAACGTGTGAAATACACGCCATCACCCACAAGTATAGGGGATCGCAACAGTCTTCGAGGGAAGTATTACCCAATTTATTGATTCGACACAAGGGGAGACAAAGAACACTTGAAAGCCTTAACAGCGGAGTTGTCAATTCAGTTGCACCTGGAAACATACTTGCTCGCAAGAGTTTATCGAGTAGTAACAGTTTTATAGTAGCGACGAGTAGTAAAATAACAGCAGCAGAGTAACAAAGACAGCGGTAGTGATTTTAGTAAACAGCAGGATTAAAATAATGTAGGCACGGGGATGGATGACGGGCGTTGCATGGATGAGAGAAACTCATGTAACAATCATAGCGAGGGCATTTGCAGATAATAATAAAACGGTGTCCAAGTACTAATCAATCAATAGGCATGTGTTCCAATTATAGTCGTACGTGCTCGCAATGAGAAACTTGCACAACATCTTTTGTCCTACTAGCCGGTGACAGCCGGGCCTCAAGGGAAACTACTGGATATTAAGGTACTCCTTTTAATAGAGTACCGGAGCAAAGCATTAACACTCCGTGAACACATGTGATCCTCACATCTCTACCATTCCCTCCGGTTGTCCCGATTTCTGTCACTTCGGGGCCATTGGTTCCGGACAGCGACATGTGTATACAACTTGTAGGTAAGACCATAAACAATGAATATCATGATGAAATAATAACATGTTCAGATCTGAGATCATGGCACTCGGGCCCTAGTGACAAGCATTAAGCATAACAAGTTGCAACAATATCATAAAAGTACCATCTACGGACACTAGGCACTATGCCCTAACAATCTTATGCTATTACATGACCAATCTCATCCAATCCCTACCATCCCCTTCGGCCTACAGCGGGGGAATTACTCACACATGGATGGGGGAAACATTGCTGGTTGATGGAGAGGCGTTGGCGGTGATGGCGGTGATGATCTCCTCCAATTCCCCGTCCCGCGGAGTGCCGGAACGGAGACTTCGGCTCCCGCGACGGAGTTTCGCGATGTGGCGGCGTTCTGGAGGGTTTCTGGCGACTTCGACTTCTCCCCGTGCGTTTTTAGGTCGAGGCAAATAAGTAGTCCGAAGGGGGCGTCGGAGGCCGGCCGAGGGGGCCACACCACATGGCCGCGCGGGCCCCCCCTGGGCCGCGCCGCCCTGTGGTGTGGGGCCCTCGGGCCTCCACTTCAATTGTCCTTCTGGCTCCGTCATTATTCTGGGAAAATAGGCCCTTTCGTCAAAATCCCGAGGTTTTTCCTGAAAGTTGGATTTCTGCACAAAAACGAGACACCAGAACAGTTCTGCTGAAAACAGCGTTAGTCCGCGTTAGTTGCATCCAAAATACACAAATTAGAGGCAAAACAATAGCAAAAGTGTTCGGGAAAAGATACGTTTTGGACGTATCAGGTACCCTTTGGTGAAGCACCATGTCAAGAAGGCCTACAAGGTTAAGCCAGTCTCTTCAGCTGTTCCTGCTCCTGACTCTTTCATGGGTGATGCCCGTGCTAGTGGTTTTGCTCCTGCTCGTCATCGTGATGTTCCGGCTATGAGGAAGCAAGTGACCCGGCTTAGTTGGTTCCAGCGCCACATCCTTTGCATGAACATTGAGATCCATAAGGAAAACTATGCAGCTAGCTGATGGCGTGTATTTCACACGTTCGTTGGGCAACCCCAAGAGGAAGGTATGATAATAGCATCAACCTTATCATTCAAGGAAGAGGATTCCTCAACAGAATTTACCTTCTTACCTTGTGGAGCTCTTTCCGTGTGCCATTCAGAGTAGTTGATCATCATATTATCAAGAAGCTTTGTTGCTTCACCAAGAGTGATGGACATAAAGGTACCTCCAGCAGCTGAATCCAATAAATTCCGTGAAGAAAAATTTAGTCCTGCATAGAAGGTTTGGATGATCATCCAAGTAGTCGGTCCATGGGTTGGGCAATTTTTAACCGAGAGATTTCATTCTTTCCCAAGCTTGAGCAACATGTTCAGTATCTAATTGTTTAAAATTCATTATGCTACTCCTCAAAGATATAATTTTAGCAGGGGGATAATATCTACCAATAAAAGCATCCTTGCATTTAGTCCATGAATCAATACTATTCTTAGGCAGAGATAGCAACCAATCTTTAGCTCTTCCTCTTAATGAGAAAGGGAACAATTTTAGTTTAATAATATCACCATCTACATCTTTATATTTTTGCATTTCACATAGTTCAACAAAATTATTAAGATGGGCAGCGAGCATCATCGGAACTAATTCCGAGAAAATTGATCTTTCATAACAAGATTCGATAAAGCGAGGTTTAATTTCAAAGAATTCTGCTGTAGTAGCAGGTGGAGCAATAGGTGTGCATAAGAAATCATTATTATTTGTGGTTGTGAAGTCACACAACTTAGTATTTTCAGGGGTAGCCATTTTAGCAATAGTAAATAAAGCAAACTAGATAAAGTAAATGCAAGTAAACTAATTTTTTTGTGTTTTCGATATAGCAAACAAGATAGCAAATAAAGTAAAACTAGCAACTAATTTTTTTGTATTTTGATTTAGTGCAGCAAACAAAATAGTAAATAAAACTAAGCAAGACAAAAACAAAGTAAAGAGATTGAGAAGTGGAGACTCCCCTTGCAGGCGTGTCTTGATCTCCCCGGCAACGGCGCCGGAAAATATGCTTGATGGCGTGTATTTCACACGTTCGTTGGGCAACCCCAAGAGGAAGGTATGATGAGCACAGCAGCAAGTTTTCCCTCGAGAAAGAAACCAAGGTTTATCGAACCGAGGAGGATCCAAGAAGCACGTTGAAGGTTGATGGCGGCGGGATGTAGTGCGGCGCAACACCGGAGATTCCGGCGCCAACGTGGAACCTGCACAACACAACCAAAGTACTTTGCCCCAACGAAACGGTGAGGTTGTCAATCTCACCGGCTTGCTGTAACAAAGGATTAACCGTATTGTGTGGAAGATGATTGTTTGCAGAGAAAACAGTAAAAACAAGTATTGCGGTAGATTGTATTTCAGTAAAGAGAATTGGACCGGGGTCCACAGTTCACTAGAGGTGTCTCTCCCATAAGACGAACAACATGTTGGGTGAACAAATTACCGTTGGGCAATTGACAAATAAAGAGAGCATGACAATGCACATACATATCATGATGAGTATAGTGAGATTTAATTGGGCATTACGACAAAGTACATAGACCGCCATCCAACTGCATCTATGCCTAAAAAGTCCACCTTCGAGTTATCATCCGAACCCCTCCGAGTATTAAGTTGCAAAGCAACAGACAATTGCATTAAGTATGGTGCGTAATGTAATCAACAACTACATCCTTAGACATAGCATCAATGTTTTATCCCTAGTGGCAACAGCACATCCGTAACCTTAGTGGTTCTTGTCACTCCTCCAGATTCACGGAGGCATGAACCCACTATCGAGCATAAGTACTCCCTCTTGGAGTTAAAAGCATCTACTTGGCCAGAGCATCTACTAATAACGGAGAGCATGCAAGATCATAAACAACACTTAAGCATAACTTTGATAATCAACATAACAAGTATTCTCTATTCATCGGATCCCAACAAACGCAACATATAGAATTACATATAGATGATCTTGATCATGATAGGCAGCTCACAAGATCCGACAATGATAGCACAATGGGGAGAAGACAACCATCTAGCTACTGCTATGGACCCATAGTCCAGGGGTAGACTACTCACTCATCACTCCGGAGGCGACCATGGCGGTGTAGAGTCCTCCGGGAGATGATTTCCCTCTCCGGCAGGGTGCCGGAGGCGATCTCCAGGATCCCCCAAGATGGGATTGGCGGTGGCGGCGTCTCTGGAAGGTTTTCCGTATCGTGGCTCTCGGTACTGGGGGTTTCGTCACGGAGGCTTTAAGTAGGCGGAAGGGTAGGTCGAGAGGCGGCACAGGGGGCCCAAACCATAGGCCGGCGCGGCCAGGGGTGGGGCCGCGCCGCCCTAGGGTTTGGCCACCCCGTGGCCCCTCTTCGTCTCGTCTTCGGTCTTCGGAAGCTTCGTGGAAAAATAGGCCTCCGGGCTTTTATTTCGTCCAATTCCGAGAATATTTCTTTACTAGGATTTCTGAAACCAAAAACAGCGAAAACAACGACAGCGGCACTTCGGCATCTTGTTAATAGGTTAGTTCCAGAAAATGCACGAATATGACATAAAGTGTGCATAAAACATGTAGATAACATCAATAATGTGGCATGGAACACAAGAAATTATCGATACGTTGGAGACGTATCACTAGCCGAGAGCGCTCTGAGATTAAGCATACCCAGGCGGTTATTCTTCACAAGCTCAGTGGTGAGCAAGGTCCTCCGCCTCAGCCTCCAGCTCACCAGGGTTACAGTGGATGGCACTCAGCACAGGTTCCCTGGAGTGATCTTGATGATTGCCTTCAAAGGTCCAACACCTCTCGCCGCTCTCCGGATGCACCTGACACTGATGAAGAAGAAGGAGAAGAAGAAGAAGAGGCGCAAGAGTCCGATGATGATGATGCCTCCGAGTGATTCACATGGGACGTGTAGCATCGCGCTTGTCCCCTTTTTGGTGTCTCGATGCCAAAGGGGGAGAAGTGTTCTATTAGGATTCTCGGGGATTTGCATGGTTTGGGCACAAGCATATGCGTTTACCATTCTTATATTGCTTGTGTTCCCCCTCTTTATTTGAACTATTTGGTTTGTTTGTGTGCCGTTCAAAACTATGTGCTAAGTGGTGTGAGACATTGTTATGGTTTTCGGCTTTCTATTTGTTGAGATCAAGGATATTACATTGTGTGTGATGCTATATCTCCGCATTATATATCTACACATGGGTATGATTTCTTGCTTCATATCTCAACTTCATATGTGTCAATGTCGTTTGTTAGAGCTCATGTTGGATATCTCTTGTGTTGAGGCACCATACTCCTATATGTTGTGTATTTGTATTCAAATGCAAATTACTTATATGCACACATGTAGGGGGAGTACCGATATGTTTTGCCATCATGCTTGTCTCTATAGTGATTCCTTTGCAAATCCGTATATTGTCATCAAACACCAAAAAGGGGGAGATTGAAAGAACATCTCTCACGTTATGTTTTGTGTGTTTGATGTCAATACATGTGATACACTAATGTTTGATTAAGTGGTACAGGGATTACATAGTTTTTATTACATGTGTGTTGGATTGGATCGCCTGTCAAAAGGTCTCTGAAAAAGTTTAGCCAGGCCGGATAATCCGGGCCGGATATTGTTGAAATATCCGGCCCCCCCGATTTTGGCTAAGGACTGGAAGAAAAGCAGCTCAGTAAGGGGGCCGGACATTTGCCCGGATAATGTCCCGGTATTGTACCAGGGCCGGATTATCCGGGCCGGATATTTTGGAAATATCCGGCCCCCCCGTTTTTGGCTAAGGACTGGAAGAAAAGCTTCTCTGGCATAGGGCCGGACTTTTGGCCGGATTTTGTCACGGTTTTGTTCGGAAGGCCGGATTATCCGGGGGGGCGGATTATCCGGCCCTTACTTAGGCCGGATTATCCGGCCCCCCGGTAGCTGCAACGGCTCATTTTTGAGAGGGGGTATAAATACCCCCCTTCTTCTACCTTGGTTGCTTGCTTAATCATTATACAAGAAATCTACCAAGCCACCTCCATTAGAGCCACCTCAAGAAATACAAGATTTGCAAGATCTCCTTCCTCCCCCAACCAAAGCTCTTGATCTTTGGAGATTCGAAGGAGAAGACCCCGATCTACATCCTCACCGAAGTGTTCTTCATTTCCCCCTCTCTTGTTTGAGGGATCTCATGCTAGTGTTCCTATTTTGGTTCCCTAGTTGATTTGTTGTTGATGTGTTGTTGTTGATTGTTGTATTGTTACAGATTTGGGAGCCTCCAATTTGGTTGTGGATGTGTGCCCCAAGAACTTTGTAAAGGCCCGGTTTCCGCCTCGAGGAAATCCCTTAGTGGAAGTGGGCTAGGCCTTCGTGGCGTTGCTCACGGGAGATCTGAGTGAAGCCTTCGTGGCTGTTGGTTTGGCTTGCGTAGCAACCACACTTCTCCAAACGTAGACGTACCTTCTTGCAAAGGAAGGGAACTACGGGAATCATCTCCGTGTCATCGCGTGCTCCACTCTCGGTTACATCTATCCCACTCTATCTCCTATTGCGTTGCTATACCTTGCTTAGTTGATATCCTTGTCATATAGGTAAATTCACTTAGTTGCATATCTAGAGAATTTATCTATTGGTGTCAAGCCTAAATTGAAAAAGAACTAAAAATTGGTTAGCACCTATTCCCCCCCCCCCCCCCCCCTCTAGGTGCGGCATACGATCCTTTCAACGGGTCCGGCGGGTTTTGGAGCAGGCATTTCTATATCCAAATCGAAGTTGAAAGGACGATCCTGCCCCTCGCCGCGGAGTAATCTGGGTCGTCCTTGTGTTCCGCTCAACATAACCGTTCGAGGGTCTATGGAAGCAGTCATCTTATCTCAAAAGCTGTCAAACCGACTGTTGCTCCTACTAGTTCTAGAGCATACTAGCCCTTCACTAAAATGACACATCATGTCAGCCGTTGTAGTTTCAAGCTTAACAGCACAGCAACATGCTGCTGCTACTCCCGACTGAAAGTAGTCTGTTACCATCTACGAGAAACGCAAAAAAAAGGGCTTCGGTTTCGCAGCAACGGCAACGCCCATGCATCAGTTCTTCTTCAGCTTCATCGCCTCCCTGAAAGCGCAAGCCCATCAGAACACCAACGGGACCGATCACTAGGCTCAGTTTCATAAGGTTACTATCATACTATCCTTTTGTCAGTTGGAGAAAAGTAAGCCGTGGTTCTCTAGAAATATGGTTGATCTCTCTTACCAGAACAGCTTGTCCATCTCGTCGTTCTCGGGGTCCAGCTCGAGGCCGCGCGTAAGGACCTCACAAGCTTTCTCATACTCCTGAGGAAACACGGTTTAAGTGCATGCATGGCCAGCCAAATGTGAGAATGCAAGAAATGTGATCTCTAGTGCACCTTCAGCATGATCAGAGCTTCTCCTTCGCGGTGGTGCGCCTCTGCCGAGTCTTTGTTACTTAGCTTGCATTTAATCGCGTCCTCCAGAGCCTTCTGCCCGTCACCTAAGCGGAGCCAGCAGAGGCTCCTGTTGGCGAGCATTTTACGGTCAGAAGGATCAGCCCTGAGTGCCTGTAAGAATGAACACAACAATGTCAGCATACTGTTGCTACCAAAAAAAACTGTTGCTGCAACATTAGAGACATGCTGCTTGCTAGCTCAAGGATTTGCCATGTTTATTAGGTGGCATTGGGTTGTAAATAAAACTGAACGTTCCATCAAAAGAAAAGATAAATAGAGGACACATCACCCCAGATTAATAGTCACATTTCACACATTAAGCTAGCAGGTCCAATGAGATGATGATACTAGTCATTCAACAGATTAACTTTCTATAAGGTAGACTACCACAATAATGTACCTTTGTGTAGAGCACCGACGCATTTGTGTAATCCTGTTTTTCAAATGCTTCATCCCCTTGCTGTTTCAGGTCGGACTTCCTCATGTCAACCGCCTCATCATCCTGAGCAACATACAGTAACTTCGGTCATACATTCAGAAGTTCGATGTGTGAAATTAATAATATAGTATAAGTGATTTTAGTATTTGAGATCAAGTCAAAGAGTATGGGAAACAATTATTTTCCCTTACAGAGCTGTTACAAGATTGCATGGGGCAGTTAATGGGACAGAACTGATGGGGAATGAGCAATCATAATTGCCAGAGTACCATACCATTAGCTGCATGCTCTCCAGTTTGGCATGATTGATTATCCCATCAACGCTCCAGTCTGCTACATCTGGAATTGGGGAGGTGAAAGGAAATAGAAGCTCGACATCTTCCTTTGTAGCACACAAAGCAGCTAACTCTATTGGCATTCTACCACACTGTCAAGCAAAAGAAGAAAGCTTACTAAGCAGTACTGAAGCCTGAAAGTAAATGGTTCCTTCGTAACGTAAACATTACTATGCTAGCCAAATAGACATCACAAAATGATTTAATACCACAAAACAAATGCCTAACGAAGCCACTAGTTTAGAATAGAGCTCTTACTTTTTTTCCAACTATTAGTTCGGCACCATTAAGATGGGCCTAGATAGCATCCTATAACTTCCTGTATATGAAATAGATGCCAAACAGAAAAGGAAACATTGACATGCTTCAGTAAAAACTATAAAGGCAACTGATAGTAGTCAAGCTAATCATACGACACAGTAGTGTCAACCTTATTTATGTTAATTTTAAAATTAGCCCATTCAACTGATGCCCGAATGCTTTAAGACTCTAGCACTATTTTGGACAAAACTAGAGTTATTGGCTTTCACCTTCGGTTCCCTTTGCACATAGACTTGTACTGCCATATTTTCAGAAACTAGAAAGACATTATGTAATACAATTGTGACACACCAGTGTAACATATTGTTAGTACTAGTCTACTACAAATTCAAGCAAATCATTATGATATCATGAAAAAAAAAATGTCACCTCATCAGGACGATTTGGGTTTGCACCAGCCTCCAACAAGCACTTAAGGATTTCAGTTAAGCCTTCGATTGCAGCTCTTGCCAAGCAATTATTAATACCATTAACATTAGCTCCAGCCTGCGAAACATACATGTAGAAGACAAGGTAGACATACTGTTTATCCATATAAATTGCTGCTCATCTCAGATATGACCAAACACAACATCAGTAGTTGGGAAACCTTCCATTTCTATACTGGTTTTAAAGGGTTTGCTACACAGATTTGGAGAAGCTACTGGCCTAAGAGTAAATTATGAGAAATCAAATCTGGTCCCTATCAATATTTCTGAAGACAGAGTGAGCATATACACCTCTGCTCTAAACTGCCAATTGGGAAACCTTCCATTTCTATACCTTGGATTACCCCTTAGTATATCCAAGCCACCAAAGGAATACTTCATGCCACTGATAATGTGTATCCAGAGAAGATTACCTTCATGCACCATGTATCTTAATTATGGCAGTAAACTAAGACTGGTTAATTCAGTCCTCTCTTCTCTGCCAATTTTCTCCATGAGTACTCTGAAATTATACCAGTGGGTCCTTGATGAGTGTGACAAATATAGAAGACATTGTCTCTGGAGAAACAAGGATCTTGACAGTAAGACTCCTCCTTTGGCCTCATGGGATATGGTCTGTCGACCGAAAGATCAAGGAGGGTTGGGTGTCCTCAAGCTATCAGTTCAAAATAATTGTCTCTTACTGAAACATATCCATAAGTTCTATAACTAGGAGAATATACCTTGGATAAACTTGGTATGGGAGTCTTATTATCAGAATGTCCTGCCACCACTTAGACACAGAGATATTTCTTTTTGGTGGAGGGACTGTCTTAAAAACCTTGATCTCTACAAAGCCAAAGCTTTGTGTACAATGAATAGTGGAGTAACTGTGCTGTTTTGGACTGACTTGTGGTCTTTGGAAATGCTATCAACCAAATGGCCTTATTTATTCACTTTTGCCAAAGATATATCCATTTCTGTCAAGAATGTTATTGCCACCGAAGAGTTTCCATCTCTCTTTCATTTGCCACTGTCTACACAAGCTATGGAGGAATATCAGCAGTTTCTTTCCCTTGTACAAGAAACACAAGTATCTTTGGAAAAGGATAAGTGGACAATAACTGTTGCAGCCCCAGGGTATCAAGTATCATCTATGTATAAGGATCTGATGAAGCAAGGACCTGTGCTACCCATCATTTCTTGGCTTTGGAAAACCTGCTGTCAGGACAAGCATAAAGTTTTCTTTTGGCTACTCTTCCATAACAGGCTAAATACGAGAGCCATGTTGCAAAGAAAGAGGTTCTTCTTGCCAGATTACACATGCATTATGTGCAATGGTTCTACTTTGGAAACAAGAGACCATCTGTTCTTTTCATGCCCTTTTGTTAAAAATTGTTGGCAATATTTATGTCCTGGTTGGGATTCCACACTGACTGATGGGCCTATAGTGCTACAGGATGTCATTCAGAGCTTCAAAGCCAAAATCCAGCAGCCTTTCTTCATGGAGCTCATTATGCTTACTTCATGGTCAATCTGGACTATCCGAAATGACTTTATCTTCAAAGGGATCACTCCAAGCCTATATCGCTGCAGACATAAGTTCAAAGACGAGTTGGCCTTGCTGGTGCATAAAGCTAAGAAGAAATCATATATTGGCCTTCGGGCCTGGGTAACGAATTTCCTGTAATCCCTAGACTAGTTTAGCTTAGCCTAGTTTTGTTTTCTCTAAGTGCTGTTCTCAAGCATTTTGTTTTCTTTTAGTTTTAGCTTTGTACATTATACCCCAAAAATGCAATAAAAATATACGCAGTGAGGAAACTCACTGTACAGGTTTCAAAATTGTACCTTTGGTTGCAGCTAGTGTAAGAACAGTGTGGCCCTGCTCATTTTCCTGGTGGAGGTCAGCGCCATGGTCAAGAAGGAACCTGACGGCAGGCAGGTTGCCGCCGGCCACGGCGTGCTCCAGGGGGGTCTTCTTGCCTAGCGCGCGCAACAAGCAGAGCAACGGATGTAGTTAACCATCAATGAGCTAATGCTGCATGTGTTGGATGCGAAGAAGAAAATCGATTACTTGGGGAGGCGTCCCACATGTTGACGTCCATCCCGATGTCGTCGACGAGGTAGCGGCAGGCGGCGAGCCTGCCGAGCCCGCCGACGGCGGCGTGGAGGGCGCTCATGCCGCGGTAGGCGGTGGCGGCCACCGTGGCGCTGACCCCGCGCTGACCGCTCGTGTCCAGCCTCCTCGCGATCTCTGCAGTCGGGTGAGGTTATTAGGAAATCGGCCGGCGCGGAAGGAGGAGGAGGAGCAGAAAAGGGCAGCTTTTTGGGGGTGGGGGAGAGAGAATCAGTTATTGATTACCCTTGAGGCGGCCGACGTTGCCGTAGTAGGAGGCGATCAAGAAGCGCGCCTCCGGTGGCCAGCCGTCCTCATCTGCGCAGGCGAATCGACACAGAAACAGAGCATCGGTGGGCAGAAGGGAAGATGAAATTAGGTGGGGTTATAGCACTGGGTAAGAGGGAGAGAGGACCTTCGCCGTGGAGTTGCTCGAAAAGGTTGGGTAGCGGGGTGTCGAGGAGGTCCATGGCCATGCTCTCTCCTCCTCCTCCTCCTCCTCCTCCTCCTCCTCCTCCTCCTCCTCCTCCTCCTCCTCCTCCTCCTCCTCCTCCTCCTCCGGCGGCGGCAGCCTAGCGGAGAACTTGAAAGGAATGGGGAGAGAGAAGAAATGGGGCGGGAAGCGAAGAGGGAGGTGGGTGCGCTGCTGCAGACGGGAGACGAAACGCAATGGGGGGTCGACACGTGCCCCCGCGCTCTAAGCCTCTGAGCATGGCAGCAGAGCCGGCCCGTGCTGCCTTTTTTTTTTTGCTTTGGACTCATGCTTGACCACGCCCACGGCATTCATCGGCATGCTACTTCATTTGAATTTTTTTCTTCGAAATGGGTATATCCCCATTCTCTGCATCAATCGATGCACAGCTCTCTTTATTACCCAAAGTATCAAAATATCAAGTATCAAAGTTTTACAACTCAAAGATCATACAACGTGTACACATAAACTAGCCAACGAATACACGTTTATGCATCTTGAAGTCGTTTAGTAGGTCGCCAACCAGCCTGGCTGTAAATAGCCTGTGCCACCGCTTCCAGCCGGCGGCATCCAGCATGAATAGGCTCTCGTTGCGCCTCCGGCAGTAAGAGAGACCAGTCGTGAATCCAGTGTGATACCATACGGATAACCTGTAAAAAAATAACATTTGTATTCCTATTAAAGACAATGTCATTACGGCTATTCCATATAGCCCACATCAACGCCGCTAAAACCAATTCTAATTCTAACTTTAGCCATCTTACCAACCCCATTTAACCAGTTCCCGAACATGTTTGTGACATTAGTCGGTGGGGGTATATTAAAGGTAAACTGAATAACTCTCCAAATAAGCTTTGCGAAGGGACAATCAAAGAACAAATGATTTCTTGATTCCGATGAATCACAGAACACACATATCTTACAACCATTCCAATTTCGGCAAGCTAAATTTGAATTGTTTGGAAGTCACATACACAAGAGAATTCTAGTTTGTATATTTTGGCTTCTCTTTCACGTTTCCTTTCCCTAGGCGACTAGGGCTTCTTCCTCCCGACAAACTCGGTTCGACGGTTT
>NC_061511.1:57938255-58002597 GCF_022539505.1 Lolium rigidum | reverse complement strand
ACCGACGTGCCCCATAGCGGTCCCGATAGTGATTTGGGGTCGTGTTACCACCAGAATTTGACCAAGTCTGGAGATGGGCCGTGATTAAATGGGCTTAGAAGATATACATAGAAGATATTCCCGAACCGGCCTTGTACAAGGAGTTTGGGCAAGTTTGCCCGTGTATCTGTAAATATAGTAGGATACGTGTCGGTTAGAATTAAGAGATAGAGTTTAGCTCGTACACGGTTGGGTTTTTTCCCAAGTTAGAGAGTCTACGGACTATAAATATGTATCTAGGGTTATTGAGAAAGGAGGATGATCACGTTCACAACAAATCAATCTAGGCGCATCGCCACCCCTTGTTTCGAGGGTTTCTCCCGGGTAAGCAACATGCTGCCTAGATCGCATCTTGCGATCTAGGCGATATCGTTTATTCGTTCTTGGTGTTGCTCGTGCTGAAGCCTTTTTGATGGCGAGCAACGTCCTTATCTTAGGTGTTTTGGGGTTGATCACAATGCTTTCACGATGCACTTGTTTAGCTACTCTTCCCCTTGAAGCAGCACCTTGCTTGTTCGTTATTGAGTAGATCTAATCCGTTATAGTTGCTCCTTGTTCTTCAAGGATTGGTTTGATATCCGTATGGTTAGGCCTTATAAACGAGTTGAAGGATTCGGTAGCGCGTAAGGTGTGGTTCACTAAGCTCTAGAGGGATTGTTCCGGGGATCGACTTCATGTTGGTTTTTAGGCCTCTTTATGGTTGGTTTTCCATCATCTTACGTATCTGCTAGGCTCAATTACGCATAGGATGTTCCGATTATACGGTGAAAGCCCTAAACTATCGTAGATTAGCTTAGCTTGATTTTGATAAAGCATGATCCCCATGTCCTTATAAATCTAACATGAACCATGGGGCAATCGGCTCTTTGAGCCGATCCACGAAACAACTTAAGAGCCGATCGGGGCTCGTATTTAATGTTTACGTGTTTGCCATGCAGGAAACTAGTCGAAGCAATCCATCACCTTCCTGACCAGGTATAGTTCAGGTGGCACGCCCTCGTAATCACCAGGACGCGTGTGCCAGAAGGCATTGCGGGCCGTCGTCCGAGGGACCAGGGTCAGCCGCAATCATGGGAGCCTCCCGGCTCTACTGTGTTGCCCGTCGTTGCTCGCCGGTGGGTTTCTGACCGCAACACATTCTGGCACGCCCGGTGGGACGCTCTGCAACAACGACAACATCGACATCTGCAGCAACCATGTCAAAAGCTGCGGGTGAGGTGGTCGGCGAACCAGTCACGTACGCAGATCTGCCGGAAGAGCAAAAGAAGAAGTATGATGAGATGAAAGCCATCTTGGAAGCCGATCTCATCGGCTCTTTCGTGAGGACCCGTTCACATGGCGTAAGGTGGAAGGGGTTCTCCCCTGAAGGTGTTCTTGACGGAGTAGACCTGTCTACCCCTTCGGAGGAACGTACCAGAGCTCTGCGCCAGGAAATCAATTGCATGGCGGCTCATTCTCTACACCGCTATTCTGAGAGCCTGGTGAATACTCTCGAGCGCGTCGCGGTCCGTGTGGTGCAGGAAATCATGAAGCATCAGTACTCCCCGTAAGGACCTACCCTAGGGACTCACCAGGGAGAAGTACCGCTCCAGATCAGGCCGCCGCTGCCATTCGCGCTTGCAGCACCAGAGCCGCCGGGTTCACCGGCGTACGTCGTCTACAAGGTTGGAGGTGATCCTAGCGATTGCCAGTTCCTATTTGAACCGCCTAAGGAGATCTCGCATGGATACGTGTGCACATACGTGCCAGACTGCAATGCCTTGGCGCGCACAAACCAGATAGCACCAACAGGGATTTCTGGAGCAGACGCTGACAAACAAGCATGGTTGGCAAAATATGCTACTGGAACGAGTCATGAAGGTTCGGTCCCTACAGCTAATACCATGGAATAGATCAGCACCATCTTGAGAAACCAGTTCGGCATCTTGCCGAAGAGGAAAACAATCGGCTATTCCAAGCCGTACCCTGACGAGTATGACCTGATCCCACTGCCACCCAAGTATCGGCTCCCTGAATTCTCAAAATTCAATGGAGCAGAAGGATCTAGCTCAATAGAGCACGTAAGCCGATATTTGGCACAGCTGGGCTTGATTTCGGTATCAGACCCATTACGCGTGAGGTTTTTCGCGCTATCTCTTACGGGATCAGCCTTTGGGTGGTACACCTCGTTGCCACCAAACTCAGTCCGCACATGGAAGCAGCTAGAGGAGCAGTTTCATGTGCAATATCATTCAGATGCTACCGAAGCTGGCATTGCCGATCTAGCCCAGATGCGGCAGAAGCGGGGAGAAACAGTGTCTGAATACATCCAACGTTTCAGGACTGTCAGGAACCGATGCTATTCGGTTCGTTTATCTGAGAAGGAAGCGATCGAGCTGGCAGTGCTGGGCCTCGCAACGCCAATCAAAGATCTGACTTCCCAAGCAGAGTACAGTTCATTGTCACACATGGTGCAGAAACTCACATCCTATGAGCAGCGGCACCCTGAATTGTACCAAGACAAGTTCAAGCGTCCGGTGGGTCTGGTTGAGATGGAAGAAACTGAAGATCCTGCACCGGACCTGGAGGTGGCTGTAGCTGAATGGGCTCGGGGGGCACATCCCGTGTCCTGTAAATGGGTAAAACCACAAGGGCCTGCAAAAGGGTTTGACTTCGATTTGAGCAAAGCTGAGCAGATTTTCGATCTGTTGCTGAAGGCACTGTTCAAAAACTAGGCCGATTCAGCGATTACTAGGCCGATTAATCGCTACTAGGGGTCTGACCGTGTCGATTATCATTGATCGCTTGTGTTAATCCTTTAGCCCGATTAATCATACCGAAAGTCCGATTACTAGGTATGTTCCTGATTAACTACTACACTTGGTAAAAAAAGTTACAAAATTTTCAATGCATATTGCTAATACAGGCGCTACCCCTCCCCAATAAAGTAGGTTTTGCGAAGCTCCCGTTTGATTGCAGCATCCAGCAACTCGATTTCCACTGTCGCCAACTAGGTACTTGCCCTCCTAGACCAGTTTCTCGCAGTTGCCCAGACCTCAGATATAGGAGCTCGTGAAGGAGCTCGAGGATGCCTTCAAAAGGTTAGGTGGTTGAGGTGTAAGAGGGGTCGTACCCTAGGTAGGTGGTGGGAGAAGATAAACTTCAGAGACGAGAGAAGAAGAAGTGGAAGGAAGGAACGCGACTTCGGCTAGTGGATCCTGATGCGCTCGTGACCTTGAAGATTAGGTCACGGAGGAGAAGAGTACATGTTTTCTGAGATTTTAGGCTCTAGACAAGTAGGCCAAGCATATAGAGGCTCATATACTATTATTTTTCTTATATAAACTATTTTTAAGTGCTAATTTGTGCATGTTGCACCGATTAATAGCCGACCGATTAAATCAGTTAATCGTCCGAATTCCGATTAATCGCTACTCCCAAGCCGACTGAGCAGTTAACGATTACCGATTTCCATAACATTGGCTGAAGGAGAAACAGCTGAAGTTACCTGAAGGCCATAAAACCCCTACAGCACAAGAAATGAATGGGAGGCCGTACTGCAAATGGCATCATTCGTTCACCCATACCACCAATGACTGCAAGGTGTTTCGTCAGCAGATCCAAATGGCAATCGAACAAGGCCGATTGCTCTTCGGACAGTTCGCCATGAAAGTGGACACACATCCGTTCCCTGGAGTCAACATGGTGGAACCTAACCACTCCGCGAGGCGTCGACTGGATTTATCGTGCAACGTCAACATGGCAGGGCCTGTGCGCCACCATGGCAAGGATAAAGAGGAAAGCAGTCACTCCCGCAACAAGGAAAAGGAGGAGGCCGATCCACGCGACCGGCCCCGGTATGATGACAAACGGTACCTGACCAAGGAACAAGTGAGAAGCGTGCGATACCAAAAACCACTCTCCACGCACCTCCTCAACAAATATGAATATCAGTGTGACCGACGTCGGCGGTACAACAGAAACGACGAAATGTACAATCGGTCCGATGAAGATAAAGGAAGGTACTGTCGGCATGACAGAGACGATGAAGGGCGCGAGCACCGCGCTAAGGAGAGGTCAAGGGAACATGAAGACATGGATAAACACTGGGATTGTCCCTTCTTTAAACACTGCTGGGACTCAGGGATGAGCCGATTGCCTACAATCGAAAACTGCCCGGAGTGTAGACGCCGGAAGAAGGATGCAGGGGAAGTTTCAGTTTTCAAGCGTCTAGGACCTCTCCCGCCACAGAACAAGCATGCTGAGTCCTCTCAAGATGAAGACTTTGAAGAGTCAGAAGGTGAAGAAGAGGATAGGTACCACCGGCCAAGGTGGCGCCCCGATGGACTCAGCCATTCCCAAAAGCGTAGGGTTCAGCGGCTACGCAGCTTGGAGCAAGCCGAAGCACGATACTTGCACACGTTGAGGAAAGCACGGCCCGATCTGGCCGTGAAAATTCAGCAGACTTTGGACGAAGAGACTCGACCACCAAAGAAAGTTTGGCGTCCCAAGCAAACGAAAGCCGATGCAGACACATCGGCTGGCACGAACATGGTGTTTTTCCTTCCATCAGAGTTTCGTGCCCCAGGGATGGAAGAAGTGCCGATAGCACAGTTTGACTGCGGTCCACGGCCAGTCATCTTTGAGAAGCCACGGGAAAAGGGCTACAAACACATGAAGGCCCTGTACCTCAAAGGTTATATCAATGGGCAGCCCGTCGGCGGAATGTTGGTTGATACGGGAGCGGCGGTCAATATAATGCCTTATTCCATGCTACGGCGTTTGGGACGCTCCGAGTGCCGATCTGATCAAGACCAACGTCACACTAAACGACTTCAACGGCCAAGCATCAGGGACGCAAGGTGTCCTGAACGTGGATTTAACCATAGGCCGGAAGACGGTCCCAACGACATTCTTCATCGTCGACAGCAAGAGCACCTACGCTGCCCTGTTAGGTAGGGATTGGATTCACGCTAACTGCTGCATTCCATCTACAATGCACCAATGCCTGATACAGTGGGATGGAGACGACGTAGAAGTCGTGCATGCAGATGACTCGATCGACGTCTCGATAGCCGGCATGAACATTTGGGACTCGGAAGACCAAGAACCACTTTCTGGAATCAGTCTGGACGGCTGTGATCGCATCGAGGTGACAAAAAACGGGGTGAGGCTGGTCTTATCCACCGGCCTGATAGAGTAGCAAGAGCAACATCCATCGACACACGTGGCAAGGCCGATCCCTGCGATCGGCCCCAAAAAATAAAAAGCAAGGATCTCACTGCAAACATGTCACGTAGTCGTGGTAGGGAGACTCCCTCCTGTAGGGGAGCACTTGCAAGTTGTAAACTTCCATTGAGCAATTCAATCAACATGGAGGCCGATTCCTGCGATCGGCCAAAATTATCCTCGCCATACGTTCTGCCTGTGTTCAACGTCGATCTAACAGGCGATGGAAAGCTAGGGTATGGGTTTACGTCAGCTGATGAGCTAGAAGAGATCGACATTGGTCTTGGGGATAAGCCACGACCAACTTTTATCAGCAAAAAGTTAGATCCGCATCTGAGGGGCCTGATGATAGCTCTGTTGAAAGAGTACCCAGATTGCTTTGCCTGGGATTATACAGAGATGCCCGGACTAGACAGGGGTGATACGTCTCCAACGTATCTATAATTTCCGATGTTCCATGCTTGTTTTATGACAATACCAACATGTTTTGTTCACACTTTATATCATTTTTATGCGTTTTCCGGAACTAACCTATTGACGAGATGCCGAAAGGCCGGTTCGTTGTTTTCTGCTGTTTTTGGTTTCAGAAATCCTAGTAAGGAAATATTTTCGGAATCGGACGAAATCAATTCCGGGGATCTTATAATTTCGCGAAGCTTCCAGAGCACCGGAGAAGGGCCAGAGAGGTGCCAGGGGGGCCCACACCACACCCCGGCGCGGCCAGGGGGGGGCGCCCCCCTATGGTTTGGGCAGCCCGTGGCCCCTCCGACTCCGATTCTTCGCCTATATAAGCCGTCGTGACCTAAAAACATCGACAGAAAGAACCACGAGACGAAAACCCATCCAGAGCCGCCGCCATCGCGAAAGTCAATTTCGGGGGACAGAACTCTCTGTTCCGGCACCCTGCCGGGACGGGGAATTGCCCCGGAGCCGTCTCCACCGCCGTCTTCACCGCCATCTTCACCGCCATCGCTGCCTCCATGATGAGGAGGGAGTAATCCATCCCCGAGGCTGAGGGCTTCGCGGTAGCTATGTGGTTCATCTCTCTCCCATGTACCTCAATACAATAATCTCATGAGCTGCTTTACATGATTGAGATTCATATGAGTTTTGTATCACAATTCATCTATGTGCTACTCTAGTGATGTTATTAAAGTAGTTCTATTCCTCCTGCACGTGTGTAAAGGCGACGAGTGTGTGCACCGTGTTAGTACTTGGTTTATGCTATGATCATGATCTCTTGTAGATTGTGAAGTTAACTATTGCTATGATAATATTGATGTGATCTATTCCTCCTACATATGCATGAAGGTTACGGTGTGCATGCTATGCTAGTACTTGGTTTAGTCTCGTTGATCTATCTTACACTAAAGGTTACTAAAATATGAGCATTATTGTGGAGCTTGTTAACTCCGGCATTGAGGGTTCGTGTAATCCTACGCAATGTGTTCATCATCCAACAAAAGTGTAGAGTATGCATTTATCTATTCTGTTATGTGATCAATGTTGAGAGTGTCCACTAGTGAAAGTGTAATCCCTAGGCCTTGTTCCTAAATACTGCTATCGTTGCTTGTTTCTTGTTTCTTGCGTTACTACTGCTGCGTTACTACGCTACCATATTACCACCATCAACTACACGCTGTTACTACTGCTCATATTTATTCATACCACCTGTATTTCACTATCTCTTCGCCGAACTAGTGCACCTATTAGGTGTGTTGGGGACACAAGAGACTTCTTGCTTTGTGGTTGCGGGGTTGCATGAGAGGGATATCTTTGACCTCTTCCTCCCCGAGTTCGATAAACCTTGGGTGATCCACTTAAGGGAAAACTTGCTGCTGTTCTACAAACCTCTGCTCTTGGGGGCCCAACACTGTCTACGGGAAAGGAGGGGGAACGTAGACATCAAGCTATTTTACGGCGCCGTTGTCGGGGAGGAAAGGTAAAAAGGCACTCATACTCCGGTTCCGGGTAACAATACTTTTACGGCGCCATTGTGTTTGTGCTCGAAGCTATTTCCTTTAGATCCTGCAATTGCATCTTTTTGTTTCTTGTTTACACTAGTTAGGCATAATGGAAAACAACAAAAAATTTAGTGAGCTTTTTAATCTTTTTCCTGATTTAGAATTGTTTGGTGCAAACATTAAAAAACCAATGGAACCTCATTTGCATGCTAGTAGCGATGTTATTAGTATGAATGCAATTACTGCTAATGCTATGGAGAAGTCTAAGCTTGGGGAAGCTAGTTTTTGTGAACTTTTTAGCTTCCCATCTTTAGGGGAGAAAATTTGCTCTGATAATACTTTATCTCCCATATGCGATAACTCTAATGATGCTTGTGATATTTTAAATGCACCTACTGAAAGTACTCCATATAAAATACCTATGAAAATTATTGAACGTGTTATGGATAACCGCTATGAAGGGGATGGAACTGTGCATCCTGGAGATCATTTACTTGTTTTTGCATGAATTATGCGGGTTATTCAAGTGTGCAGGTATCTCTATGGATGAAGTGAAGAAGAAATTATTCTCTATGTCGTTGTCTGGTAAAGCGGCGCATTGGCATAAACTGCTGAAGGATGAGCATTCTCTTGATTGGAAGGATATTGTGCATCTATTTTATTCTAAATTCTATCCTCCAAGTGAAATTCACAAAGACCGAAACCGAATATATAATTTCTGGCCTCATGATGGAGAGAGTATTGCCCAAGCATGGGAGAGATTGAAGTCTTTAATGCTCAAATGCCCCAATCATGAGCTTCCGGGTAATATCATCATTGATAATTTCTATGCAAGACTTTCTTTTCAAGATAAGACCTTGCTGGATGCTACTTGTTCTGGATCATTCACGCGCAACAAAGAAGAGTTTAAAAGGGACCTTCTTGATCGGATTAAGGAGAACGGCTGAAGATTGGGAGAACGACAAAGGTAAAGAGTCAGGTATAAATTATGATTATGAATGCATTGAAACTTTTATGGATACCGATAAATTTCGAAATATGAGTGCTACTTATGGTCTTGACTCTCAAGTTGCTGCAAATCTTTATAAAGCCTTTGCTTCTCATTTTGAATTGCCCAAAAAGAATTTTGATAAGTATCATGAACCTTTTAAAGAGGCTTGCATGAAGAATGAAATTGTTGTTAATTATTGTAATGAGCATGCTCAAACTCCTAAGAATGTTATTTCCTATAAGCATGTTAATTTTTGTGGAATACATAGACCTTGTGGAGTTAATCAAATCAAAGATGAATATTGTATCCACCATGCTAATGAAAAAACTAGAAAGTGGTTTAGGGCTCTAGATGATCTTGGTAAAAAAGTTTGTGCCCTCTATCCTTTTATTTGTGAAGTTTGCCATGAAGTGGGTCATTTTAATTTTCAATGCCCCTCCAATGATAATTTGAACCCAATGAGTGCTGCAAATTTGTATTGTGATGATGAAATTACTCCTAATCAGCATGATGAACTTACTTTATTTTTGGGGTGTGAAGAATTGTCGAGAAAAATCTCTTTGTTACATATGAGTGATCTTGATATTGATGATGTCCTGCATGGGTGTTTTTCTTATTGCATTGATAATAGTCATACAAATACTTACATACAAAATATTTTAGAAGATGACACCTTACCAAAATATGATAGGACCGCTGTGTGTTTTCAACTAATTAATGAAAAGGAGGGATCCTCCCAAGTTTCTTCCATTGTTTCGAAAGTAAATCAGGTTATGCGGACAAGCCACCCAAGCCTCTTCCTCCTAAAGGAGGGAACGAGGAAAAGGAGGAGGAGAAGAAGAAGAAGAAGGGAACGAAGAAGAAGAAGAAGAATAAGGGGAATAAAAAGAAAGAGGTAACAACATATCCCCGCGTATATGAGATAACGATAGGTAACCGTAAGTATGTTGCTCCCGATGATTATTGTGATAATGAATCTGAGTACGATGATCTTCCTATACCCTTTACCCATATTAATGATCATGATTTGGAAGAGCACACTAACTTTGATGTTGGAAATCTCTTTGGTACTGATTATGAAAGTAATGATGATAGCATTATTCATGTCCCCTCAAACGATGATATTGAAAGCTCTAAGCTTGGGGATGTTGTGCTCAAAGATCCTATACTTGAGACCTCTACTTTTAGTGAAAATGATGATATCACATATTCTGGTCTAGATAATCGCTATAAAGATGGATATGACACATGTTACAATTATCCTTATGAAACTTGTCATAGTTATGATAGGCTTACCAAAAACAATTTCCTTAATATGCAACTTGTTTACCATGTTCAAATTCTTGATAATAATCCTGCTCAAATTACTATTAATGAGAATAATTCTTCTTATGCCAAATTTAATGATACTTCTATGCATATGAACCATGATAAGAATGTTTTAAGTGATGGGTATATTGTGGATTTCATCAATGATGCTACTGAAAGTTATTATGAGAGAGGGAAATATGGTTATATGCATCTTAATAATATTAAGTTTCCCCTCTTTATGTTGAGAATCTTGAAGTTACTCGTGTTTTATCCTCTTATGCTTGTCACTTTGTTCTTCATGAATTCATTTGTGTACAAGATTCCTCTTCATAGGAAGCATGTTAGACTTAAGTGTGTTTTGAATTTGCCTCTTGAAGCTCTCTTTTGCTTCAAATACTATCTCTTGCAAATGCATCATTAAAACTGCTGAGCCCATCTTAATGGCTATAAAGAAAGAACTTCTTGGGAGATAACCCATGTGTTTATTTTGCTACAGTACTTTGTTTTATATTTGTGTCTTGGAAGTTGTTTACTACTGTAGCAACCTCTCCTTATCATGTTTTTGTGCCAAGTAAAGTCTCTATGGTAAAGTTGATGCTAGATTTGGATTGCTGCGCAGAAACAGCATTGCTGTCTGTCACGAATCTGGGTCTAATTCTCTGTAGGTAACTCAGAAAATTATGCCAATTTACGTGAGTGATCCTCAGATATGTACGCAACTTTCACTAGTTTTGAGTTTTTCCATTTGAGCAAGTCTGGTGCCATTTTAAAATTCGTCTTTACGGACTGTTCTGTTTTTGACAGATTCTGCCTTTTATTTCGCATTGCTTCTTTCGTTGTGTTGGGTGGATTTCTTTGTTCCATTACCTTCCAGTAGCTTTGAGCAATGTCCAGAAGTGTTAAGAATGATTGTGTCACCTCTGAACATGTGAGTTTTTGATTATGCACTAACCCTCTAATGAGTTTGCTTAAAGTTTGGTGTGGAGGAAGTTTTCAAGGGTCAAGAGAGGAGGATGATATACTATGATCAAGAAGAGTGAAAACTCTAAGCTTGGGGATGCCCAGGTGGTTCATCCCTGCATATTTCAAGAAGACTCAAGCGTCTAAGCTTGGGGATGCCCAAGGCATCCCCTTCTTCATCGACAAATTATCAGGTTCCTTCTCTTGAAACTATATTTTTATTCGGCCACATCTTATGTACTTTACTTGGAGCGTCTGTGTGCTTTTGTTTTTGTTTTTGTTTTTGTTGGAATAAATGCTTGTGTGGGAGAGAGACACGCTCCGCTGGTTCATATGAACACATGTGTTCTTAGCTTTATCTTTTAGTGTTCATGGCGAAGGTTAAAACTGCTTCGTTCATTTTTATATGGTTGGAATTGGAAAATGCCACATGTAGTAATTGGTATGATGTCTTGAATAACTTGATACTTGGCAATTGTTGTGCTCTTATTTAAGCTCTTGCATCATATACCTTGCACCTATTAGTGAAGAAATACATAGAGCTTGTTAAAATTTGGTTTGCATGAGTGGTTTCTCTAGAGTCTAGATATTTTCTAGTGAGGTGTTTGAACAACAAGGAAGACGATGTATAGTCTTATAATGCTTGTAATATGTCTTTTATGTGAGTTTTGCTGTACTAGTTCGTGCTTGTGTTTGTTTCAAATAACCTTGCTAGCCTAAACCTTGTATCGAGAGGGAATACTTCTCATGCATCCAAAATACTTGAGCCAACCACTATGCCATTTGTGTCCACCATACCTACCTACTACATGGTATTTATCCGCCATTCCAAAGTAAATTGCTTGAGTGCTACCTTTAAAATTCCATCATTCACCTTTGCAATATATAGCTCATGGGACAAATAGCTTAAAAACTATTGTGGTATTGAATATGTACTTATGCACTTTATCTCTTATTAAGTTGCTTGTTGAGCGATAACCATGTTTACGGGGACGCCATCAACTATTCTTTGTTGGATATCATGTGAGTTGCTATGCATGTCCGTCTTGTCCGAAGCAAGAGAGATCTACCACCTTCATGGTTGGAGCATGCATATTGTTAGAGAAGAACTTTGGGCCGCTAACTAAAGCCATGATTCATGGTGGAAGTTTCAGTTTGGACATATATCCTCAATCTCATATGAGAATAATAATTGTTGCCACATGCTTATGCATTAAAGAGGAGTCCATTATCTGTTGTCCATGTTGTCCCGGTATGGATGTCTAAGTTGAGAATAATCAAAAGCGAGAAATCCAAAATGCGAGCTTTCTCCTTAGACCTTTGTACGGGCGGCATGGAGGTACCCCATTGTGACACTTGGTCAAAACATGTGCATTGCAAAGATCCGGTAGTCCAAGTTAATTAGGACAAGGTGCGGGCACTATTAGTATACTATGCATGAGACTTGCAACTTGTAAGATATAATGTACATAACTCATATGCTTTATTACTACCGTTGACAAAATTGTTTCGTGTTTTAAAAATAAAAGCTCTAGCACAAATATAGCAATCAATGCTTTCCTCTTTGAAGGACCATTCTCTTTACTTTTATGTTGAGTCGGTTCACCTATCTTTCTCCACCTCAAGAAGCAAACATTTGTGTGAACTGTGCATTGATTCTTACATACTTGCTTATTGCACTTGTTATATTGCTTTGCATTGACAACTATCCATGAGATATACATGTTACAAGTTGAAAGCAACTGCTTAAACTTTATCTTCCATAGTGTTGCTTCAATGTCTCTACTAAGAATTTATTGCTTTATGAGTAACTCTTATGCAAGACTTATTGATGCTTGTCTTGAAAGTACTATTCATGAAAAGTCTTTGCTATATGATTCAATTGTTTACTCATTGCATTAACATTGTTTTGAATCGCTGCATTCATCTCATATGCTTTACAATAGTATGATTAAGATTATGTTGGTAGCATGTCACCTCGAAATTATCTTTTATCGTTTACCTACTCGAGGACGAGTAGGAACTAAGCTTGGGGATGCTGATACGTCTCCAACGTATCTATAATTTCCGATGTTCCATGCTTGTTTTATGACAATACCAACATGTTTTGTTCACACTTTATATCATTTTTATGCGTTTTCCGGAACTAACCTATTGACGAGATGCCGAAAGGCCGGTTGCTTGTTTTCTGCTGTTTTTGGTTTCAGAAATCCTAGTAAGGAAATATTTTCGGAATCGGACGAAATCAATTCCGGGGATCTTATAATTTCGCGAAGCTTCCGGAGCACCGGAGAAGGGCCGGAGAGGTGCCGGGGGGCCCACACCACACCCCGGCGCGGCCGGGGGGCGCGCCCCCTATGGTTTGGGCAGCCCGTGGCCCCTCCGACTCCGATTCTTCGCCTATATAAGCCGTCGTGACCTAAAAACATCGACGGAAAGAACCACGAGACGAAAACCCATCCGGAGCCGCCGCCATCGCGAAAGTCAATTTCGGGGGACAGAACTCTCTGTTCCGGCACCCTGCCGGGACGGGGAATTGCCCCGGAGCCGTCTCCACCGCCGTCTTCACCGCCATCTTCACCGCCATCGCTGCCTCCATGATGAGGAGGGAGTAATCCATCCCCGAGGCTCGAGGGCTTCGCTGTAGCTATGTGGTTCATCTCTCTCCCATGTACCTCAATACAATAATCTCATGAGCTGCTTTACATGATTGAGATTCATATGAGTTTTGTATCACAATTCATCTATGTGCTACTCTAGTGATGTTATTAAAGTAGTTCTATTCCTCCTGCACGTGTGTAAAGGTGACTAGTGTGTGCACCGTGTTAGTACTTGGTTTATGCTATGATCATGATCTCTTGTAGATTGTGAAGTTAACTATTGCTATGATAATATTGATGTGATCTATTCCTCCTACATATGCATGAAGGTTACGGTGTGCATGCTATGCTAGTACTTGGTTTAGTCTGTTGATCTATCTTACACTAAAGGTTACTAAAATATGAGCATTATTGTGGAGCTTGTTAACTCCGGCATTGAGGGTTCGTGTAATCCTACGCAATGTGTTCATCATCCAACAAAAGTGTAGAGTATGCATTTATCTATTCTGTTATGTGATCAATGTTGAGAGTGTCCACTAGTGAAAGTGTAATCCCTAGGCCTTGTTCCTAAATACTGCTATCGCTGCTGCGTTACTACTGCTACCATATTACCACCATCAACTACACGCCGTTACTACTGCTCATATTTATTCATACCACCTGTATTTCACTATCTCTTCGCCGAACTAGTGCACCTATTAGGTGTGTTGGGGACACAAGAGACTTCTTGCTTTGTGGTTGCGGGGTTGCATGAGAGGGATATCTTTGACCTCTTCCTCCCTGAGTTCGATAAACCTTGGGTGATCCACTTAAGGGAAAACTTGCTGCTGTTCTACAAACCTCTGCTCTTGGGGGCCCAACACTGTCTACAGGAAAGGAGGGGGAACGTAGACATCAAGGGGCATCATTGAGCATCGGCTACCTCTTAAGAAAGGATTTCGGCCGTTCCAACAACGACCACGGCAGATGAAGGCCGAAATTCTAGAAGAAGTCAAGAAAGAGATTGAGAAGATGTTGAACGCCGGGTTCATCAGGCCATGCAGGTATGCTCAATGGATATCTAGTATCGTACCTGTGGAGAAGAAGGACGGCCGATGGCGCGTTGCCATAGATTTTCGCGATCTCAACAGAGCCACTCCAAAGGATGAGTACCCTATGTCGGTAGCTGAAACGTTGATCAATGCAGCAGCTGGTCATAAGGTTTTAAGCTTCATGGATGGCAATGCCGGTTACAACCAGATTTTCATGGCTCCGGAAGATATACACAAGACTGCCTTCAGAGTACCGGGTTCGGTGGGCTTGTTTGAGTATGTGGTCATGACATTTGGGCTGAAGAATGCCGGTGCAACGTACCAACGGGCCATGAATTGTATCTTTCACGATCTGATCGGCAAGTTGGTAGAGATCTACATCGACGACGTGGTGGTCAAGTCTGTCTCAGTGGAAGGACACCTGGAGGATTTGCGACGCATCCTGGACCGAACTAGAAAGTTCGGACTCAGAATGAATCCAAAGAAGTGTGCTTTTGGTGTGACGGCCGGTCAATTCCTGGGCTTCCTAGTTCATGAACGTGGAATTGAGATCGGCCTGAAAAGTCAAGAGGCAGTGCGAACGATGAAGCCACCGACGACCAAGAAGGAACTCCAAGGTCTCATCAGCAAAATCAATTTCGTCAGAAGGTTCATCTCTAATCTGTCAGGACGAATTGAGCCGTTTATGGGACTGGTAAAAATCAAACCTGATGAGGAGTTTCACTGGGGGGCAGAGCAACAGCGAGCGTTTGACGAGATTAAAGAATATTTAACGAAGCCGCCCGTGTTGGTCCCACCCCAGCAAGACAGGCCATTCTATATTTACCTGTCAGTAGCCGATACTTCTATCGCCTCAGTGGTAGTGCAGATCTATGACGGCATGGAAAGAGTTGCTTTCTACCTCAGCAGAAGGATGTTGGATGCAGAGACGAGGTACCCGGAGATCGAGAAGTTGTGCATCTGCCTATTTTTTACCTGCACTAAGCTTCGCCACATCTTTCTGACGGCAGAAATCATCATCATCTGCAAATCAGACGTCATCAAGCACATGCTGTCGGCTCCCGTGTTGAAAGGCCGACTCGGTAAATGGATGTTTGTGTTATCGGAATTGGATCTCCGATATCAACCTGCGAAAGCAGTCAAAGGACAGGCCTTAGCCGATCTAATCGCTGAACGGATCAACACTAATATAGCAGCACTATCTATACGTGCATGGGCCATGTTCTTCGATGGATCGGTTTGCGACGGTGGCTGCGGCATAGGCATCCTACTCGTGTCGCCCCGGGGGGCAACCTACACCTTCTCCATCAGGCTATCTACCCCTTGCACCAATAATGTTGTTGAGTATGAAGCAGTACGTAAGGGGATGGAGTTGCTAATTGAAGCCGGGGCAGAAGCAGTGGAACTCTTTGGAGACTCGAAGTTGGTGATCTCCCAGCTCACGGAAGAATACAAGTGCGAGAGCGAGTCACTGTTCCCGTTATGGATGCATTGCCGCGAGCTGATGACACAGTTCAGGTACATAAACTTCAAATGGGTCCCGAGGTCGCAGAACACGGAGGCGAACGATCTCGCACAGATGGCATCAGGCTATAAGGAGACGGTGGAAGGAGCCGATGTCCAGATACATTTCATGGAGCCAGACGATTGGAGAGCCGATATCTTCAATTACTTGAAAGATCCGGCTCGGGGGGCACCTAAACGGATAAGGTACAAGGCTATGAAGTATGTCCTTATCGGAGATGACATGTTCTATAGAACCTTGGAAGGGTTACTTCTCAAATGTTTGGGGACAGCCGAGGCAAATCGGCTCTTACACGAGGTACATGAAGGCGCCTGTGGAACTCATCAATCGGCTCATAAGATGAAGTGGTTGATCAGGCGATCAGGGTTTTATTGGCCCACCATGCTTGAGGACTGTTTCAAGTACTACAAAGGGTGTCAAGCATGTCAGAGGTTTGGGAGCATTCAGATGGTACCCGCATCAGCAATGAACCCCATCATCAAGCCTTGGCCATTTCGAGGATGGGGCATGGACATGATCGGCAAAATCCATCCTGCATCGAGCAAAGGCCACGAATGGATCTTGGCCATTACAGATTATTTTACTAAGTGGGTGGAAGCCGTCCCTATGAAGTCAGTAAAATCAGAAGATGTTATCAACTTTGTGAAAGAGCATGTCATTCATAGGTTCGGGATTCCCCAGACTATCACGACCGATGGTGGTTCGGTCTTCATCTCTAAAGAATTCAGAAAGTTCTGCGATGACATGGGGATTAAGCTGATCCGATCGTCTGCATACTACGCTCAGGCGAATGGGCAGGCTGAAGCGTCCAACAAAAGCCTCATCAAGCTGATTAAGAGGAAGATCGACGAGTACCCTAGGCGTTGGCATGAGGTATTATCGGAGGCTTTGTGGGCTTATCGCATGTCATGTCACGGAGCAGTAAAGACCTCGCCGTATCATCTGGTCTATGGACAAGAAGCCGTGTTACCTTGGGAGATCACGGCCGGGTCGAGACGCGTCACGTTTCAAAACGATTTGACAACTGAAGAGTATGCAGCCCTGATGAGTGATAGCGTTGAGGATCTGACGGAACTCAGGCTTTGGTTACTTGAGAAAATTAAGGAGAACAAGGCCCCGGTAGCTCGTGCATATAATAAAAAGGTGAAGCCAAAGGAGTTCCACGTTGGTGATCTGGTATGGGAAGCTGTATTGCCGTTGGGGACTAAGGACAAGGCGTATGGTAAATGGTCTCCAAATTGGCACGGGCCGTACAGGGTGGACCAGGTCCTGAAGGGCAATGCATACATGCTCGAGCAGTTGGATGGTGTGAAATTCCCAGTGGCCGCCAATGGCCAGCATCTCAAGAAGTATTTCCCAAGCATGTGGGATGATGGGCAGTGAGATATGGGGGCCGATTTTAAATCGGCCAGTAAAAAAAAATTCACATCGACTTGAGCAATGGAATATGGGGGCCGATGTATGCAATCGGCCGATAAAAGAAATATATGTGCGAAGCAAGAGCCGATGCATGGTCATTGACTTAAGAATAACACAGCCGATGTGTAGTCATCGACTCTAGTGCTACAAAAATGTTATGAGCAGGCATCAAGTTACAGTCTGAATTGAGGAATGTTTACTTGAATCTGTCTAATTAGATCTTTAATTTGGGCCGTATGAGCATCTATTGGGGGAAGACCGATACTCTGCTATCGGTCCTTGGTGCGTTGACCTACTTTGGCAATCGGAATGATTAAGATTGGAGAACCAAATCAGAGAAATATTTTTCATTGATTAACAGAAATATCTTACAAGGAAGAGCCGATGGCTCTCAAAAGGATCATCCGATGTCTAATGCACTACTACTACTAGTCCTATTCTAGTGGTCCCTAATTTACGGGCCGTTGCTGCCCTCGTCGTCGTCATCGCTGCCGCCGGCGCAGCTGCTGGCGGGCTCCTCGTCGCTGCTCCCGTAGCCCTCTATGGGAGCCTCGTCCTCCTCGTCGTCGTCGTCGTCGTCGTCCCACCAGGCGCGGAGGCGCTTTGCCAGCGGATATTCGTCGGAGGAGGTGTCGTTCTCCTCTTCTTCCTCCTCGTCGGAGGAGGTGAAGTCGTCCCAGGAGAAGCGGTCGTCCTCGCTCTCCGCCTCCTCCTCCCCGTCGACAAGGAATTGGAGGTCGTCTTCTCCTCATCCTCGGACCAGATGGAAGAATCGTGGTCCTCCTTGTCCCACGTCGTTGGGGCGAGGATGTCGTGTGCCGCCAACGAGCCCCACTCTGGCGTCGGCTCACGAGAGGGAGATGATACGTAGGAGAGACCTGATGAGGCCGAGGAGGAGGAGGAGGAGGAGGAGGAAGACATGGCTACGAAGGAAGGGGGGTTTTTTTTGCCGATGGATAGTACGGAGCAAGAGGATGAAGAGGCGAACTGCTCGACGCGGTTAAATAAAGGGGTGTGGGAAGAGTTAATGTTACAGCAGTTTCCGAGGAAGTGGTGCCAAAAAACTGTCAAATCGTGCAGAGAAGTTGAGAAGGCAAGGCATCATGATGAGGGATACTGCGACGGTTCTGCTCTGTCACGACATGACCCTTCGAAAGAAAAAACAGAGTGGTTTGAAATTATCATTGCCAAAACCAGGGGGGCATGTGTTACCACCAGAATTTGACCAAGTCTGGAGATGGGCCGTGATTAAATGGGCTTAGAAGATATACATAGAAGATATTCCCGAACCGGCCTTGTACAAGGAGTTTGGGCAAATTTGCCCGTGTATCTGTAAATATAGTAGGATACGTGTCGGTTAGAGTTAAGAGATAGAGTTTAGCTCGTACACGGTTGGGTTTTTTCCCAAGTTAGAGAGTCTACGGACTATAAATATGTATCTAGGGTTATTGAGAAAGGAGGACGATCACGTTCACAACAAATCAATCTAGGCGCATCGCCACCCCTTGTTTCGAGGGTTTCTCCCGGGTAAGCAACATGCTGCCTAGATCGCATCTTGCGATCTAGGCGATATCGCTTATTCGTTCTTGGTGTTGCTCGTGCTGAAGCCTTTTTGATGGCGAGCAACGCCCTTATCTTAGGTGTTTTGGGGTTGATCACAATGCTTTCACGATGCACTTGTTTAGCTACTCTTCCCCTTGATATCTAGCTGCCCTTACACCTATTTTAGGTGTAAGGGCAGCACCTTGCTTGTTCGTTATTGAGTAGATCTAATCCGTTATAGTTGCTCCTTGTTCTTCAAGGATTGGTTTGATATCCGTATGGTTAGGCCTTATAAACGAGTTGAAGGATCCGGTAGCGCATAAGGTGTGGTTTACTAAGCTCTAGAGGGATTGTTCCGGGGATCAACTTCATGTTGGTTTTTAGGCCTCTTTAGGGTTGGTTTTCCATCATCTTACGTATCTGCTAGGCTCAATTACGCATAGGATGTTCCAATTATACGGTGAAAGCCCTAAACTATCGTAGATTAGCTTAGCTTGATTTGATAAAGCATGATCCCCATGTCCTTATAAATCTAACATGAACCATGGGGCAATCGGCTCTTTGAGCCGATCCACAGAACAACTTAAGAGCCGATCGGGGCTCGTATTTAATGTTTACGTGTTTGCCATGCAGGAAACTAGTCGAAGCAATCCATCACCTTCCTGACCAGGTATAGGTCAGGTGGCACGCCCTCGTAATCACCAGGACGCGTGTGCCAGAAGGCATTGCGGGCCGTCGCCCGAGGGACCAGGGTCAGCCGCAATCCTGGGAGCCTCCCGGCTCTACTGTGTTGCCCGTCGTTGCTCGCCGGTGGGTTTCTGACCGCAACAGGTCGTGAGCGAAAATGGGCTCACACCGGCGCAACCCAATAGCGACGGCGCTTTTCCGAGCCTAATAGAAGCGCCGGCAACCCCGTGCCGGAACCTTGGCGAAGGGCGCGAATCGGGCGCGCCGGCGCCTCGCGAGGCGGAAAATTTTGGGCGTGGGAGTCGCCTGTCAGCCACATATCCCAAAAGCCGACGCCAGCGTGGAATGGCGGGGCCGACGCGTCAGCGGCACATTCAATTTTAACCTAATTTTCGCCTACCTCGCAACGGGAGTTATTGGCACGCAGCGGTGGTGCAGTTTCCACAGACGCGCAGCGAACCGTCTCGCGCCTAGCTCTCCGTGTCGGCGTTAATGAGCGTCACCGCTCCCCCGCCTCCCTCCGGCCTATAAAAGGGGCGCTCTCGCATCGTCCCCCCCCCACATAAACTCTAGTGCCTCTCTCCCCAACCCAAGTCGCCACCATGTGAAGAGACAACACCATGTCTGGTCGAGGCCGAGGTAGCGGTCGTGGTCGTGGCCGCGGCATAGCTGCATGCTCGCCATCGCCTGCGACGTCGTCGTCTTCATCAGCGTACCTGTAGGAGGTGGAGCGGCAAGTGTTGTTCGAGTTCGTCATCGTCCTCAAGGGCGACCCACTCGACATCCAGAGGTTGCCGAACAAGTTCGCCGACTTCGTCGCCGGTGACGAGCCGGCCTCGCTGCATCTGCGGGAGGCTGCCTGCGGCTGCTGCCGGTGGATTGTGAATGTGATCTTTGACGCGCGCGGCAAGATGTACCTTCACACCGGTTGGGAGAAGTTCACGCGCTACCACCACCTCCAAGCCGGCTTAGTACTCACGTTCTCCTACCTTGGCCAGCGAGACATGAGCGTCAAGGTGTTCGACGAGACGCGCTGCCTCCGGCACTACCACGGCGACAGCGCTGAGGAGAACGATGATTGAGTGTTGTTTCTTCGCAGCGAAAATAGGCACGAAGGTTTCTAGATGTTCTTCCTCGAAAGAACCAATAGGGGTACCGTCACCAGCTGGATTTTCCAGTTTGGGTGTGAGAGTGTTCTTTCTTGGCAGCGAACACACGAAACCTGCGATGCCAACACTAGTTAGGTTTCGTTATTTTGCAATGTTTTATATTTGTGTCAATCATGATTCAAACTATGTATTAGTTTGCGCAAAATCATGTTCCAAATTATATCTTCGTGTAAACCATGTTTCCAATTATGTATTAGTTTGTGGAATGTTTCTTCCCTTTATTCGAATTTCTATGCTTTTATTTGAGATTTTAATTCAAATTATCTATCGGGACCGCCGGTTTGGGCGCCGGTGTGGGAACAACACCCCTAAATAGAGGATGTAGTGTCGGCATCCCCCCATACGAAAATGCCGACGCCTCTGCCGACGACTATTTAGGAGACGTCGGTGGAGATTCTCTTACATCTACACAGCGTCGTGGCCCAGCCGTCCAGAGAGAGTTTCTTACCCCGTATTTAACACGGCTGCTTCAAAATTTAAATTTCTATTTAATAATCATGGAGAACTTTTCCTTACATATTTGATACTAGGTGTAAATTTTTTTTCTGGTATGCCACCGGCGTCTCCATTGGCCCACTCCGTCACTTTTTTATTTTCTTGGACCAAATTACCTCCATCCCTAGTCTACAACTCTGCATGAAGTCCTGGAAAATGCCAGGAACCGCGTGTTGAAAGACTAAGAGCATCTCTAACAAAGTCCGAAAAAGTTGAAACCGAAAACAAAGGATTCAGTCTCCCGAAAACGTGAGTTAGTGCGTTTTTGGCAGTGGCGTAGAACAGAAACCGTAAAGACGAACTGAAAACATAAAATTAGAAATCTCGCGGGAGAATTCATCGATGAACACATATAAACGATAGTTGTTGCTCCGATTGAGCACCAAACTTTACATAATTAGAACTAATAACCTAAATTAACTACTATCCGCAGCAGCGCGAGCTAATTTTGCCCAAAAATCGGCCCGGCGGCCTCTACGCGCGACGGTGGCGGTGGTGGCGGTGGAAGGCGAGGCGGCAGATGCTTGGAGCTCCTAGTCGTCGTCGAGCTCGACGATCTCTAGCTGTAAGCGGCAGGCGCGTTCTTCACGGCGCTTATAACGCGTGAAGCACACGTCCGTTGGGAACCCCAAGAGGAAGGTGTGATGCGTACAACAGCAAGTTTTCCCTCAGTAAGAAATCAAGGTTTATCGAACCAGTAGGAGATGAAGGCCACGTGAAGGTTGTTGGCGGAGGAGTGTAGTGCGGCGCAACACCAGGGATTCCGGCGCCAACGTGGAACCTGCACAACACAATAAAAATACTTTGCCCCAACTTAATAGTGAGGTTGTCAATCTCACCGGCTTGCTGTAAACAAAGGATTAAACGTATGGTGTGGAGAATGATGTTTGCTTGTGAAGAACAACAGAGAACAGAGATTGCAGTAGATTGTATTTCAGATGTAAAAGAATGGACCGGGGTCCACAGTTCACTAGTGGTGTCTCTCCAATAAGAAATAGCATGTTGGGTGAACAAATTACAGTTGGGCAATTGACAAATAGAGAGGGCATAACAATGCACATACATATCATGATGACTAATATGAGATTTACTTAGGGCATTACGACAAAGTACATAGACCGCTATCCAGCAAGCATCTATGCCTAAAAAGTTCACCTTCGGGTTAGCATCCGCACCGCTTCCAGTATTAAGTTGCAAACAACAGACAATTGCATTAAGTATGGTGCGTAATGTAATCAACACAAATATCCTTAGACAAAACATTGATGTTTTATCCCTAGTGGCAACAACACATCCACAACCTTAGAACTTTCTGTCACTGGTCCCAGATTCAATGGAGGCATGAACCCACTATCGAGCATAAATACTCCCTCTTGGAGTCACAAGTATCAACTTGGCCAGAGCCTCTACTAGCAACGGAGAGCATGCAAGATCATAAACAACACATATATGATAGATCAATAATCAACTTGACATAGTATTCCATATTCATCGGATCCGAACAAACACCACATGTAGCATTACAAATAGACGATCTTGATCATGATAGGCAGCTCACAAGATCTAACATGATAACACAATGAGGAGAAGACAACCATCTAGCTACTGCTATGGACCCATAGTCCAAGGATAAACTACTCACACATCAGTCCGGAGGCGATCATGGTGATGTAGAGTCCTCCGGGTGATGATTCCCCTCTCCGGCAGGGTGCCGGAGGCGATCTCCTGAATCCCCCGAGATGGGATTGGCGGCGGCGTCTTTGGAACTTTTTCCGTATCGTGGCTCTCGGTAATAGGGTTTTCGCGACGGACAGTTTAAGTAGGCGGAAGGGCAGAGTCGGAGGAGGCACGGGGGGCCCACACCATAGGCTGGCGCGGGCCCCTCCTTGGCCGCGCCGCCCTATGGTTAGGGCGCCTCGTGGCCCCACTTCGTATCCTCTTCGGTCTTCTGGAAGCTCCGTGGAAAAATAAGACCCTGGACGTTCGTTTCGTCCAATTCCGAGAATATTTCCTGTGTAGGATTTCTGAAACCAAAAACAACACAAAACATGAACTGACGCTTCGACATCTCGTTAATAGGTTAGTGCCGGAAAATGCGTTTAAATGATGTAAAGTGTGTATAAAACATGTGAGTATTGTCATAAAACTAGCATGGAACATAGGAAATTATAGATACGTTTGAGACGTATCAAGCATCCCCAAGCTTAGTTCCTACTCGCCCTCGAGTAGGTAAACGATAACAAGGATAATTTCTGAAGTGACATGCTATCATAATCTTGATCAATACTATTGTAAAGCATATGAGATGAATGAAGTGATTCGAAGCAATGGTAAAGACAATGACTAAACAACTGAATCATATAGCAAAGACTTTTCATGAATAGTACTTTCAAGACAAACATTAATAAGTCTTGCATAGGAGTTAACTCATAAAGCAATAAATTCTTAGTAGAAAGTTTTGAAGCAACACAAAGGAAGATATAAGTTTCAGCGGTTGCTTTCAACTTCAACATGTATATCTCATGGATGTATATCTCATGGATGATTGTCAACACAAAGTAATATGATGAATGCAAATAAGCAAGTATGTAGGAATCAATGCACACAGTTGACACAAGTGTTTGCTTCTAAGATAGAAAGAAATAGGTAAACTGACTCAACATAAAGTAAAAGAGAGGTCCTTCGCAGAGGAAGCATGGATTACTATTTTGTGCTAGAGCTTTTAATTTTGAAAACATAGAAACAATTTTGTCAACGGTAGTAATAATTCATATGTATTATGCATAAGACATCCTATAAGTTGCAAGCCTCATGCATAGAATACCAATAGTGTTGCACCTTGTCCTAATTAGCTTGGATTTACATGGATTATCATTGCATAACATATGTTTCAACCAAGTGTCACAAAGGGGTACCTCTATGCCGCCTGTACAAAAGGTCCAAGGAGATAGATTGCATTTGATTTCTCGTTTTTGATAGATCTCAACTAAGGACATCCATACCGGGACAACATAGAAAACAGATAATTGACTCCTCTTTAATGCATATGCATTCAACAACAGATAATATTCTCATAAGAGATTGAGGATTGATGTCCAAACTGAAACTTCCACCATGATTCATGGCTTTAGTTAGCGGCCCAATGTTCTTCTCTAACAATATGCATACTCAAACCATTTGATCATGATAAATCACCCTTACTTCGAGACAAGACGAACATGCATAGCAACTCACATGATATTCAACAAAGGTGTAATAGTTGATGGCGTCCCCGAAACATGGTTACCGCTCAACAAGCAACTTATAAGAAATAAGATACATAAGCTACATATTCTTTACCACAATAGTTTTTAAGCTATTTTCCCATGAGCTATGTATTGCAAAGACAAGGAATGAAATTTTAAAGGTAGCACTCAAGCAATTTACTTTGGAATGTCAGAGAAATACCACATAGTAGGTAGGTATGGTGGACACAAATGGCATAGTTTTTGGCTCAAGGATTTGGATGCACGAGAAGAATTCCCTCTCAGTACAAGGCTTTGGCTAGCAAGGTTGTTTGAAGCAAACACAAGTATGAACCGGTACAGACAAAACTTACATAAGAACATATTGCAAGCATTATAAGACTCTACACTTGTCTTCCTTGTTGTTCAAACACTTCACCAGAAAATATCTAGACTTTAGAGAGACCAATCATGCAAACCAAATTTCAACAAGCTCTATGGTAGTTCTTCATTAATAGGTGCAAAGTACATGATGCAGGAGCTTAAACATGATCTATTTGAGCACAACAATTGCCAAGTATTAAATTATTCAAGACAATATACCAATTACCACATGAAGCATTTTCTGTTGCCAACCAAATAATAATGAACGAAGCAGTTTCAACCTTCGCCATGAACATTAAAAGTAAAGCTAAGAACACCAGTGTTCATATGAACGAGCGGAGTGTGTCTCTCTCCCACACAAGGAATGCTAGGATCCGATTTTATTCAAACACAAACAAAAATAAAAACATACAAATGCTCCAAGTAAAGCACATAAGATGTAACGGAATAAAAATATAGTTTCACTAGAGGTGACCTGATAAGTTGTCGATGAAGAAGGGGATGCCTTGGGCATCCCCAAGCTTAGATGCTTGAGTATTCTTGAAATATGCAGGGATGAACCACGGGGGCATCCCCAAGCTTAGACTTTTTACTCTTCTTGATCATATTGTATCATCCTCCTCTCTTGACCCTTGAAAACTTCCTCCACACCAAACGCAAAACAAACTCATTACAGGGTTAGTGCATAATCAAAAATTCACATATTCAGAGGTGACACAATTATTCTTAACACTTCTGGACATTGCCCAAAGCTACTGAAAGTTAATGGAACAAAGAAATCCATTCAACATAGCAAAAGAGGCAATGCGAAATAAAATGGCAGAATCTGTCAAAACAGAACAGTCCGTAAAGACGAATTTTTTAGTGCACTTAACTTGCTCAGATGAAAAAGCTCAAATTGAATGAAAGTTGCGTACATATCTGAGGATCACACACAAAAATTGGCAGATTTTTTTGAGTTACCTACAGAGAGGCCTACTCAAATTCGTGACAGCAAGAAATCTGTTTCTGCGCAGCAATCCAAATCTAGTATCAACCTTACTATCAAAGATTTTACTGGGCACAACAATGTAATAAAATAAAGATAAGGAGAGGTTGCTACAGTAGTAACAACTTCCAAGACTCAAATATAAAACAAAAGTGCAGAAGTAAAATAATGGGTTGTCTCCCATAAGCGTTTTTCTTTAACGCCTTTCAGCTAGGCGCAGAAAGTGTGAATCAAGTATTATCAAGAGATGAAGCATCAACATCATAATTTGTTCTAATAATAGAATCAAAAGGTAACTTCATTCTCTTTCTAGGGAAGTGTTCCATACCTTTTTTGAGAGGAAATTGATACTTAATATTCCCTTCCTTCATATCAATAATAGCACCAATAGTTCGAAGAAAAGGTCTTCCCAAAATAATGGGACAAGATGCATTGCATTCAATATCCAAGACAACAAAATCAACGGGGATAAGGTTATTGTTAACCGTAATGCGAACATTATCAATCCTCCCCAAAGGTTTCTTTGTAGAATTATCAGCGAGATTAACATCCAAATAAAAAAATTCAATGATGGCAAGTCAAGCATATCATAAAGTTTCTTAGCCATAACAGAAATACTTGCACCAAGATCACATAAAGCATTACAATCAAAATCATTGACCTTCATCTTAATGATGGGCTCCCAACCATCTTCCAACTTCCTAGAAATAAAAGTTTCAAGTTTTAATTTCTCTTCTCTAGCTTTTATAAGAGCATCTGTAATATGTTTTGTAAAGGCCAAATTTATAGCACTAGCATTAGGACTTCTAGCAAGTTTTTGTAAGAACTTAATAACTTCAGAGATATGAAAATCATCAAAATCTAAACCATTATGATTGATGCGCGTGGTTGACGTATTGTCTTTTCGTTCGACACGCGTCCGTTGGGAACCCCAAGAGGAAGGTGTGATGCGCACAGCGGCAAGTTTCCCTCAGTAAGAAACCAAGGTTTCATCGGACCAGTAGGAGTCAAGAAGCACGTTGAAGGTTGATGGCGGCGAGATGTAGTGCGGCGCAACACCAGGGATTCCGGCGCCAACGTGGAACCTGCACAACACAACCAAAGTACTTTGCCCCAACGAAACAGTGAGGTTGTCAATCTCACCGGCTTGCTGTAACAAAGGATTAACCGTATTGTGTGGAAGATGATTGTTTGCGAGAGAAAACGAGTAAAACAAGTATTGCAGTAGATTTGTATTTCAGTAAAGAGAATTGGACCGGGGTCCACAGTTCACTAGAGGTGTCTCTCCCATAAGACGAACAGCATGTTGGGTGAACAAATTACAGTTGGGCAATTGACAAATAAAAAGAGCATGACAATGCACATACATATCATGATGAGTATAGTGAGATTTAATTGGGCATTACGACAAAGTACATAGACCGCCATCCAACTGCATCTATGCCTAAAAAGTCCACCTTCAGGTTATCATCCGAACCCCTCCGAGTATTAAGTTGCAAGCAACGTGACAATTGCATTAAGTATGGTGCGTAATGTAATCAACAACTACATCCTTAGACATAGCATCAATGTTTTATCCCTAGTGGCAACGAGCACAACACAACCTTAGAACTTTACGTCACTCGTCCCGAGTGTCAATGCAGGCATGAACCCACTATCGAGCATAAGTACTCCCTCTTGGAGTTACAAGCATCTACTTGGCCAGAGCATCTACTAGTAACGGAGAGCATGCAAGATCATAAACAACACATAAGCATAACTTTGATAATCAACATAACAAGTATTCTCTATTCATCGGATCCCAACAAACGCAACATATAGAATTACGGATAGATGATCTTGATCATGTTAGGCAGCTCACAAGATCCGACAATGATAGCACAATGGGGAGAAGACAACCATCTAGCTACTGCTATGGACCCATAGTCCAGGGGTAGACTACTCACACATCACACCGGAGGCGACCATGGCGGCGTAGAGTCCTCCGGGGGATGATTCCCCTCTCCGGCGAGGGTGCCGGAGGCGATCTCCTGGATCCCCCGAGATGGGATCGGCGGCGACGGCGTCTCCGGAAGGTTTTCCGTATCGTGGCTCTCGGTACCGGGGGTTTCGTCACGGAGGCTTTAAGTAGGCGGAAGGGCAAGTCAAGAGGCGGCACGGGGGCCCACACCATAGGCCGGCGCGGCCGGGGTGGGGCCGCGCCGCCCTAGGGTTTGGCCACCCCGTGGCCCCTCTTCGTCTCGTCTTCGGACTTCCGGAAGCTTCGTGGAAAAATAGGCCCCCGGGCTTTGATTTCGTCCAATTCCGAGAATATTTCCTTACTAGGATTTCGAAACCAAAAACAGCAGAAAACAGACAATCGGCACTTCGACATCTTGTTAATAGGTTAGTTCCGGAAAATGCACGAATATGACATAAAGTGTGCATAAAACATGTAGATAACATCAATAATGTGGCATGGAACATAAGAAATTATCGATACGTCGGAGACGTATCAGCATCCCCAAGCTTAGTTCTGCTCGTCCCGAGCAGGTAAAACGATAACACATATAATTTCGGAGTGACATGCCATCATAATCTTGATCATACTATTTGTAAAGCATATGTAGTGAATGCAGCGATCAAAACAATGTGTATGACATGAGTAAACAAGTGAATCATAAAGCAAAGACTTTTCATGAATAGCACTTCAAGACAAGCATCAATAAGTCTTGCATAAGAGTTAACTCATAAAGCAATAATTCAAAGTAAAGGTATTGAAGCAACACAAAAGAAGATTAAGTTTCAGCGGTTGTATATCTCATGGATATTGTCAACATAGAGTAATATAATAAGTGCAATAAGCAAGTATGTAGGAATCAATGCACAGTTCACACAAGTGTTTGCTTCTTGAGGTGGAGAGAAATAGGTGAACTGACTCAACATTGAAAGTAAAAGAATGGTCCTCATAGAGGAAAAGCATCGATTGCTATATTTGTGCTAGAGCTTTGATTTTGAAAACATGAAACAATTTTGTCAACGGTAGTAATAAAGCATATGCATCATGTAAATTATATCTTATAAGTTGCAAGCCTCATGCATAGTGTACTAATAGTGCCCGCACCTTGTCCTAATTAGCTTGGACTACCTGGATTATCACCGCAATACATATGCTTTAACCAAGTTTCACAAAGGGGTACCTCTATGCCGCCTGTACAAAGGTCTAAGGAGAAAGCTCGCATTTGGATTTCTCGCTTTTGATTATTCTCAACTTAGACATCCATACCGGGACAACATAGACAACAGATAATGGACTCCTCTTTTAATGCTTTAAGCATTTGACAACAATTAATTCTTTTCTCATTAGAGACTTGAGGATGTTTGTCCAAAACTGAAACTTCCACCATGAATCATGGCTTTAGTTAGCGGCCCAATGTTCTTCTCTCACAATATGCATGCTCAAACCATTCAACTCAGTGTAGATCGCCCTTACTTCGGACAAGACGAACATGCATAGCAACTCACATGAAATTCAACAATGAGTTGATGGCGTTCCCCAGTAAACATGGTTATCGCACAACAAGCAACTTAATAAGAGATAAAGTGCATAATTACATATTCAATACCACAATAGTTTTTAAGCTATTTGTCCCATGAGCTATATATTGCAAAGGTGAATGATGGAATTTTAAAGGTAGCACTCAAGCAATTTACTTTGGAATGGCGGAAAAATACCATGTAGTATAGGTAGGTATGGTGGACACAAATGGCATAGTGGTTGGCTCAAGTATTTTGGATGCATGAGAAGTATTCCCTCTCGATACAAGGTTTAGGCTAGCAAGGCTTATTTGAAACAAACACAAGGATGAACCGGTGCAGCAAAACTCACATAAAAGACATATTGAAAACATTATAAGACTCTACACCGTCTTCCTTGTTGTTCAAACTCAATACTAGAAATTATCTAGACCTTAGAGAAACCAAATATGCAAACCAAATTTTAGCATGCTCTATGTATTTCTTCATTAATGGGTGCAAAGCATATGATGCAAGAGCTTAAACATGAGCACAACAATTGCCAAGTATCACATTACCCAAGACATTTATAGCAATTACTACATGTATCATTTTCCAATTCCAACCATATAACAATTTAACGAAGGAGAAACTTCGCCATGAATACTATGAGTAGAAACCAAGGACATACTTGTCCATATGCTACAGCGGAGCGTGTATCTCTCCCATGAAGTGAATGCTAGGATCCATTTTATTCAAACAAAACAAAAAACAAAAACAAACCGACGCTCCAAGAAAAAGCACATAAGATGTGATGGAATAAAAATATAGTTTCAGGGGAGGAACCTGATAATGTTGTCGATGAAGAAGGGGATGCCTTGGGCATCCCCAAGCTTAGACGCTTGAGTCTTCTTGATATATGCAGGGGTGAACCACCGGGTGCATCCCCAAGCTTAGAGCTTTCACTCTCCTTGATCATGTTGCATCATACTCCTCTCTTGATCCTTGAAAACTTCCTCCACACCAAACTCGAAACAACTCATTAGAGGGTTAGTGCACAATGTAAATTGACATATTCAGAGGTGACACAATCATTCTTAACACTTCTGGACATTGCATAATGCTACTGGACATTAGTGGATCAAAGAAATTCATCCAACATAGCGAAAGAGGCAATGCGAAATAAAAGGCAGAATCTGTCAAAACAGAACAGTTCGTATTGACGAATTTTAAAATGGCACCAGACTTGCTCAAATGAAAATTCTCAAATTGAATGAAAGTTGCGTACATATTTGAGGATCGTGCACGTAAATTGGCATAATTTTCTGAGCTACCTACAGGGAGGTGGACCCAGATTCGTGACAGCAAAGAAATCTGGAACTGCGCAGTAATCCAAATCTAGTACTTACTTTTCTATCAACGGCTTAACTTGGCACAACAAAACTCAAAACTAAGATAAGGAGAGGTTGCTACAGTAGTAAACAACTTCCAAGACACAAAATAAAAACAAAGTACTGTAGGTAAAAACATGGATTGTCTCCCATAAGCGCTTTTCTTTAACGCCTTTCAGCTAGGCGCAGAAAGTGTGTATCAAGTAACATCGAGAGATGAAGCATCAACATCATAATTTGTTCTAATAATAGAATCATAAGGTACCTTTATTCTCTTTCTAGGGAAGTGTTCCATACCTTTCTTGAGAGGAAATTGATATTTTATATTACCTTCCCTCATATCAATAATAGCACCAACAGTTCGAAGAAAAGGTCTTCCCAATATAATGGGACAAGATGCATTGCATTCAATATCCAAGACAACAAAATCAACGGGAACAAGATTATTGTTAACGGTAATGCGAACATTATCAACTTTACCCAAAGGTTTCTTTGTAGAATGATCAGCAAGATTAACATCCAAATAACAATTTTTCAGCGGTGGCAAGTCAAGCATATTATAAATTTTCTTAGGCATAACGAAATACTTGCACCAAGATCACATAAAGCATTACAATCAAAATCTTTAACCTTCATCTTAATGATGGGCTCCCAACCATCCTCTAGCTTTTTAGGAATAGAGGCTTCGCGCTCTAGTTTCTCTTCTCTAGCTTTTATGAGAGCATTTGTAATATGATGCGTGAAAGCCAAATTTATAGCACTAGCATTAGGACTTTTAGCAAGTTTTTGCAAGAACTTTATAACTTCAGAGATGTGGCAATCATCAAAATTCAAACCATTATAATCTAAAGCAATGGGATCATCATCCCCAATGTTGTAAAAAATTTCAGCAGCTTTATCACAGGCCAGTTTCAAGCAGTTTTAGCGGTTTCAGGCAGTTTTCGCGCTTTGCATTAGAAGTGGAAACATTGCTAACACCAATTCTTTTATTAGTATGAGTAGGAGGTGCAGCAACATGTGTAGCATTAGCATTACTAGTGGTGGTAATAGTCCAAACTTTAGCTATATTCTTCTCTTTAGCTAGTTTTTCATTTTCTTCTCTATCCCACCTAGCACGCAGTTCAGCCATTAATCTTATATTCTCATTAATTCTAACTTGAATGGCATTTGCTGTAGTAACAATTTTATTTTGATAATTCTCATTAGGAAAAACTTTTGATTTCAAAAGATCAACATCAGCAGCAAGACTATCGACTTTAGAAGCAAGTATATCAATTTTACCAAGCTTTTCTTCAACAGATTTGTTAAAAGCAGTTTGTGTACTAATAAATTCTTTAAGCATGGCTTCAAGTCCAGGGGGTGAATTCCTATTATTGTTGTAAGAATTTCCATAAGAATTACCATAGCCGTTGCCATTATTATAAGGATATGGCCTATAGTTGTTACTAGAATTGTTCCGGTAAGCATTGTTGTTGAAATTATTATTTTTAATGAAGTTTACATCAACATGTTCTTCTTGTGCAACCAATGAAGCTAACGGAACATTATTAGGATCAATATTAGTCCTATCATTCACAAGCATAGACATAATAGCATCAATCTTATCATTCAAGGAAGAGGATTCTTCAACAGAATTTACCTTCTTACCTTGTGGAGCTCTTTCCGTGTGCCATTCAGAGTAGTTGATCATCATATTATCAAGAAGCCTTGTTGCTTCACCAAGAGTGATGGACATAAAGGTACCTCCAGCAGCTGAATCCAATAAATTCCGTGAAGAAAAATTTAGTCCTGCATAGAAGGTTTGGATGATCATCCAAGTAGTCAGTCCATGGGTTGGGCAATTTTTAACCAGAGATTTCATTCTTTCCCAAGCTTGAGCAACATGTTCAGTATCTAATTGTTTGAAATTCATTATGCTACTCCTCAAAGATATAATTTTAGCAGGGGGATAATATCTACCAATAAAAGCATCCTTGCATTTAGTCCATGAATCAATACTATTCTTAGGCAGAGATAGCAACCAATCTTTAGCTCTTCCTCTTAATGAGAAAGGGAACAATTTTAGTTTAATAATATCACCATCTACATCTTTATATTTTTGCATTTCACATAGTTCAACAAAATTATTAAGATGGGCAGCAGCATCATCAGAACTAATTCCAGAAAATTGATCTTTCATAACAAGATTCAGTAAAGCAGGTTTAATTTCAAAGAATTCTGCTGTAGTAGCAGGTGGAGCAATAGGTGTGCATAAGAAATCATTATTATTTGTGGTTGTGAAGTCACACAACTTAGTATTTTCAGCGTTGGCCATTTTAGCAACAAGTAAATAAAGCAAACTAGATAAAGTAAATGCAAGTAAACTAATTTTTTTGTGTTTTCAATATAGCAAACAAGATAGCAAATAAAGTAAAACTAGCAACTAATTTTTTTGTATTTTGATTTAGTGCAGCAAACAAAGTAGTAAATAAAACTAAGCAAGACAAAAACAAAGTAAAGAGATTGAGAAGTGGAGACTCCCTTGCAGCGTGTCTTGATCTCCCCGGCAACGGCGCCAGAAATTTGCTTGATGCGCGTGGTTGACGTATTGTCTTTTCGTTCGACACGCGTCCGTTGGGAACCCCAAGAGGAAGGTGTGATGCGCACAGCGGCAAGTTTCCCTCAGTAAGAAACCAAGGTTTAATCGGACCAGTAGGAGTCAAGAAGCACGTTGAAGGTTGATGGCGGCGAGATGTAGTGCGGCGCAACACCAGGGATTCCGGCGCCAACGTGGAACCTGCACAACACAACCAAAGTACTTTGCCCCAACGAAACGAGTGAGGTTGTCAATCTCACCGGCTTGCTGTAACAAAGGATTAACCGTATTGTGTGGAAGATGATTGTTTGCAGAGAAAACAGTAAAACAAGTATTGCAGTAGATTTGTATTTCAGTAAAGAGAATTGGACCGGGGTCCACAGTTCACTAGAGGTGTCTCTCCCATAAGACGAACAGCATGTTGGGTGAACAAATTACAGTTGGGCAATTGACAAATAAAAAGAGCATGACAATGCACATACATATCATGATAAGTATAGTGAGATTTAATTGGGCATTACGACAAAGTACATAGACCGCCATCCAAGCTGCATCTATGCCTAAAAAGTCCACCTTCGAGTTATCATCCGAACCCCTCCAGCATTAAGTTGCAAGCAACAGTACAATTGCATTAAGTATGGTGCGTAATGTAATCAACAACTACATCCTTAGACATAGCATCAATGTTTTATCCCTAGTGGCAACAAGCACAACACAACCTTAGAACTTTCTCATCATTGTCCCAGGTGTCAATGCGGGCATGAACCCACTATCGAGCATAAGTACTCCCTCTTGGAGTTACAAGCATCTACTTGGCCAGAGCATCTACTAGTAACGGAGAGCATGCAAGATCATAAACAACACATAAGCATAACTTTGATAATCAACATAACAAGTATTCTCTATTCATCGGATCCCAACAAACGCAACATATAGAATTACGGATAGATGATCTTGATCATGTTAGGCAGCTCACAAGATCCGACAATGATAGCACAATGGGGAGAAGACAACCATCTAGCTACTGCTATGGACCCATAGTCCAGGGGTAGACTACTCACACATCACACCGGAGGCGACCATGGCGGCGTAGAGTCCTCCGGGGATGATTCCCCTCTCCGGCAGGGTGCCGGAGGCGATCTCTCGGATCCCCCGAGATGGGATCGGCGGCGACGGCGTCTCCGGAAGGTTTTCCGTATCGTGGCTCTCGGTACCGGGGGTTTCGTCACGGAGGCTTTAAGTAGGCGGAAGGGCAAGTCAAGAGGCGGCACGGGGGGCCCACACCATAGGCCGGCGCGGCCGGGGGTGGGGCCGCGCCGCCCTAGGGTTTGGCCACCCCGTGGCCCCTCTTCGTCTCGTCTTCGGACTTCCGGAAGCTTCGTGGAAAAATAGGCCCCTGGGCTTTGATTTCGTCCAATTCCGAGAATATTTCCTTACTAGGATTTCTGAAACCAAAAACAGCAGAAAACAAAGAATCGGCACTTCGGCATCTTGTTAATAGGTTAGTTCCAGAAAATGCACGAATATGACATAAAGTGTGCATAAAACATGTAGATAACATCAATAATGTGGCATGGAACATAAGAAATTATCGATACGTCGGAGACGTATCAACGATCTACAGCAATGGGATCATTGTCCCCAATATTTTGAAAAATTTCAGCAATTTTATCACAAGCAGTTTCAGCAGTTTTAGCAGTTTCAGGCAGTTTTGCACGCTTTGCATTAGGAGTAGAAACATTGCTAACACCAATTATTTTACCATTGATAGTAGGAGGTTTAGAAACATGTGAAGCATCAACATTACTAGTGGTGGTAATAGTCCAAACTTTAGCTACATTATTCTCTTTAGCAAGTTTTTCTTCTTTTTCCCACCTAGCGTGCAATTCAGCCATCAGTCTAATATTTTCATTAATTTGAACTTGGATAGCGTTTGCTGTAGCAAATTACTTAATATCTTTAGTTTCATTAGGCATAGCTTTTAATTTTAAAAGATCAACATCAGCAGCAAGACTATCAACCTTAGAAGCAATAATAACAATTTTACCAAGTTTTTCCTCAACAGATTTGTTAAAAGCAGTTTGTGTACTAATGAATTCTTTAAGCATGACTTCAAGACCAGAGGGTACACTCCTACTATTGTTGTAAGAATTACCATAAGAATTACCATAACCATTACTATTGTTAGAAGGATATGGCATATAGTTGTTACCAGAATTATTCCTATAAGCATTGTTGTTGAAATTATTATTTTTAATGAAGTTCACATCAACATGCTCTTTTTGAGCAACCAATGAAGCTAAAGGAACATTATTAGGATCAAAATTAGATCTACCATTCACAAGCATAGACATAACAGCATCAATCTTATCACTCAAGGAGGAGGTTTCTTCAACAGAATTTACCTTCTTACCTTGTGGAGTCCTTTCAGTGTGCCATTCAGAGTAATTGATCATCATATTATCAAGAAGCTTTGTTGCGGCGCCTAAGGTGATGGACATAAAAGTACCTCCAGCAGCTGAATCCAATAGGTTCCACGAAGAAAAATTCAATCCTGCATAAAAGGTTAGGATGATCATCCAAGTAGTTAGTCCATGGGTAGGGCAATTCTTTACCAAAGATTTCATTCTTTCCCATGCTTGGGCAACATGTTCATTATCCAATTGCTTAAAATTCATTATGCTACTTCTCAAAGATATAATTTTAGCGGGAGGATAATATCTACCAATGAAAGCATCCTTACATTTAGTCCATGAATCAATACTATTTTTAGGCAAAGATAGCAACCAATCTTTAGATCTTCCTCTTAGGGAGAAAGGAAACAATTTCAATTTTATAATGTCACCATCTACATCCTTATACTTTTGCATTTCACAAAGTTCAACAAAATTATTAAGATGGGCAGCAACATCATCAGAACTAACACCAGAAAATTGCTCTCTCATAACAAGATTTAGTAAAGCAGGTTTAATTTCATAAAATTCTGCTGCAGTAGCAGGTGGAGCAATAAGTGTGCATATGAAATCATTATTATTTGTGCTAGTGAAGTCACACAACTTAGTATTCTCAGGAGTACCCATTTTAGCAGTAATAAAAATAAGTAAAGCAAACTAAATAAAGTAAATGCAAGTAACTAATTTTTTTGTGTTTTTGATATAAAGAACGCAAACAAGACAGTAAATAAAGTAAATGCAAGTAACTAATTTTTTTGTATTTTTGATATAGAGAAAGCAAACAAAACAGAAAATAAAATAAAGTAAAGCAAGACAATAACAAAGTAAAGAGATTGGATGTGAGAGACTCCCCTTGCAGCGTGTCTTGATCTCCCCGACAACGGCGCCAGAAAAAGAGCTTGATAACGCGTGAAGCACACGTCCGTTGGGAACCCCAAGAGGAAGGTGTGATGCGTACAGCAGCAAGTTTTCCCTCAGTAAGAAACCAAGGTTTATCGAACCAGTAGGAGATGAAGGCCACGTGAAGGTTGTTGGCGGAGGAGTGTAGTGCAGCGCAACACCAGAGATTCCGGCGCCAACGTGGAACCTGCACAACACAATAAAAATATTTTGCCCCAACTTAACAGTGAGGTTGTCAATCTCACCGGCTTGCTGTAAACAAAGGATTAAACGTATGGTGTGGAGAATGATGTTTGCTTGTGAAGAACAACAGAGAACAGAGATTGCAGTAGATTGTATTTCAGATGTAAAAGAATGGACCGGGGTCCACAGTTCACTAGTGGTGTCTCTCCAATAAGAAATAGCATGTTGGGTGAACAAATTACAGTTGGGCAATTGACAAATAGAGAGGGCATAACAATGCACATACATATCATGATGACTAATATGAGATTTACTTAGGGTATTACGACAAAGTACATAGACCGCTATCCAGCATGCATCTATGCCTAAAAAATCCACCTTCGGGTTAGCATCCGCACCCCTTCCAGTATTAAGTTGCAAACAACAGACAATTGCATTAAGTATGGTGCGTAATGTAATCAACACAAATATCCTTAGACAAAGCATTGATGTTTTATCCCTAGTGGCAACAACACATCCACAACCTTAGAACTTTCCGTCACTTGTCCCGCATTCAATGGAGGCATGAACCCACTATCGAGCATAAATACTCCCTCTTGGAGTCACAAGTATCAACTTGGCCAGAGCCTCTAGTAGCAACGGAGAGCATGCAAGATCATAAACAACACATATATGATAGATCAATGATCAACTTGACATAGTATTCCATATTCATCGGATCCCAACAAACACAACATGTAGCATTACAAATAGACGATCTTGATCATGATAGGCAGCTCACAAGATCTAACATGATAGCACAATGAGGAGAAGACAACCATCTAGCTACTGCTATGGACTCATAGTCCAAGGATGAACTACTCACACATCAGTCCGGAGGCGATCATGGTGATGTAGAGTCCTCCGGGTGATGATTCCCCTCTCCGGCAGGGTGCCGGAGGCGATCTCCTGAATCCCCCGAGATAGGATTGGTGGCGGCGGCGTCTCTGGAACTTTTTCCGTATCGTGGCTCTCGGTAATAGGGTTTCGCGACGGAGAGTTTAATTAGGCGGAAGGGCAGAGTCGGAGGAGGCACGGGGGGCCCACACCATAGGTCGGCGCGCGGCCCTCCTTGGCCGCGCCGCCCTATGGTTAGGGCGCCTCGTGGCCCCACTTCGTATCCTCTTCGGTCTTCTGGAAGCTCCGTGGAAAAATAAGACCCTGGGCACTCGTTTCGTTCAATTCCGAGAATATTTCCTGTGTAGGATTTCTGAAACCATAAACAGCACAAAACAAGAACTGGCGCTTCGGCATCTCGTTAATAGGTTAGTGCCAGAAGATGCGTATAAATGATGTAAGGTGTGTATAAAACATGTGAGTATTGTCATAAAACTAGCATGGAACATAAGAAATTATAGATACGTTTGAGACGTATCAGGCGCCCCGCCTCGTATTCCTAGACTTGCCGGACGGTGTCGGCCTCCTCGCGGCGCCAGCGTCGATGGGCCTCCGCGGCGGACACGGCCGCCACCTGAGCGATGACCGCCTCCTTGAAAGGACAAGATGTCGCCTAGAGGGGGGTGAATAGGCAATTAAAAAACTCTTACGGATTTGGCTTTTAAGAAATGCGGAATTAAACTAACGTTTAGTTTACAAGCACAACCCCTAAATATGCTAGGCTCAACTAATTGCAACAACAGCAACTAGAGCTAAGCAAGATAGGCACAAGATATATGGAACACAAGTAATAGCAAGATATATGTACTTCAAGCATGATGGCTATCACAAGGAAAGAAAGCTCGGGTATAGAAATAATCGAGGCACGCGGAGACGAGGATGTATTCCCGTGTTCCCTTCCTTTGCAAGAAGGTACGTCACGTTTGGGGGAGTGGAGGTCCCACGAAGGATTTCCCAACGCCACGAAGGCTCACCCTATTCTCCGAGCCAAACCCACGAAGGATAATGGCCATTTCCTTATGGTTAGCTTTTCCTCCACACCGGAGATGGCAAGCTCCACAATGATGTCTACGGGTGCTTCTATTCTTGTAGACAGTGTTGGGCCTCCAAGAGCAGAGGTTTGTAGAACAGCAGCAAGTTTCCCTTAAGTGGATCACCCAAGGTTTATCGATCTCGGGGAGGAAGAGGTCAAAGATATCCCTCTCATGCAACCCTGCAACCACAAAGCAAGAAGTCTCTTGTGTCCCCAACACACCTAATAGGTGCACTAGTTCGGCGAAGAGATAGTGAAATACAGGTGGTATGAATAAGTAGTAGCAACGGCACCAGAAAAGTGCTTTGCCCAGGACAGTAAACAAGCAGTAGTAACGCAGCGAGTAGTAACGCAGTAGAAACAAGTAAACAAGCAGCGCTAGCGTATTTAGGAACAAGGCCTAGGGATTAGACTTTCACTAGTGGACACTCTCAACATTGATCACATAACAGAATAGATAAATGCATACTCTACACTCTTGTTGGATGATGAACACATTGCGTAGGATTACACGAACCCTCAATGCCGGAGTTAACAAGCTCCACAATTCAATGTTTATATTTAAATAACCTTAGAGTGCAAGAAAGATCAACACGACTAAACCAAGTACTAACATAGCATGCACACTGTCACCTTCACGCCACGTAGGAGGAATAGATCATATCAATACAATCATAGCAATAGTTAACTTCACAATCTACAAGAGATCGTGATCATAGCACACGCCAAGTACTAACACGGATGCACACACTATCACCATTACACCGTGCAGGAGGAATAAACTACTTTAATAACACATCACTAGAGTAGCACATAGATAAATTGTGATACAAAACACATTGCAATCATAAAGAGATATAAATAAGCACTTCACTACGCCATTCATAACAGTGAGTAAGTATTCTGTGAAATATAGCCTAAGAGACCCACACGGTGCACACACTCGTCACCTTTACACACGTGGGACAAGGAGTCTCCGGAGATCACATAAGTAAAACTCACTTGACTAGCATAGTGACATCTAGATTACAAGCATCATCATATGAATCTCAATCATGTAAGGCAGCTCATGAGATTATTGTATTGAAGTACATAGGAGAGAGATGAACCACATAGCTACCGGTACAGCCCCGAGCCTCGATGGAGAACTACTCCCTCCTCATGGGAGCAGCAGCGGTGATGAAGATGGCGGTGGAGATGGCAGCGGTGTCGATGGAGAAGCCTTCCGGGGCACTTCCTCGCTCCGGCAGGGTGCCGGAACAGAGACTCCTGTCCCCCGGATCTTGGCTTCGCGATGGCGGCGGCTGCGGAAGGTTTTCCGTATCGTGGTTCTTCGTATCAGGGTTTTCTCGACGGAGGCTTTAAATAGGCGGAAGGGCAGCGTCAGAGGGTCGAAGAGGCGGCGGCACCATAGGTTGGCGCGGCCAGGGCCCAGGCCGCGCCACCCTATCATCTGCGGCCCACAGGGCCCCCCTCTGGCGGCTCTCGGGTGTTCTGGATGCTTCCGGTGAAAATAGGAACCTCGGGTCTTGATTTCGTCCGATTCCGAGAATATTTCGTTACTAGGATTTCTGAAACCAAAAACAGCAGAAAACAGCAATCGGCTCTTCGGCATCTTGTTAATAGGTTAGTTCCAGAAAATGCACGAATATGACATAAAGTGTGCATAAAACATGTAGGTATCATCAATAATATGGCATGGAACATAAGAAATTATCGATACGTCGGAGACGTATCACACAACCACTTCACAAGCTCCACGAAGGAGAAGCCTGGGCCTCTTCACAATCTTCTTTGAAGAGATCACCGAAGCACCAACCGCCAAGCCAACTAGGAGGTCTCCCTCCAAGAGTAACAAGCTCACGGTCTCTCACTCGAACTAATCGTGGTGGAGAGCTCAACACTATGCAATGATGCAAAGCAAGAACACTAGAGGTGTTCAAATCCTTCACACTCAAAGCCCACCAAAGCAACAAATGGTAGGATGAGATTAGAGAGGAAGAACAAAGAGGAAATCAACAAATGACTCAAAGATCTAGATCTAAAGAGTTCCCCTCACTAAGAGGAGGGATGGATTGGTGGGGATTGTAGATCTAGATCTCCTCTCTTAGATCCCTCAAGAATGAGCAAGAATCATGGGGGGAAACAAGAGAGAGGGCAAGTTCTTCAAAATCAACAATGGAGGAGAGAGAGTAGAAGAACTTTTTCAGCCCAAGGTGGAAGAAGGGCTATTTATAGCCCAAGAGCAAATATAACCGTTGGGAAAAAGTTGGGCTGAGTCAGTCGTCGAGGAGGCCGGTCAACCGGGCCTAGGGCCGGGCCGTCCGGTGCAGGACCCGGTCAGACCGGGCCACAGACCGGACCAGGCGCCGGGTCGTGACCGGGGCGGGTCTTTGTCGCGCAGAACCTGCGCCGGGGAGGCCGGTCCACCGCCCGGTCAGACCGGACGAGGGGCCGGACCCGGCCGGTCCAAACCAGGCCTATGACCGGGCCATGACCGGAACACTTATGTGTCTTACAGTACATGACCCGGTTGGCACCAGTCCACGGGCCGGCCGGTGGGACGGCCGGTCACGCCGGGTGAGAAACCGGGCCAGCAGGAAAAACATGTTATACAAAAACTGTGATAACTTTTGTGTCCGGACCCCGATTGGCATGAAACCAATTTTGTTGGAAAGATAACGACGAATAGAATCCCAACAAAAACGGGAAATATGGTGACTCCTCGCAGGATATTTTTAGATGTTTTTAGAGAGGAAGTCTCCCACCGTCAAGAAACGGTGAAGACGTCCAAACTCGAAAACGCACTAGAAGATGCATGCGGATTCCGTTTTCGGTGAACTTGGGCTTGTTGTAAAGCTAGCAACAAGCTCAAGAACCTCTTACAGAGAAACACTAAGAAGCAATAGGGATATGCAAAGTATGCAAAGGATTGAGCTCCCTAAGACGATGTGATCAAGTTACCCAACCGAAAGCCCCTCTTGATAGTGCGGCTATCTATCCTATAATCCGATCTCCCATCAACCACCTTGAGACCGGTAAAAGGAAAACCTAGCAAGGGCATACCTTTGCCATGCGCATCCCGCTTGATCTTGATGATAACTCTTCAAGATCCACTCAAGCCGGAATGCCTCACTTGATCATTGTTCCTTCGTGAAGACTCACAAATGCTCCCCATACACCATGATGGGAAAGCTCCATGGATGCACATCTTCACAAGTCCATTATCATCAAATGGACGGCAAGCTTCAAGCATATGATCCTCTCGAGATGCTCAACTTGAACTTGCCCAACTCAACCTTGATGACGACCACACTTGCCGTCATCCTCTCATGGGCTATATGAGATCTCACTTTTGATGCATGCCCATGGAAAGATACCATGTGACTTCACGTGGCACATTCTTCATGCTTCATGTGTTGACCATGAATCTATTCTTCACTCTTTGTATTGGTCAACCTTGTATCTGCTCATGCTCTATCATACTATCTTGATCGATGATCTTGATGCCAATACACAAGGTGTATCTTTATCTTCATGGCATCCATACTTGAATCCAACACATGGAATACAAGTAGTACCTATGGAATATTCCTTCATATAAACTCAATGAAAATATTAGTCCATAGGGGTTGTTATTAATTACCAAAACCACACATAGGGGCAATGTACCCTTACACTTCTCCTCCTCCTCGTCGTGGACCGTCGCTGCCGTCTGCGCGACGACAGCCATCTCCGCCTCCTCCACTTCCTCCTCCTCCGACTCTTCCTCCTCCTCCTCCGACTCTTCCTCCTCCGACTCGGACCAACGAAGGCGTCGCGAACCGCCGGTGGAGGACCCCTCGCCTCTGAGCGTGTACCTGGCGAGCTTCCCCGGGGGCGTGAGCCCCCTGTTGGTCCACCGGCGGGCGCTGCGCTTGCACGCGCCCTCCGAGCGGATCCATTTCTGCTGCTCCGCCTCGGTGCGGAATACGGGCGGACGCAACGGCGAGTCCCCGCCGCCCAATCCCGCGGCTGGGCTGCCCGCACCTCCACGGGAGGCCATCGCGCGGCGGAGGGTGGAGGATTGGTGGTTGGTTGCGCGTGGATTGCTCGTCGGAGCGGGGAACTGGTGGCGGCGGAGGGAGAGGAGACGGCGGAGGGGAGTAGGGTTTGCGAACCGAACTCCCCTCTGCGAACCCTTTTAATAGGGGTCGTGCAGGGAGTTGTTCGGGCCCCTGAACTTCCAATTCGGACCGGCCCACTTTTTCGGACGCTGATCGGAGCCAGCTTCGGCCCGAACCCGTAAATCCGCCGGAAAAGTTCGGTTCCGGCGGGATTTACGGGCTCTATTAGAGATGCTCTAACAATGTATAATAGCCCCCCATAAGAGGCGACGGCCATCGGTGACCCACCCGACGAGTTCATCAGCGTGATGTCCACACCGGAGACACAGCGCTGGCTGAGGAGCACAGCCATGCAAACCACGATGTGCTCCAGGACGTCTTCACGATGTGCACCAAACGCCAGCAGTGTGTCTACGCCAGCAACGCGTACACTCTGGAGCAGCATCCGGCCAAGGTGCGTGGCACCCCGACAACTACACGCTGGACGAGTTGTTGGTTTTAAGGAAGTGTCTGGGCATCTCCAGCGGCGCGATGCAAATGGACGATGAGCGACTGTTTGCGACCGCCGTGATCGAAAATGCGTCTGGGCCTCCTCCAGCGGCGCGACGCATAGTGATCGGGCCGTCCGCGCCACGCAAACCTGGCCCAAATATGCGCCAGGTTTGCGTCTCTGCGGACGCTACGCGGTCGCGCCGAGCGTCCTCCTTTTCTTACCGATCCCGCAAGTCAGGGACAACGAAATCGACCGCTTCGATTTGCTCTTTTCCCTTCTTTGCTGCCCTAGTGCGACGCCACCACCCCAATCCCAGCCGCCGCCGTCCCGCCGCAGTGCCGCAGTACTCGCCGTCCGGCTCGGTTGTCACCGCGCGGGAGAGCAGGATCGTACTCGGGATTGGCTTCGGCGCGAACCTGCCGTCTGTTTTGGGGCCAAACGCTGCCGGTTGCGCCGCCCTTCCGCGCCGCCCACGACTTGTTCGGTCAATTGCGTCAGTAGGTTTCTTCTCCTGTTTTCGGTGCTATTGTGCGCGGCCATTGATCCATGGTTCGTACCCACGCAGATGGACATGTTGCAGATGTTGCGGAAGTTCCACGCCGAGGTCGTTAACTCCTCTTCCGACGAGGAGTCCGATCAGTCAACGCAGACATTGGCAACTACTGCGGCCTCCATGATCCACGAGTTCACTTCAAATGAGGGGCCGGTGCACCGGGGCTCTGTCAAGGGTCGCTCAAAAAATCTGCCGCGCAACAGAGTGCAAGGGCAGCTCCGGCTCCACAAGGACTACTTCCACCTCACCGATCCGGTGTTCAAGGAAAAAAAATGTTCCGACGCCGGTACAGGATGTCAAGGGAGTTGTTCTTGGTCATTCTCCGGGGCGTCGGAAACTATGGCTCGTACTTCCAATGCAGGCCCGATGCAACAGGTGCGCTAGGCTTCACCTCCTACCAAAAATGCTCCGCCGCTATTCGCATGCTATCATATGGAATGGCTGCTGATATATTCGATGAGTATCTTCGAATGGGTGAGAGCACCTGCCTTGAGTCCATGTACCGATTTTGCCGAGCCGTGATTGTCGTGTTCGGACAGCATTACTGTAGGAAGCCAACTGTTGAGGATATAAGGCGGTTGTTGTCTATCAACGAGTCTAGAGGGTTCCCAGGAATGATTGGCAGCATAGATTGCATGCAATGGGAGTGGAAGAACTGTCCATTTGGATGGCAGGGTCAGTACAGCGGGCATGCGGAGGGACGTACTGTTATTCTTGAAGCTTTCATATCTCAAGATTTATGGATTTGGCATTCATTCTTCGGCATGGCCGGTTGCAACAATGACATCAATGTGTTGCGCCGATCACCGGTTTTCAACCGGCTCATGCAACGCAAAGCTCCCTGGGTGAGCTATGAGATCAATGGAAATGAATATGACAAGCCATATTATGTTGCTGATGGTATCTACCCTGACTGGACCACACTGGTGAAGACTGTCCGTAATCCAAACTCCGAGAAGATGAGGAGGTTTGCCAAGATGCAAGAGGCTTGCAGGAAAGATGTGGACCACGGATTTGGTGTGCTCCAAGCTCGGTGGGCAATTGTCCGTCACCCGACAAGAACATGGTCACTGAAGACCATGCATGAGGTGATGACATGTTGCGTGATCATGCACAACATGATCGTTGAGAACGAGCATCCTGATGGTCGCAATGAGAACCACTGGGACTTTCAAGGTGAGCTAGTTGCGCCACTCCCTGGGGCTTTATCTTGGGAGAACTATCTGCATATGAATGTAGAAATCACTGACGAGAACATGTGCAAACGGCTCCAGACGAATCTGATTGATTATCAGTGGGCATTGGCTGGCCATGAAGACCATGCCTAGAGGAATACCATCTTATTTTCATGTAGACTTTTTAAAATTTGAATGTAATAAGGACTATGACTTAGTTCAATCTCTTTATTTTGTTGTTTTCAACACAAAAAAAATCATGTCGACGCGGAAATGCGTTGGGCCGCTGGAGGCATCCCCGGGCGCAAATGGATGAGCGGACAAAAACGGTATTTCTCGCATCCGCCGCGCGACGCAAACGGACGCTCGCGGACACCGATTTGCGTCGCGCCGCGGGAGATGCCCTCAAATAAGGAATTTTCTCTTGTCCTTTTATTCTTGGCTAGTATGGGGAGGCCGCCATGTATTTTTGGGTTCTTCTTTCATGCTGGCCAGTAGCACTATGCACAGGATATGATCTGATAGGGAAGGTTCTGCATATTTTAATTTTTATGATTGATTAAATAATTTTTGTATTAAAAAATTGATTCGGTGGAAAAATATCTAGGGTCTCATTTGATCATTTAACCTTGACCAGATTTTTTTAAATAAAAGTTGATCACAAAATGTACTAGGGGCAATAATATCATTTTATTCCCTAGTTCACACCGATAGTGCTGAGAATGTAAGTGTCATACAGTGCTCAGAATGTACTAGAGTGTCATATAGGAAAATAAATTTACCCGGAAAATAAGATTTCAAGGGCTAAATAGGAAATCAATAATTTAGTAGCGTCAAATAAGGAATCCCCCACCCCCATTCCCAACCCATTCCTCAACAATTGAATCGGCAAGTCAGCGCAACGTCAAAGGCACCGAATCCCTTGCAATAGGCTCAAATCCGGACCTCTCTAGCCACTGGTTGCCGGAGATGATGAAAAATAAGAAGACACCGATGGCGGCGACACCCGTGACCAAGAGATTTTTTAATAAAAGTTGGTCACAAAAAATGCACTAGGGGAAATAATATGTTTTTATTCCCTAGTTAACACCGATAGTGCTGAACTGAAGTGTCATATAGTGCTCAGAATGTACTAGTGTCATATAGGGAAATAAATTTACACAGGAAATAAGATTTCAAGGGCTAAATAGGAAATCAATATTTTAGTACCGTCAAATAAAGAATCCCCCTTTCCCAACCCATTCCCCAACAATTGAATCGCCAAGTCAGCGCAACGCCAAACCCACCGAATCCCTAGCCCTAGGCTCAAATCTGGATCTCTCTAGCCGCTGGTCGCCGGAGATGAAGAAGAAGAAGAAGACGCCGATGGCGGTGACAGCCTTGGCCAAGAGGCGCAAGTCCGGTGGATCAAGCAGAGTTGGCCCACGGACACGGGCACGTGATAACAACGGTGAGGTGGATCTCATCAGCACCCTTCCCGATGCCATCCTCGGCACAATCATATCCCTCCTCTCCACCAAGGATGGAGCCCGCACGCAGGTCCTCGCCCACAGGTGGCGTCCTCTTTGGCGCTCTGCACCTCTCAACCTCGACGCAAAACACCTCAGTGTTGATGAATTCCAGCGCGTCTCCATCGTCTCTAGGATACTTTCCAACCACCCTGGCCCCGCTCGCCGCTTTTCCTTCCCCTTTACCGGCCTCGTCTATGAAAAATACAAGATCTCTATGGACGCTACCAAGATCGAGGCCTGGTTTGATTCTCGGGCCCTCGACAACCTTCAGGAGCTTGAAATCAGCTTCGAAGTATTCGAACAAATAGATGAGTCCAAGAAAGGCTACCCACTTCCATCATCAATGTTTCGTTTAGCATCAACTCTCCTCGTGGCCACAATTGAGTACTGCGACTTTCCAAATGAGATCGCACCTTCGGTAAATTTTCCCCTTCTCAAGAATCTCACCTTGACATTCGTTTCCATCTCAGACAAAGTCTTGCATGTGGTGCTCTCTACCTGCCATGTATTGGAGACCCTGTATCTCCAGGAAATTTTGCAGATGGGTTGCCTCCATATTAGCTCACCAACACTAAGAGCCATAAGCTTCATTGCTTGTTGTTCTGTGGTGACAGAAGAATTGGTCATTGTAGACACCCCTCTCCTTGAAAGGCTTCTGTTTCCATGCTTGGATGGTGATGGTACTATCCGGGTAATTAGGGCGCCTAAGTTGGAGATATTGGGTCCTTTTTCATCGTGCATGTCCAAAATCCAGATTGCAAACATGATCTTTCAGGTAGCGGCAGGTGCCTTATTAATTGTTCATTTGCAACCCCTAGATGTATTTTCTTATGTCCATTGTTTTCACCAGGGAATGATCCCATCGAGCTTGAGCAATTCAATATGCAATGTGAAAGTTTTAGCCCTCAAGTATTCTGTCCATGATATGAATGTCGTTCTCGATGTCCTGAGGTGCTTCCCCTTCTTGGAAAATCTATGTGTCATTGTGAGTACTCATCTCTGTATTACATAATTTTGAAAATAAACATTTGATTATTAACTAATTTAGTTTGGTTGGAAGTTACATTAACATGTGTGTCTCTTCTTTCCCTTTGCAGTGGAACCAATACTTAAAGGTGGGCATAAAAAAGGTGCGTCGGTATGATCCACTAGATCCAATCAAATGCCTTGAGACCCATCTCAAAGTATTGGTGTTGAAAAATTACCAGGGTGATGAGGAAGAAGTTGATTTTGTCAGGTTCTTTGTTTTGAATGCCAAAGTGGTAAAAGAAATCTTATTTGGAGTCAATGAGAATATCAACAAGAAATGGGTGGCTGATCAACACATGCTTCTAGGTGTGAAAAATAAAGCTTCCCGGGACGCTCAATTCATATTCAAAAGTGGTTGTTCTTATTTCAGTGACTATTTGTATGCACATGACTTGTCGGTTGCAGATCCCTTCCATCATTCTTTCGTGGATGGGGATGTTGTTATTTCAGGAGAAGCATGTGGATGATTTTTCAATGGTGAATCCCGTTGGCAGGTTCTTTTGCAGACATGGATACTTGTAGATTGATTTTCCTCTCCTTTTTTGTTTGAAGGGTTGATGCTGGAATATTGTGTTATCTAAGGACCAATACTTAAGTTGATATGGCTGCTCTATTTCTAGTCCAATGTGTTTTTTTAATTCCGAACGGAGTATGTTGTGCACTGTAATGAGTGAGGTAAAATCAGCTTTGAACTCTTCTTTTACATAGATTGTTCTCGGATCTATCAACAATGCATGCTCAGTAGTTTGTTCTCGTTTCTATCAACAATGTGTGCTCGGTAAACTCAGCTTTGAACTCCTCTTATCTGAAAAAACAAGTATGTAGTCTATGGACACAAACATAGTTTGTTCTCGCTATCAACAATGTGTGCTCGGTAATCAGAAGGTGCTCCAGTTTTAGTGAGCATATCATGCTACTACCATGGTTCAAACCTTAACCCCACACAAACTATACTAGCTAGTTTAGTCGGTACTTTTTTTTTTAAACAAGGCAAAAGATCTGCCATTTTTATTGATTAAGAAGAAGTTTTAGAGTTGTTACAAACCAAGACTTGACACAAGGTCAAGCCCAAAACATAAGCCTACTCTCGCGGCATTACAACACTCAAGGCCTTAGCCCCGGCTAGGCTCCAAATGGCGGCTTCATCTTTTATCTTGGTCAGCAACATACTGAAAGTGGAGGCATTGTTCCGAAAAACACGAGCATTTCTTTCATTCCAAATTTGCCATGAGACCAACATTGCAAGGGACGCCATGGCCTTCTTTGATTGCCCTTGCTTGTGGACCGCCTCATTCCACCACTCCTTTACATTCCTCATAGTACGCCAAGTTGCGGGATTAACGTCTTGTAGTCCTAGCCAATTCTTCACCCTTGACCACACACAAATGGTGAACCGACATTGGAAAAGAAGATGAGAGGCGGATTCTTGTGCTTCATTACAAAGCTTGCCTGTTCCACAATTTTGCCATCCTCTCTTTTGGAGCCTATCCGCCGTCCAATTTCTATTTTGGATGATCAACCAAGCAAATATTTTGCACGTCGGTGGAGCCCATGGCTTCCAAACCAAGAAGGCATACAAGATTTCGGGTGTCCAAAGAATTGCATGGTGTAAGCCGACTTGGAGGAGTAGCAACCATCCTTGGTTAGCTTCCATAGGATTGAATCCGTTGTGCTAGGGTCCAAGTGTATGCCATGAGTCATCTCCCAAAGATTGGTAAATTGCATCATGTGGTCTAGTGAGAGGCCATCTTGAGTGTTGATATTAGTGGTCCAAGAGTCATTGTCTAGAGCTTTGTTGACGGTGCATTTTCTTCTTTTCGATCCTTTATAAATGAGAGGGGCTATGTCTTTCGGCCGCCTTCCATTTAGCCAAGGGTCCTCCCAAAATCTAGCTTTCTTCCCATCACCAATGGTGACCTTTGTAGCCGCCGTAAAAAGAAAATAATCAAGTGGCTGCATATCTGTTCCATACTTTGAGAGCAAATGGGAAGCATCATGCATTCATGTGAACTCTTTCCTTTTTCATCTTACTCACTAAGGGTTATGGTGAATAATATGGAAATGCCTAATTTCCAGATATGCGAATTATGAACAACATAGCAATTTGATAGTGCCATACTAATATAGTCTTGTCTGTATTGATAGTGGAAGTTTGAGAGGAAAAAATCCGGAAGGGGAACGGAGCCCAAGTCTCTGCATCAAAGCGATGCATGCTGCCTTTATTTGGATTTTACTAAAACAAAGATCTACTGAGGCATACAACGTAAAACAACACTATACTTACAAATCCAACAATAGGTGAAGAAATATGTGGTCACTGTCTATGCTCTAGAAACGGAAATAAATGCACCGTCAGCTAAAGAGCACCGGGGTATTGCTGAGTCACCCTATGGCGAAACAAGAGCACACGACCAGTGGCAGATCCTGGAAGTCACCTCCAATCAACCACTAGCCCATCTTCAAGGTAGAGCTCCGCATAGCCCGGCAGCTGCTCCCCAAAACAATTCCCTCATGAGGTTAAGCGTACGCTAGCTATGTCGCCATTGTCCGATTTAGGATACCCGAATCTAGTGTTTCCTCCGGAAGTAACTTGGATGAAGTGGAAGCAAACTGTGGTGACGACGCCTTCAACAAGGAAACGGTGGGTACTTACCGCCATCGCCCAACCCGGAGTTGGAGCATGGTTTTCACCAGCAGATGCACCACCCCATTCCCATCGGGACAGCTGGCCGACCCCCTCCAGTAGAGGATGAAGCCACCACTAACTACTGACTTGTCGATGAGGCTGCCGCCGCCAATTCCCATCACCGGAGAAAACCCTAACCGCCATGACGGAGAGGAGTGCCCCGACCCACCAGCCACAGCTACTCTCGGCCATGCCACCAAGGGATCCATGATACGTCCAAAACGTATCTACTTTCCCGAACACTTTTTTTATTATTTTGCCTCTAATTTGTGTACTTCGGATACAACTAACCTAGATTAACGATGTTTTCAGCAGAATTGCCCTCGTGTCTTATTTTTATGCAGAAAATCAACTTTCAGGAAAATCCCCAGAAATAATCGCAATGGGCCTATTTTCACAGAAGACTTACGGAGCCAGAAGACGAGACAGAGGGGGGCCACGAGGGGCGCCGACCACATGGCGGCGCGGTGGGCCCCTGGGCCGCGCCGCCCTATGGTGGCGCCACCTCGGTCAGCCCCCGACGCTCCCCTCTGGACTACTTAAAGCCCTTGACCTAAAAACGCACGGGAGTTCGACCAATTTGCCAGAAGACATCCAGAACTCCGCCGCCATCGCGAAACTCCATCTCGGGATCAGAAACTCCGTTATGGCACCCTGCCGGGACGGGGAATTGGAGGAGATCATCGCCATCATCACCACCGACGCCTCTCCATCGACCATCCATGTTTCCCACATCCATGTGTGAGTAAATCCCTCGCTGTAGGCTGAAGGGGATGGTAGGGATTGGATGAGATTGTTCATGTAATAGCATAAGATTGTTAGGGCATAGTGCCTAGTATCCGTTGTTGGTACTTTTATGATATTGTTGCAACTTGTTATGCTTAATGCTTGTCACTAGGGCCCGAGTGCCATGATTTCAGATCTGAACATGTTATTGATTCATGATTATATTCATTGTTTTATGATCTTACCTGCAAGTTGTATACACATATTGTTGTCCGGAACCCGAGGCCCCAAAGTGACAGAAATTGGAACAACCGGAGGGGAAGGCTGTGATATGAGGATCACATGTGTTCACAGAGTGTTAATGCTTTGCTCCGGTACTCTATTAAAAGGAGTACCTTAATTACCAGTAGTTTCCCTAGAGGCCCGGCTGCCACCGGCTGGTAGGACAAAACATGGTTATTTAGTACTTGGATACTGTTTTACTATTATCTGCAAATGCCCTGCCTTGATTGTTACATGAGTTCTCTTATCCATGCAGCGCCCGTTCATCCATCCCTGTGCCTACAGGCTACAGTATTTTAATCCTGCTGTTTACTATAATCACTACAGCTGTCTTTATTACACTGCTGCTTATATTTCACTACTGCTACTGCTATAAAACTGTTGCTACTGATAAACTATTGCGAGCAAGTTTGTTTCCAGGTGCTGCTGAATTGACAACTCCGTTGTTAAGGCTTACAAATATTCTTTGGCTCCCCTTGTGTCGAATCAATAAATTGGGTTTTACTTCCCTCGAAGACTGTTGCGATCCCTATACTTGTGGGTCATCAAGACTATTTTCCGGCGCCGTTGCCGGGGAGCATAGCTTTATTTGCAAGTTCACCTGAATTGATATTGTTCACTGCAAATCCTCCATCATGGGTAAACCTCGCGATGCTAAAGTCGCCATATTACCATTCACTACAAGAAAAGGTACAACTCTGAGTACCTCTCGTTGCTCTTGATTCACCATCCGTGATAAGTCAACTTGTTTCACCACCACAAGCTTCACGTGTTGGTACTTCTGCTGAATCTGAAAATTGCTTTGATAATTTTGATGATGCTTCTACTGTGCTTGATGATAATGGTTCATTAGGTCCTTTTCTAGGTGCTACAATTGCTAGGTCTAGACAAATTGAAAATACTGAAATTCCTAATGAAAATACTGTTACACCTGTTAATTCACCTGAGTCTGTTGAACACTCTAGTGATGATCTTGATGAAGATTATGTGGAACTTGATGATGATTTTATTGATAAATGTAATGCTACCACTGGTGCAAGTAACATTAAAAAAACTTCTTGCACAACATGTTGTTAGATATAAACTGTCTCCTGATCCTAAATTTGCCACATCTCCTATAAACATTAAAGATAAGGATTATGATTTTTCTCTTGATTTATCTCATATATCTATTGTTGAGAAAACACCTTTTTGTGGTACTGAAAAAGAAAGTGTTGTAGAACACATGAATGAGCTTTCTACTTTGAGTAGCTTGTTTTCTGATGATATCAAGAAGCGTACTTATTTTGTTGCTAAAATTTTTCCTTTCTCATTAAAGGATGATGCTAAAACTTTGTATAATAGTTTGCCTCCTGATTATATTGATAGTCCAAGTGTTTTGCTTGATGTTTTCTTTTGAAAATATTTTCCTGCTAGTGCTCAACATATTGCTTTACAGAAAATTTATAGTTTTGACCAGGAAGATGGAGAGAAATTGCCTGAAGCTTGGGCAAGGTTTTGCTCTCTGCTCAGAGCTCGGCCTGGACATGATTTGGAAAAGCATGACTTACTTGATATATTTTATAGTGGACTAACCATTGAGTCTAGGGCATACTTGGATAGTTGTGCTGGTTGTGTTTTCAGGAAAAGAACTCCAGACAAAGCTGAAGAATTAATGGCTAGAATAAGCCAAAATCATGATGATTGGACTACACCTGAACCAACCCCAACACCAATATTGAAGAAGAGGGGTATGATTAAATTAAGTGATGAAGATATGAGGGAAGCCAAGAAATCTCTTAAAGAGAAAGGTATTAAATCTGAAGATGTGAAGAATTTACCCCCATAGAAGATTTATGTAAGATAACTCCCCCTTCATCCATGATGAGGTACATTCTCTTCAACGCTTTGATAAAGAAGATATTCCTTACTCAAAACCTCCTGATCAATGTTTAGATGAGTTTGATAATTATGTTGTTAAGCAAGATAATTTTAATATGAGAGTAGAAAATCATTTAATGGAAAATTCTCAAGCTATTAGTAAATTGCATGATATTGTGGAGAGAACCTCCAATGATGTTAAGATGCTTGTTAAACATTTTCATGTGGTTCAAACTCAAATTGATCAACTCACTAAAGTGCAAAATGACTTGTTAAAAAATACTTCTAAAGAAAAACATGCTTATGAAGTAACAACTAGAGGTGGTGTTTCTACTCAGGATCCTCTATATCCCGAGGGGCATCCCAAAAGAGTTGAACAAGATTCTCAACGAACTAAAGAAATTAGCGCCCCTTCTAAGAAAAAGAAGAAGAAACATAAAACTGTTGTAGAATCCTCTGAGCCTGTTAATGATCCTAATAGTATTTCTATTTCTGATGCTGAAACTGAAAGTGGTAATGAACATGATAAAGATAATAATAAGAATGATGTTTCCGATAAAGAAGAGGTTGAAGATGAACCTGAAAAGCATGCTAAAAATAAAAAGTACACTAAAGAAGATTTTATTGCTAAGAAACATGGTAATGAAAGAGAACCTTGGGTTCAAAAGCAAATGCCTTTTCCTGTTAAGAAACTAAAATCAAAGGAGGAAGAACATTATAATAAATTTTGTGATTGGATGAAACCTTTGTTCCTGCAAATCCCTTTGATTGATGCTATTAAATTGCCTCCTTATTCAAAGTATATGAAAGATATTGTCTCTAACAAAAGGAAAATTTCTAATGAGGAGATTTCCACTATGCTTGATAATTACTTTTTCAATGGCAAGGTTCCAAAGAAGCTGGGAGACCCAGGTATACCGACTATCCCTTGTTCCATCAAGAATAATTATGTTAGAACTGCTCTATGTGATTTGGGAGCAGGAGTTAGTGTTATGCCTTTTTCTCTTACAAGAGACTTTATTTAGATAAGTTGATACCAACTGATATATCTTTGCAAATGGCTGATAAATCTACTGCTGTTCCTGTTGGTATATGCGAGGATGTTCCTGTTCAAGTTACTAATAATTGCTTAATATTAACTGATTTTGTTGTGTTGGAAATGCCTGAAGATGATAATATGTCTATTATTCTTGGAAGACCTTTTCTTAACACTGCAGAGGCTGTTATTGATTGCAATAAAGGAAAAGTTACTTTCAATGTTGATGACAAGGAGCATACTCGTTTATTTTCCCAAGAGGATCGATAAAGTATGTGGAGTTAATACAATTTCTAATTTGAGAACTATCAAAGTGGGAGTTATTGATTGTCCTATATATGAGCCTAAACAAGGATATCAAAATATTATGATTGGATCCATATCAATACAATATAAGGTAACATGATTGATTTGAGGTTTATTTCTTCTTGTGTTATGTAAAATTTATTTGGTGGCAAGACTTGATCAACCTTGTTAACAAGTACATTTTATATGCATAGAAGAGCTAAACAACATTTCTTTCTTTCTCCAAACTTGTTTACTTTCTGTAGTACCACTTGTTTTGCAAGATGCTTTAGTTGTTTAGAAGTTTGAAAATCTTTTGCTGCCCTGTAATAGTTATTTTAACACCCAGAAATGTGCATTTTTCGAAGTTTTCAAAGATTTACAAAAATTATACCGCTGGTCCTATTTTTCAAAATGCAACCTGGGAGTGCCTGGGGCTGACCTGTGGGGCACCCCAAGGCTGCACCCCATGTGCCGGCGTGGCCAGCAAGGGGGGCGCGCCACCCTGTGGTGAGGGCCCCACCTGGCCCTCCACTTACTCATCCACCTACCACTCCACTCTCTTTCACGGGAAAACACACCACCATTGTTCAAACCCGAGTTTCTTGCTGTTCTTGCTCGAGATTTTCGATCTCCTTGCTCAGCCCATCTTTGCTGCTGAAATTTGGGGCATTTGTTCTCGGTATGTGACTCCTCCGATTATCCAAATAGAATTTTGTTTGGTTGAGTATATCTTGAGTATTTTGCTGCTGTGGGTGACATGTTAAGTGAGTTTGCATGCTTGTTCTAAGTTGTAAAAATTAGTTTTGATGCATGTTTAGTACTCTACCAAGTTCCTATAGTAGTTTCCCTCATTTATATGTCTCGAAATCAACTTTTATAATGATTGTTGGAAAATTTCAGAAAATGGAGTGGAATAGACACCAACTCAACCAACATGAATTGGAGGTCCATGAAGTTATGAGAGTCCACCTTGAAGAGGGAGTATACCCCTCCTACTACCCGTGCACCGATTTCATGAAGAGTGCAGGAATTTTTCAGGATGTTCAAAATCTAATTTCTAATGCAGGGTTAGAAGATTTTGTTGTTGGTGAACCTTACCAATATGCAAAACTAACCATGTCGGTGGTGCAGGATTTTGAATTCCATTGGTCCCAACCTAACCCCATGGTTCGATATAAAATCTACAATAAAACTATCAACTTGCCCTTTGATGATTTTTGTGCAGCTATTAAAGTGCCACAATGGGGATCATGTGAGAAGATTAGGGGGATGCCGCAGGAACTCTTGAGTCTATACAAGATGATCTGTCAAGGGAGAAGCTTCTCAGATGAGAGTGGTAAAATTTGTAGTATTCAACTCCCAGCTATTCGCTATTTTGCTTACTTTATCAACATGTGCGTTCTTGCTAGAAAGAATGCAAATAAGTTATCCATCCATGATTTGGTTTTCTTAGTTGTTGCATTGCAACGTGATAGAACTTATAATTTGGGTGCTTTGATAGCTTTTAGGCTTGCTACTAACCGTGATAATGGAGGAATTTTTGGAGGTCTCATTGCCTCTCGGTTGCTAGTTATGCATGGTGTAGAACCTCACCCTCTTGATGTTCAGCTCTCTATAGAGAAACTTGATATTGTTTCCATGATAAAACATGACTTTGTTTCTAATTGGTCTAATTTGAATAACCTGTCCTATGAGATAACCTTTTTCAAGAAAAAATGGAGAGTAACTAAATCTGAAAGGCTAGTTGGATTACCTGCACCTTCTTTGTTTAACCTTGATTCCAGGGAAAATTAGTCGGTCGCAGAAGAAGAACTTGATGCATACATAGAGAGAAGCGGCCATCATGCAAGGAACGACATGGAGGAGGCCGAGGAACCCCTCGACTTGTCATCCGACGCAGCAAGTTCTTCACATCAGCATTTTGGGCATGAGGAGCATTCATCCTTTTCTTCTGCATAGGGATCTTATTATGATCACGTCATGTATGATCCACCGGCGTGGAACCCTGACCCTCGCTGGGGTTGATCTCCACTTAGGCCAAAAGCCTAAGCTTGGGGGGAGGTATGCCAGCATCACTCATTCATTGCACATTACAATTGCCGGATATTTGTACATACTTGTTTCGCTTCTTATGGTTGCCTCTAATATGAGGAAGATGATATTTGGGGAAGTGCTGTCTAAAAACAGATTCTGTACTGATATTAAAAAAATTCCTAAAAGTAGCCAGAACGTTATTTTGAGAAGCCAATTTTTGTGCATGTTCCCCAGGTTATTATATAACTTTCATTAGTTGAGCATTTTTCGAGCTGAACAGCGGAAGATTTTTGAAAAAAATGATTACTGTACTGCTGTCAAGTTTGACGGATTTCTGCCACTTTGTGTTTATGTGACTCTTTTAGTTTTTATTCTCTTGTTTTTGCTTTGTTTCTTTCCTAAAACACAAAAAGACCAAAAATATTTCTATTGTTTCTCTTTATCATTTGTTTATTTGGTTTCTTGTTCCTATTTTGCTTTATTTACTATCGTTAGTTTGCTATGAGAAAATCCAAAAAGATTTTGCTTTGATTGCCTGTTTCCTTTCGTTTTTGTTTCCAATTCGAAAACACCAAAAATATTTGTTGTTCTTCTTCGGTTTTGTAAAGTTTATTATGGAGTTCAGCGGTCTCCGGTGGTTGGAACTTGGTTTTCATTCCATATTATTCAAGCCACACAAGTGAAAGGCAATAATGACGATCTACGATAACTCGACTGTGGTGAGAGGCTGGTATGAACTCTATTTGTTTTCATTTTTGTACATATACTCATCCATGTGAGCATGCTTAGTTGGTTCATGTGAGGTATATGTCATTTAATGAAAGTCTAGTAGTTCATGATCTCTCATGTTTGGCTCCAATTTATTAATATGAGTAGCATGTCATAAATATTTGCTTGCATTGTTTTATTCATAGATAGGTATGACATTGTGGTATCTTCCTCTGAATAATTCATTTGAATTGACTTGGCACATGCTCACGCATGCATATGACTGGAAAACAAAAGTCAATTAAGCCTCGATGATTTACTTTGCTTCAGAATTCTTGTATCACTTTTATGCCTCCGTTAATTTTATTTTGTCGCAAGCATGATTATGACAGTTATTGCTCTCTTGATTGTCGCTTCCCAGTCTATTGCTAGCCTTCACTTGTACTGAGCGGGAATGCTGCTCGTGCTTCCAAACCCCTGAAAACCAAGTTATTCCAAAGTGTCCACCATAAATACCTATGCATGGAACCTCAAACCATTCCAAGTAAATTTTCATGTGCTACCTTTAAAACCTTCAAAGTACTTCTCAATTTGTGTCGATGTTTTATAGCTCACGAGGAAGTATGTGTTGTTTTATCTTTCAACCTTGTCATTTACTCCTGACAGACTTTCACCAATGGACTAGTGGCACATCCGCTTATCCAATAATTTTGCAAAAAGAGCTGGCAACGGGGTGCCCAGCCCCAATTACTTAACTTTCATTAATAATTCTCTTCACATGTTTTGCTCTGATTCATCAGTAAGCAACTTAATTTTGCAATAGATACTCCTCCATGGTATGTGAATGTTGGAAGGCACCTGAGGATTCGGTTAGCCATGGCTTGTGTAAGCAAAGGTTGGGGGGAGTGTCATCCATAATGAAACTAAAGTACATGTGTAAACAAAAGAGAAGAGGGATGATTTACCTTGCTGGTAGAGATAACGTCCTTCATGGGAGCCACTCTTGAAAGTCTGGTTGACGAGGTAGTTAGAGTGCCCACTACCATTCGTTGACAACAACAAACACCTCTCAAAAAAAATTTACTTCTGTTTTAAAAAAATGAAAAGCTCTAGCACATGTTAATCCCTGCTTCCCTCTGCGAAGGATCAATCTGTTACTTTTATGTTGAGTCACCATCCTTTCTTTGAACACCTTCTTGAGAGCATAATTGTCATTCTTAGTGTAATATGCTTGTCCCAGAATATGGTTAACTGTGGTATAACTTTGATGCTTTTATCTTTGATAATCTTTACTTCTAGTCTTTCCATGAAATTCAGAGGTACCTGGGCATTTATGTTTTGCTGTACAAATACGGGCAAGCGAGATACCACTTTATCATATCTTTTTATGAAAATTGCAATCCTGCTGATAGATATGATTCATGATGCTTGTTATTAGTTTGTTGGTATCTTTTTCATGATTGACATAACTATCAGATGACTTTATTTGCATGTATCTTATTATGAATTTCCTAAGTACTCGTCCTTATCATGAGAATATTTACATCATATGAACAAATGTGTTCGTGAAAGTTCTTTTATCGCACTCAGTTGTTAACTGAATTGCTTGAGGACAAGCAATAAGCTAAGCTTGGAGGGAGTTTGTACGTCCAAAACGTATCTACTTTCCCGAACACTTTTGCTATTGTTTTGCCTCTAATTTGTGTACTTTGGATACAACTAACACGGATTAACGCTGTTTTCAGCAGAATTGCCCTGGTGTCTTATTTTTGTGCAGAAAATCAACTTTCAGGAAAATCCCCGAAAATAATCGCAATGGGCCTATTTTCACAGAAGACTTACGGAGTCAGAAGACGAGACGGAGGGGGGCCACGAGGGGCGCCCACCACATGACGGCGCGGTGGGCCCCTGGGCCGCGCCGCCCTATGGTGGCGCCACCTCGGTCAGCCCCCGACGCTCCCCTCTGGACTACTTAAAGCCCTTGACCTAAAAACGAACGGGAGTTCGACCATTTGCCAGAAGACATCCAGAACTCCGCCGCCATCGTGAAACTCCGTCTCGGGATCAGAAACTCCGTTCTGGCACCCTGACGGGACGGGGAATTGGAGGAGATCATCGCCATCATCACCACCGACGCCTCTCCATCGACCATCCATGTTTCCCCCATCCATGTGTGAGTAAATCCCTCGTTATAGGCTGAAGGGGATGGTAGGGATTGGATGAGATTGTTCATGTAATAGCATAAGATTGTTAGGGCATAGTGCCTAGTATCCGTTGTTGGTACTTTTATGATATTATTGCAACTTGTTATGCTTAATGCTTGTCACTAGGGCCCGAGTGCCATGATTTCAGATCTGAACATGTTATTGATTCATGATGATATTCATTGTTTTATGATCTTACCGGCAAGTTGTATACACATATTGCTGTCCGGAACCCGAGGCCCCAAAGTGACAGAAATTGGGACAACCGGAGGGGAGGGCTGTGATATGAGGATCACATGTGTTCACAGAGTGTTAATGCTTTGCTCCGGTACTCTATTAAAAGGAGTACCTTAATTACCGATAGTTTCCCTAGAGGCCCGGCTGCCACCGGCTGGTAGGACAAAAGATGTTGTGAATGTTTCTCATTGCGAGCACGTACGACTATATACGGAACACATGCCTATGGTTATTTAGTACTTGGATACTGTTTTACTATTATCTGCAAATGCCCTGCCTTGATTGTTACATGAGTTCTCTTATCCATGCAGCGCCCGTTCATCCATCCCTGTGCCTACAGTATTTTAATCCTGCTGTTTACTATAATCACTATTGCTATCTTTATTACACTGTTGCTTATATTTCACTACTGCTACTGCTATAAAATTGTTGCTACTGATAAACTATTGCGAGCAAGTCTGTTTCCAGGTGCAGCTGAATTGACAACTCCGCTGTTGAGGCTTACAAATATTCTTTAGCTCCCCTTGTGTCGAATCAATAAATTGAGTTTTACTTCCCTCGAAGACTGTTGCGATCCCCTATACTTGTGGGTCATCAATCCACATGGGAAGCAATCGGGGACCGCCGCCGATCTCCACCATGGAGGTAGCCACAACCAGGCACGATGCACGCAGATTAACCTCCTAGGGTCATCGCCCCGGATCCCGCACTGAATCCCACGGCGGCGCTCAAGGACCAGTCCCGCCCCCGGCCAGAGATATGACGCCGCCAATCCATCGATACCTCCGTGCCCTTGACACGGGAGAGGAGGCCCGCCGCTGCCAATAGCCCTAGTATTTGCCCATGCGTGCACACGGGAGGAGGAAGAAGACGGAGATAGGGGCGACGAGGTGGTGGCCGCTAGGGCTCCTCCCGTGTCGCCCTTGCGGGGGGCGACGCGGGGGCTTCCTCCCGTTTGAGAGCACATAAGAGCATCTCTAATAGAGCCTGTAAAAGTGCAAACCGAAAAACTCGAATTCAGTTTTTCGAAAACGTGTTTACGGGTCGCAAAACAGCTAGCGCAGAACATACCCTATAAACTAAAATTGAAAAACAGAATATTTAAAAAATCACCATCTTCTTCGCAAGAACTGTCAGTGCCGCTGCCTAGATCTCCCCGCGCAGGCCGGCGACCGCGCCCCTGGCTGCAGCCACGAGATTGGGGGAGTCAATAGGCGTAGGTCCGTTCCACCGGGGAGTCAATAGGCGTAAATCCGGCCGGCCCGGCCGAACGAGGCCGAACACAGCCGTGATTGATGCTGCCGCTCCGTCTAGTGCTCCACAGTTGAGATTGATGCTAGGTTTAGATTGATTGTTGCTGCTAGCTGCAGCTCTTGGCCACGCGCGTATGCAGCTGCTAGGTGCTGCTCTTGGCCGCGCGCATGCCACCGCGCTGCGCAGCCTGCCTGCCACCACGCCGTGCCATAGCTTGTTGTGTCTGTTCGCCGCACATCTTGCCTGTAGCCACGAGCTTGGTCTCACAATTTTAGCAAAGCTGCTAGAAATCGGTAGCTGGAGGCGATTGTACGGACAGCAGCGCTGGAGAAGTCCGTTCAATTTTGGGCATGTAAATCTGTATTAATAGGGTCGAGTGTGAAATTTTTCGGGGCCCTAAGAAAAATTTTCGGACCAGACAACGAGTTCAGTCTCTGTTCTGCGCCACTTTCGATTCGAACCCGTAAATCGACCGGAAAAATACATTTTCGGTGTGATTTACGGGCAGAGATGTTCTAATGCTGGTATGCAGCAGGCAGCCCAGTACTCCTCCGAGGGACCTCGACGGTGCAAAAAGCTAGGGCACGCTGCTGACGAAAACGATCTGCACAGCCGCGCAAGGGAACGGAAGCGGCCGGCCCGCCGGCGGTTCAGCCTTTTCAGATCCGCGCCGTCGTCCGTCCAGGATACAGTTTGCTCAGGAAATCAGATTTGTCCATATCGATCGCAACGGATGCAGAATGCAGTATTTGGTTATCTGCATTGCAAGCTCGCAACCGATCGATTGCAATGGGTTAGGCAGTTGCATCTTCTCTTCTTCCTTGGAGATTTCTGCCCTCTGTGGTTCCAAACCTCAGCTCCATGGTTTTAAAAAGTTGGAGCTGCTCTGTGGAGCTGTCTCAACTTTTGGTACAAATACATAGAGTTGCTTCCGTGGAACGGGAAATCACGGAGCACATGTTTATTTACGTCCCATTGCCATCGATAAGTGATCAAACCGTTACGCACGTCTTGTCTTTCTCCCCTCCTCTTTCGGGTGTATTTCCCAACTCTTAAACTCTTACCCGATTTGACTTCACCGCAACGCGATTCACGCCTACCGCCATCGAATCGAGGCCACCGATGAACGAATCAACATATCTTCCACCGGAGTCAAACTTGTCTGATTCGTTCTTGCTGCCGGGCAAATCGAGTTGTAGCTCACTACCGCTAGAAGCTTGTTGTGGCCGCCTCAACCAACTTCGTCCTGGGTGAGACGGCGTGGGAAAACAAAAGGGAGTGTTATCCATTACGCCCGGGAGCATTGGCAAATAATAATTTCGGCGTTGGGAAATATGCCCGGAAGAGGAAGGGGAGAAAGATAAGACGTGCGTAACGTTTTGGTCACATTGAGACGTAAATAAACAGGCACTTCGTGTTTTTATGTTCTGTGAACTCAACTTCACGTATTTGTACCAAAAGCTGGAGCAGCTTCACAGATCAAAAAAAGAAAAGTTGAAGCAGCTTCAACTTTTAAGAACCACGAAGCTAAGGGGGGGACACCGAGGACTCCTCAACATAAACACGGCTTTCGCAAGGGAGGCAAATAGGGGAGGTTCCATTCTTGCACATAAATTTCCATCTGCTGGTTTCCATGGGCGAATAAATTTTCCAAATCGGATGCTTACTTCACATTCAATTGGCCGGTTCAGACAGCCGGAATGGTGTTTCTTCCATGGACGAGACCTCCCGTGCACGTATCCATCCTCCATTTCATTATGTTTGCTTTAAAGTTAGCATATGAAGATAATTTTTGTATGCAACGTTACCCTACACTTGTATTTTCTCTTTCTCTTTTTGTTTTGGTTTGCTTGTGCTGAGGCTCCAACAGTAGTGGGTCATCACGTAGCCATAAAACAACGACCACATTATAACTGTTGGAGTCTCAGCACAAACAAGTTAAAAAAAAAGGAAAAGAAAGAAGAAGAAAGGAATGGCAACAACATTGAATCAACGGATGATGACCCACCACCGTTGTGCCCTCCTAAGAATTTGAACCGCGATCTTCGGAGCACCACATACAAGCAACACCTTCAGGAAGGGATGCGACGACAATGACGCTGCTGCTCGGACTAGTCCTAGGATTTTCCCGGTACGCGGAGGGGCGTGGAGAAGGGGTACATCCAACGCCATTCAAGATACTCTCTGACCACCTGACCCCGCTCGCCGCTTTTCCTTCCCCTTCATCCGCCTCCACAAGGCCAAGAAGAGGTTCGCGAAGGAAGCTTCCCAGATCGAGGCTTGGTTTCATTCCCAAGGCCTCGACAACCTTCGGGAGCTCGAAATCAGCTTCGATCTCTTGAAACCAAGACATGTGGTCGAGAAACGCTACCCGCTGCCATCATCCATGTTCCGTTTGGCAAACCTTCATCATGGCCAGAATCGGGTTTTGCGACTTTCCAAATGAGATCACACCTTTCGTAAATTCCCCCTTCTCAAACAACTCACCCTGGCGTGCATTTCCATCTCGAACAAAGTCTTTCATCTCTACCAGCTATGTCTTGGAGACCCTATATCACGAGCAAATATTTGAGATGGGTTGCCTCCACATTAGCTGGCCAACTCTAAGAGCCATAAGCTTCAATGCTTGTTCTTCTTGGGGAAAGAGAAGAATTGGTCATTGTGAACACCCCACTCCTTGAGAGGCTGATTTTCCATGCTTCTATGGTGATGAGGCTATACGGGTAATTAGGGCACCTAAATTATATATACTAGCCCCCTTGTCACCGCGCTTCTCTAAAATTCAGATTGCAAACCTAGTCTTTAAGGTAACAATAGGGGGCTTATTAACAGTTTATTTGCCATCCCTAAATGCATTTTTATGCACACTGTTTTCTTCAGGGAATGATCCCATCCTGATTGAGCCATTCTCAATGTCCTCAGGTGCTTCCCCTGTTTAGAGAAGCTCTATGTCATCGTGAGTCATCATCTTTGTTTGATGTAATTGTCAAAATTAATATTTGATTATCATCTAATCTAGTATGATCTCCTAGATCCAGTAAAATGGCTTGAGACACATCTCAAAGTGCTGGTGTTGAAAAATTATTACCAAGGTGGTGAGGAAGAATTTTCTTTTGTCAAGTTCTTCATTTTGAATGCCAAAGTGGTACAAGAAACCACATTTGGAGTCAATGAGAATATCAACATTGAATGGGTGGCTGAGGAACACGGGCTGCTAGGAGTGGAAAATAAAGCTTCTCGGGATGCTCAATTTGTATTTAGAAGTGGTTGCTCTTATTTCAGTAACTATTTAGCTTGTCAGTTGCAGAACCCGGCGATTGTCCCGTGCACGAGACCTCCCGTGCACAATTTCATTAAGTGTCATTGCATTTCATTGTGTGTGACAAAATTGAAACACGATAAATCTCAACGAAACTTGGTAAAACACGGTGGCACGAATCTTAAAGCGGAAAATCAACGGCACAAACATGCACGTGACCTCTCCTGTACTGGATAAGAGCATTTCTCGTCAATTGCAGATCCATTCGACCGCTCTTTTGTGGATGTGGATGTGGATGGTGTTCTTTCAGTAGAAGCATGTGAATGATTTGTCAAGGATAAATGTACAGTGTATTGTCCTCTGCTTGTTTGTTTGAAGAGGTTGATGCTTGAATTTTT
>NC_061511.1:57793837-57938155 GCF_022539505.1 Lolium rigidum | reverse complement strand
GGCCACCATACGCCACGCTTTTGGCCGCTTTCGGCCGGCTAGGTGGCCTCAAAAACGAGAAAAAAAAGTTTTGACATGCACCACTGAGGGACCAAAATCGCCGGCCATGGTACACCAAAGAAACCACGGGCGCGACTTCAACTTCTTCGTCGTCATGGCAACTTTTCTTGTAGTGACAAAGGCTATCATTGCAGCGTCCTCATCGCTGATGATCCCTTAGGCTTCTCGCCGATACATGGCTTTCGTGAATGTTTCTAAAATAACCACTTGTATGTTACTTCCTTTCGTCCGAGACAATGGCGCATGCAAAAACGTAGTCTGGCGGTGATTGTTTATTCCCACAAAGGCGAACGGCATAGCATACCGATTTGTTTAATAATGATGAAACATGCAAAATAGATGAAATAACATAAGTATTGTGTCCCAATATGAAATATATCAATGAATAACAGCAAATTATGATATAAAATAGTGATGCAAATTGGACGTATCAATCCTCTTCATCCATTCTTTGGTTAATTCCGTCTGGTGCTTCTCGACGAATGCCCTCCATCTCACCTCGAATACTTGTTCCGAAGTGGTGTAGTACAGCAGCGACCGGAATTCATTGTGAGCCAGGGGTCAATGTGCTTCTTCATGTTCTTCTCAATATGCCACGTACAAACACGGTACCACACGCCTGGAAAGACTTTGCCAACAGCGGCGATCATTGCAGCGTCCCCATCAGTGATGATCCCTTTAGTCTGGCGGTGATTATTTATTCCCACAAAAGGTATGAACGGCATAGCATACCGATTTGTTTTGTACGTGCTGTCAAACACCAGCATGTCACCGAAGTCGGCATAGTCCTGCCGAGACTGAGAATCACACCAGAACAGGTGTAACAATTTTCCACCTTTACCAAGCTTGTAATCAAAATAGAATTCAGGATCATCTCGCTTCCTCTTCTCCATAATGCCAATGGTTGTGTTGGCGTCACCCTTTGCAATCATCTTCCTCTTTTGACGGCAAGACATGTTGTAAAGATCCTTTCTTACAAATCCTACCCTCGCTGTATTTTCCAAGTGTCACTGATAAATGTCCTCATAATGTTGAATAATCTCATCCCAGCAGATCCCAGTGACATGATCCTAGATTTCTGATGAGCCTTGATCTTTCTATGAGACCGAAGAAAAGCGATTTGATCAGCTGTAGCAGGCTTAAGGTTGTGATTGTCGTCAAATCTCAGAACAGTCCAAACACCCTTTTCTGTTATACGACACACTGAAATGGGCACCACAGTTGCAGCGAGACTCAGGTCGGTGCCTATACGTTCGGCCTTCCATTTCTAAGTACTTGCTTTCATGTTGCCCAGCCCTGGAGCAAAGAAACCGCCTATACCGAATGGTGGGTGTCCCTAATTCATCAAGGCGTTCCTTTTTCTTCTCGCGTCGAATGCTAAAACCATGTTCTTTGGCATACTTGTTGTAGAAATAATAGGCAGCCTCTTCGGAAAGAAATATCATGGCCCTTACAGCCTCATACTTTCGCTGTCTGCTCATTTCAGCATCAATATCATATGGATCCTTATTATCTTCCTGCTTAGTATGGTCCAACTGGGAACTTCCTGTCACCTAAACAAATATGACAAACATGGCGTTATTGTTACTGACACTTTGATTTGTTCTATTATGCATTGCAATGCATCAAAAGAAAATCTTACTTCGCTTTTGCATTCAGATTTTGACAGCTGTGAAACCCCCCCTTCTAATGATTTTGACTGCTCAGGAACATCCTCTTCATAAGCAAAGTCTTCCAAATCAGAATCCTCGTAGTAGGTAAGCTCACTGTTTCTGATTACAACAACTTGTGCAATTTGTAGGAAAATAGCAAATTACATGTTTATTCATCTTCACCTGGAAGAAGGCAAGTAAGATAAAAGAAAACATACATCACTCGTATTTTCAGAAGTGGGTTCATCATCTGTACCACTTATGCTGTCTTCATCATCGATGTCCATCTACAAAATTTGCAACAAGGAGGCAAAATTCAAGGACAAAATATTCCCATGCACACTGTACTGATAAAATATGAAAATGTGAGTGACTCACATTATCAGACTCAGATACAGGATCACCAAAAATGCTATCATCATCATCGACGAAGGTACTTCATATTCATCTTCTGAAGATGAAATATCAAAAGCCTCCCATCTAGAGTCATCAACGTCTGTAGTTGCTTTCTCATTATCAATCCCAGAAGCCATAGAGCCGTCCATCTGATCAAATAAAACCAACATCACTGACCTAATCAACATAAAAACTCGGCTTGGAATTCATTGTGTAATGCTGATTAACAAAAAATATACGAAAAAATTGGTAAAATTTTGAACAACAAATTACACCCTAAGCACAAATGCGACAATACATCGTATAAAGTATACATGGAATAAGAATAGAATAACAGTGTGGCACGGGGGGCTAACCTCTTCTGGGCGTCGGTGGCAATCGATCTGGGCTGCCACGGGAAGTTGGGATCGGCGGTGCTCTGCCTTGCAATGGAACGACCTATATGTTGATCGTGGGGAGGCGGAGGGTGGATGACTCAGACGTTCACCGCCGTATTGTCGTGCGCACCGCGGTGACGGCCAGCGATCCACCGGATGCGGGAAGGATAGGAGATCGCCGAGGTAACCAACCACGCCTGCTAGCTACGATTAACCGGGGTACGTGCAAATGGCGGTTGTGAGGGATCGAGCGGCTACAACAAGACGGAGGGATCAAAACTCTAGGTATGAATGGCGGCCGTGGGAGGGGTGGACTCGGGCCAAGGTTGGACGCCAGATCTAGATCGGAGATCGCCGGACTGGCGGCTGCGACGAGCTGATGAAGTACGTGAGAATGGAAAGTGACAACCGACGAGGACCACCACATCGATCCATCGGACGTATACACCGATGACGTACATACACCGAAACGTACATACAGCCTATACCCTTTCAAGGAGTACAAGAGTACACCGTACGTATACCCTTTCAACGAGTACAATAACCTAACCCGACCCGCTAGCGCCGGCGGAAGGAGCACGTGCATAATGGTACGGTTATGCAATTGTTCGCTTGAGGGCCTATGAAAGCAGTCGCCTTGAGATAATTGTGCCCTTCCGTGGTTATGATACATGCAGAAGCGGCAACGTTTCTACTCTCACTGCATATACTTTGTCTGCGAGAGGATGGATGATGATGGATTGGATTTGGGATGTTGAGAGGGATGAAAGGCCTTGCTGCAAGGGGCGAAGCTAGAACAGGTTTTCGTTGGGTCGGCTCATAGTTGCCGGCGAACCGGATCGTCCGGATTGAGGAACGGGATCAGGGAACGAGTTGAGGTTCGACATGCTAGCGAACAAGGATCAGCCAGGGCTACACATCTTCGGTACGCCAAGTTGGATCGTGGATCGCGATCCACTTTGATTTGGGTCGATGAAGGCGACGAAAGCATGGCGCCGGCGGCGAGCCCGCGTGGGCGCGGCCATGGCGGTGGGCCAAGACGGCCTTCTTCCTGGTCGCCATGGTCACCTTGCTGCTGCTCGTCTGCGCCCGCCCCTGCTCGTCGTGCTCCTTGACCTCGCCCTCCCGCCCACGCTCCTCTTCGCTCACCTTCGCGCCGGCGCGGTCACCCCGAACAGGATCATGATCCGGCCGCGAATCCCGTCGACCCGCTGCCATTCCCGACCCTCGATCCGGGTCGATCGATCTGGGGTCGCGGAACGCGGCACCGACCCCGAACCTTGGAACTATGGGTCGGCTATGTTACTTATGGTGTATTCTTCCACTAATAAGTAATCTTGAAGAACTAATTCGATGAGGAATAGATAAATTTCGCTGGGTTCAGCTGAACCCAACGCTTCTATACCAGCTCCGCCATGCTCGAGTGATGAATTTATTGGATAAGCGTGTTGTTGCACTTGTTGTTTTTCTTCCGTTAAATTGTTAGTTTTTTAGTTAGCTAAGTAGTTAGCTTTGAATGTGTTTTGTGAGTTGCAAGCGGGTCAGTAGGATCGGCATTTGAACACGTCGCAGTAGTGGATGGCACGTCCAAGTAGGAGATGTGGCGAAAGTCGTGGCACACCGTTTTGTATCTCTCTGTATAAAAGAGAAAGGACAGAAAGTAGCAGAGTTTACGGTGCGTTAAAACCTCTCTTAGCTCTCTCAATCTCTCTTCTCTTTTGTTCCCTGGGATGACAATTGTTATCAGATCGAGATGTCAAAGACTTCGTTGGAGATGAATAAGGGCGCTCACATTGAGGGGAGTGGCTCCAAGCCGCCGACAATCGAAAGGCGTTGCCCTTCCTATCCCTGGCCTGCGGCGATGGCATAGCATGGTGCACGGCGACGAGATCGTTGTGTGGGAGTTCTGCCAATGCCCAGTACCCGATACTGACTCTCTCCAACTACACCGAATGGGTCATTGTCATGCACAGCTGGGCATGGGCAGCCCAGCCCGGCCCAAAATTCCCGGGCCGAGCCGGGTCGGGCTTGCACATCGGGCCGGGTTCGGGCCTGATTTTCGAGCCCGAATGTCGGGCCGGGCCGGGCCCAGGCTTGCATAAAGCACAGTTTAAGCCTAGTTCGGGCCGGGCTTGTTAGGCCGGGCCGGGCTTTTCGTAGATCGGGCCGGATTTGGGCTTAATTTGTAAACCTGAAGGTTGGGCCGAGCCACACTCGGGCCTGGGAATTTCAGTTTGGCCGGGCCCGGCCGAAACCCGGCCCGACCCAAGAAATGCCCAGGTGTATTTTCATGCACGTCTAACTCCAAGAGGCGGCCTTTGAGGCATCATCGAGTTTGGCGCTGACGATGAACATGAAGATCGCGCGGCGTTGGCTGCGCTGCTGTAACATCCCAAAATTTTCCAAATTTTGGAATGTTAAATATAATACAATATGTTGATTGAACAACTTGTCTTTGTTAAAATTTTCGAAGAAATTGAAACTTTTGAGGACTTGTTTAAACTTTTGTCAACCATGATCAAAAGATTATACATGAGCGGATTAATATGACTATCCAAAGGTATAAATCTTGGTTGAGTAAACTTTATACAAATCCAACTTGTGTGTATTTGTCTTGTTTCCAATCATTTGATTTGAGTGTCATTTAAAATATATGTCCAAACCATGCTGAATTATTTAGAGAGGGAATAATATGACTTTCCCTAGAGAGAGGAAATAACATGATATTTCCAAAATATATAAATGATGTGGGAAGTATTCGATTTGTGTTGTTATTTGAAATTTATTGCATTTTATATATATCTTATTTCATTTCCAAAATAAAACAAAGTATTACGAGACGGGGATAACATGACATCCTCAAATATAGAGTTGGAAATGATTTAAATATAACACATGTGCATGTTAATTGTTTTATCAAAAATTAATTATTTATTCATAGGAAGGACTGAAAATATATTTCCTAAAATCCAATATAATTATTTTATTTTATTGGAATTTTCTGGAATTTTTGTTGGAGCTTATACAAAATCAAATCTTAAATAGAAAAACAAAACAAGAAAACAAAGAAGATAAGAACACGGTACCTTACCAAATAAACTAGGCAGCCCACCACCGTGCCCTCCCTCCCCCTATTTCTTTTCTTTCATTCATTTACTCCCTTCTTGGGCTGCATTCATTCCTGGCCCATGTAGGCCGATCGACACAGCCACCACCGGATCGTCTTCAACCTCCTTAACGTACATACTGGAAGCCATGGCTGCACCTTTCATCTTCTTCCCTAGGACATTCTAGACACCGAAACGCCTCACCTTAAACACGAAAGTTATTCCCCCCACACACACGGCTCCATTCTGGGGATTAACACCCCGTTTCGTTGCACATAAATCGCCACTTATGGCATTCATGGACGTTACCAAGCCGGCCACATCCCTTCCTGTCCCGTTGCTCCACTCCCTCCCCCTCTGTATAAATTCCAGCTCAAGTTTCCCATCGCAGACCACACGCCTCCAGAACTCCACGCCCCTAGGCTGCCCCTGTGGAGGACGAAGTTCTTCGCCGGAGTTCCGACGGGCGCGGCCACGTTTCATCGAATTCTCCGGATATGGAGGGACTCAGGCCCTGATTTTTCCTCCTTTATTTCTCTCTAGCCGTCGCGCATCTCACTGATGCCTCCATGTGATTAAGTTCCTAGCTGAAGGTCATCCACGACGAGCACCCGACGCCACCTGTAGCTGTCCGCCGCCATCTCCAGGAGCTTCGCCAGAGAAGTCCGAGTACGGTATCGTCTGAAGCGTTGTTATTCTCCGGAGACGCACACGCAGACGAAACTATTCTCGCAGCGGCGCACAACCTCTCCGACAATCTATCTATCGATTTCCGTCGGTGAGCTGCTCCCGTTCGTGAGTATTTTTTTTTCCTTTCTCGTTCTGAAACAGTAGGCTAATCTAAGACTGTCACGTAGTTTCAGTTTACCTAGTCTGAACCTGCAATTTAGTCTCAACCTGCTCCCGTATAGATAGTTAATAGTTAAAGTAGATTTTCGTTTCCAGACAGTCTGTACGTAGAACTTCAGAAATTCGTAACTATAGTTCTACTTGGCCAAATTTTGTAAATAAAATCTTTTCGGAAACCTTGGAAGGAGTAGAATTTTATTAACCCCTTAATTTTCCTTTTTGACCGATTTTAGTTCTGTCAATTTTGAGGCAAAGTTTCGAACTAGTTTGGTCATAGTTTAATTTCTATAAACAATTTTCATGTTGTTCTTTCCATAAAACGTATGGAAGGTTTACGACCATCTGGTAGTATTATCTAAATTGTTTTGCTAATAACTTAGTTTGTTTAACTTATAATCACCCTAGTTTCATATGGTTAATATTTGGATTTAACCAATTGAAAAAGAGCCTTTGTATGGGTACATTCTATAGATATTATAATCTAGTACTTGGAATGATTTGATGTTTTATTTGGAGTTTCATGCATGTCGCCATGTTGCATATTGATATGTATGTTTATCTTGCAATTGTGTATTTATTTTATTTCTTTACTTTCGCGATAGATTACACGGAGTGTAGCGAGGAATTTTATCAAGAAAAAGATCCTTGTTGCTGTTGTTCCGAAGGCAAGTTACACATGACCTTTTGTCCTACTATTTTTGATATGCATGTTTTACAAATATTTTCGTAGAAATGCATGTGTAGGGAAATTATGATTTGCTATCCTAGTATAGAGCCATAGGATTTCTTACCATGTTCCTTGTAGCTCTTTTATTAAAATGCGTATATTGTATGAGTGCTTAGCCAATTGCTTGGTAGATATGGGTTTTCAAAGAACAAAACCTTTTATGAAAATTTACATGCGCCCATTCTGGGGTTGTATGGTGAAAATATTTCTGAAATAAAAACTTATCAAAATGTTTTCCTCTGGGCGGAGTGGTATGTTGGGAGCGTCTACAAGAGCTGCATCCAGTGAGTGGCTCTGCAGACTCAGGTTTTGGTGGGGACCGCCGCCCAAGGTCAAAGAGATCTTCAAAGTTTCAGTTAAAGAAGCTTCCCAGTACAACCACATGCTATATGGGCTCTGGCTTAGTCGTACATAGAGGGAAACCCTTGCATCGGTACCGCCATTGGAGAGGGGTCTTCGGATCATAGTTGCGGACGGACTGGGATTATGTATAGGGGTCTTCTATGGAAAACTTCGTCATGATCCATGCCCGGTTAAGCCAAAAGGATTGTGACATGTGGGGAAAGTGTACAATCTCTGCAGAGTGTATGATCTAATCGATTAGCCGTGCTCCCGGATATGAGCAATTTGAGCAACTGAAGATTGAAGCGGATGAAGGATCTCCTATGTTTTCAAAACCTTTTCAAAAATTGTTTTGGCATGCTAAGTTTATCCAGTGAGTGGCTCTGAACTTAGGATTGTCCGAACTGTTTTGCAATTACTACTTTCATCCGGTGAGTGGCTCTGAATTTAGTGTTGCCTAAAAACTTAATGCATGCTAACTCTATCCAGTGAGTGGCTCTGGAGTTAGTTTAGCTTGTTTTGGGGATGGGATGTAGGATAGTGAACCTTGGTGGATTCCTTGTGTTTGTCCAGCCCTATATTATTTTTGTTTTAAAAATATATAAAGACAAAGAAAGTTTCTTAAAAAAAGATTTTCATGAAACAAAATTGGCTTTACGCAAAATAAACCCTGAGCCTTCCTTTGACATACCTTTGCATGTATAAAAATATAAACCACTTTGCAACTTGTGTAACTTGCCAATACATTCAAAGTATTGACCAAATGTTTTTTGCTGTAACTCTACCTATTGCAGATGACGAGTAAGGACGATAGGATCGCAGGGCCTACACTCAACAAGCCATGTGGTGTTGATGAAGCCCAAGACGTACCTTTATCCGCTGTAATGTGAGCCAGCCACTATGCTGTGCAAGGATGTAATTAAACTCTGGATTCATCGTTTCATTAATAAAATGATGTTATATCTTGATATTCATTTGTTACTGTGTGTGCTAGCTATGATCCAGGGATAGCACTGTAAGCACAGAGATTCGGACCCTACCAGGTTCGGGTCGTTACAGCTGGTCCGTGTCGTCCCCCGAAAATGGTGCACATAGTGGCAGCCAAGGATTGCTCGAAGACTGTGTGGGAGGCTGTGAGCGCATACGAGAGGCCAAGGCGTCGCGAGTACAAGTCTCTCCATTTCGAAAGGCATCATCGGTGATCTTGAGCTCCTCAGTGATCTCGTCGATGAGTACAAGGCAGTCCTCAAGTTCCTCTGCATGGTGCCGCACAAGTACACGATGATGGTGATGCCCATTGAACAAGTCGTCAACCATTGGGACCTGACGATTGAGGACCTGTGCGGGCTACTCTTCACAACAAAGGAGGGATATGACCTCGACGATGCCATTGATGATGTCGACAAGCTGCTCTCATGGAGGAGTCGGAAAACTGCTAGCGCAAGTATAAGAAACATTAAGGGACAAGACGAAGAAGCAATGAACACAAAGTTCATGCTCTAGCGCTGGCGAAAGCCGCAAAGGAAACTGCCACTGGAGTAAGGCTAGGCACTGAGCGAAGGAATGTCGCAAAGTCAAGCGTGACCGCGAACAACATGGCAAAGTGGCAAATATGGTGCAAGCCGATGCCAAGGATGAGACACTCCTGATGGCGACCTAGCCAGAAGATGCGGTGTCCGCCGTCGACACTGCGTGCCCTTCTTCACCACCTATGGGGGATCACGTCTTCTTCAATGAAGAGTGCGCCCTCATATTAATCAATCTTCTTCATCTTCAACTTCATCTTCTGTCTATGAACAATATCGGCGAAATGTAGGTCTATCTTTTGTTCTTCTAACATCTTTGCCTTTTCCTCTGCTTTATTCTTCTTCTTAGCATTGATATTCAACCATTTATCACATAGCTTTATCTCAGCATGCAGATCCTTGTAGTTGCAATGGGAAAGCTAGAATATTCACATAGATGAAACGAATCGGAATGAGAAAACCTAAATCCCGAACTAGGGTGTATCCCTAATTAAGTCTAGAAAATGTAACTCGTTCGAATGAGAAAATTACAAAAAAACCACCACATATCAGGTAGATGTTTCCAAAAGCCACCACTATACGAAAATGTTTCAAAAAACCACCACTCTAGCGCTAACAAGTAACAAAAAGCACTGATCCTTGTCTAACGCTGGTCTAATAACAAAACTAACATGTGGGACCCACTGTCAGGCTGATGTGGTAGTCGAAAACGGTCAACGGAGGCCATCGATGAAGGGTTGCAAAATTTTGGATTTTTTTTGTAAGTTATTGGGGCCCACTGTCAGTCATCTCCTTGTTTCTTGTCCCTCCCCACTCCTTCTCTATCCACGGGAGACCACACGAGCAGGAGGAGGTCCGGCAGTCGCTATCGGGCATGGCGGACCTCCGGCTGGGCAGGGGCGGGCGGCCGCGACGAGCTCTGGATCGGTAGGGACAGCAGCCGCGGCGAGCTTCTCTGGCAAGGGGGCGGGCGCGACCGGGCTCCAGCGGGGCGGCCGTGACCGGCTGCGGCGAGCTCCAGCTTAGGCAGGGGCGGGCGCATCGTGGCGAGCTCCGGCTCCGGCAAGGGGCGGGCGCGGCGAGCTTCTGCTCCGGCTTGGGCAGGGGCGGGCGGCCGAGGCGAGCTCCGGATCGGCAGGGGCGGGCGGCCGCGGCGACCTGATTCTCTGGCAAGGAGGCGGGCGCGACCGGGCTCCAGCAGTGCGGCCGTCGAAGAGGAGCCAGCGGCGGCCATCCCGCGTGCCCAGCGGCAGCGCCATGCTCGTAGCTCGGCGGACGACGGCGACGCCCGTGCTCGCAGATCGACGGTGTTGCAAATCGATGGCGGCGCAGCGCTCGCAGATTCTGCCTCTCCCGCCCCCGAACATACGCCCTAGTGGCCTCTCGTTTCGCCTGGCACCTCCTCCAACAACGGCCCAACGGCGCGACGGAGCGGCGACTAGGAGAAGTAGTGGATGAAGCTACAGTAGTGGCGGGGTGAGCTCGTCTATGGCATGGGAGCTGTAATTTCTCGCCGGAGGAGTGACGGCGGCATCGCCGGTGGAGCAGTGTACTCCCCGTGAATTGAGAAGAAGGGGTCAGGGTGGGGGATAGAAGAGATAGAGAGTTTAGGGCTTTTTTGCAAAGTGCACATGCCACGTCAGCCTGTCAGCAGGACCCACATATCAGTTTGGCCATTAAATCACTGTTAGACACGAATCAGAGCAATCTGTTACGTGTTACCTGTAGACCGATGGTTTTTTGAAAAAAAATCGAATAGTGGTGGCTTTTTGAAACCATTGCCTGTAATTTGGTGTTTTTTTGTAATTTTCTCCGTTCGAATCCACGGTGTTGGTGCCATTAGATATGCAAGGTTGGCTCCTTGACAATGGAGACGGTCGGCAGTACCAGCTCGCAGGGATGCGGGAGACAAGGCTCCGAAGTAACGGCTAGAAATATCTAAATGAAGGGGTCCGGTATTTAAGAAACTAGATGAGACCCTTGCTGCGGAAATTCTTAGAAATATAGTTGTACGTGTTTTGAGTAGTACATTTCCAATTAACTAATATCATTTTTTTGGTATCTGTGATAAGCACGCACGTTTAATTCCCTAAATTAGTAATTAGTTTCTATGGAAAGAATGCACAACTGTGGTAGTATTTGGATTTGCCTAAAGTTAGAGAAGACGATATTGTCAAATAGGGTAGTGAACATTCAGTATCAAACATTGCTCTGAAAATCGTGCCTAGAAATAGGTTGGATGATGAGAAAATAAATTTGGAGAGATGTACATCTAAGCATATGACAATGAATTCAGTTTTTAAATTGGTCCTTATTGTACCATATTGGACAAAGGAGTATTGTAGCTTTTTTATGTTTGAAGGTGGCAACCGATGTCATTTTCATTTACTAAGAACATTTTCAACTTGCCTTTTTATAAGTTCTCACAATATATATTTAAGGGGACTATGCATATTTTATCTCAACAATCAACGAAAGCCACACCGATGAATTATAAGGTATAAGTAGATTGCAATTTCTGAAAAACATGCTAACATACATAGCCTACATGAAGATTCTAAAGTTAATTTAAGATAACTAAATATTCTTAGGACAATCTACAATGAAAAAAAAAATTCTTAGGAAAATCTACAGAGAATACAAAAAACAAATCTCCTTAAGTTACATAATGTGTCCACTCTTGTCTTTCAAGTGCAGCAGCCTTTGAGTTGGGCCTGCAGTATCAAAAATTCAAAATTGTTCCAAGTCCTACATCTCTTTTCTAACTTCCAGTTTGGATTATAAGCACAGACTGATAAAACACACTTGAGTTTTTTTAAAGGAATACGGTAGGGGAAGCCCCTACAGTGGTTTTTTGTGTGAAATAATAAGAACGCAAATTTGCGTCCGTGGGTACTTGAACCTGGGTGGCTGGGTTGTACATCCACTTCCCTAACCAAGTGAGCTAGACTCACTTCTTTTTCTCGAAATGGGGAGTGAAAACCCCGGCTTCTGCATCATGATGATGCACACGGCCTTTTATTAATAAAGTACTAATTTAGTCTTACAAAACTCACAACTCAATCATCGCCTACAGTTGATACAAGAATCAACCAGCGAAACAAATAAAACATAGTAGCACTACACATCACTGTAGCCTCCTAGTATGCCGCCAGCCAGCCTGGCACAAGATATCCTGAGCGACCGTCTAGAGCCGTGTGCATCCAGTAGCCATGGCATCCCACTGTCCCTCTGGCGAAAGGAGGGCCCAAAGCTGAACCCAGTGAGCCATCATATGAATAACCTGCAAGTAATGAAAGGATTGTTTTTTGTTAAAGATAATATCATTTCTTGCCCTCCAAATAGACCAACATAAAGCAGAGACCCCAATTCGGATAAAAGCTTTAGATTGTCTATCTACTCCATTTAGCCAATTTCCAAACATATTTGCAATATTGGTTGGAGGTGGGAGATCAAAAGTGAAATTAACCGTACGCCAAAGAAGTTTAGCTAAGGGGCATTCAATGAATATATGTTCTACGGTTTCGTGTGCACCACAAAAAACACACTTCATACATCCATTCCAATTCCGCTTAGCTAAGTTGTCTTTAGTTAGTAGGACTTTGTTGCTAAGAAACCACATGAAATTTTTTATTTTTAAAGGAACTTTAACTTTCCATAAGTATTTTCTTAAATATGGGGTGTGATCACTCATAAGATCCGCATACATAGACTTTACTGAGAACTGACCATTGGTTGTCAAACCCCAAACAAAACGATCATGCTCATCATTTAGATGTACCCTCATTAGTTTTTGGCATAACTGTAACCATGAAGTCCATTTGTTTCTTAAAAGCGCCCTCCTGAAACTAATATTCAGCGGGGTTTGAGCTAACACATGAGCCACCGTTACATCTTTGTGACGCACAATATTATATAGAGAGGGGTATTGATTTGCTAAAGAGGTTTTCCCTAACCAAATATCTTCCCAAAAACGAGTGTTCATTCCATTTCCAATTTGAAAGAAACCTCTATTAAAAAAGTCCTCCTTTACTCGCATTAGACCCTTCCAGAAAGACGAGTCTGTGGGTTTTGCCTGTACGACCGATAAAGTTTTATGTCTTAAGTATTTATTATGTAGCAGCTCCTGCCATACCCCTTCCTCATTAAGCAACTTAAAGAGCCATTTACTCAATAAGCATTTGTTTTTGAGTTCGAGGACCTCAATACCTAAGCCACCTTGATCTTTAGGCCGACAGACAATATTCCATTTTGTAAGACGATATTTTTTCTTATTTTCATCAGACTGCCAGAAAAACCTAGATCTATAGAAATCCAATCGTTTCCTTACCCCAACAGGTATCTCTAGAAAGGATAGCATGAATATAGGTAAACTAGTTAAGACAGAATTAATAAGAACCAATCTATCGCCATATGAAAGTAATTTTCCTTTCCAGCATCCCAGTTTGCTTTCAAACCGTGTCTCTACTGGATACCAGTCATAATTACTTAATTTTCTGTAGTGGATAGGAATACCCAGGTATCTAAAGGGAAGAGATCCAGCATCACAACCAAAGATCTGCTTATATTGTTCCTCTTCCTCCTTTGCCTTGCCAAAACAGAAAAGCTCGCTTTTATGGAAATTAATTTTTAGTCCCGACAATTCTTCAAATATGCATAATATTAACTTCATGTTTACTGCTTTAAGGAGGTCATGTTCCAAAAAAAGGATTGTATCGTCGGCATACTGTAATATAGAGATACCACCCTCAACAAGATGGGGTATGAGCCCTCCAACCTGACCATCATTTTTTGCTCGTTCAATTAAGATGGCAAGCATATCTACTACAATATTGAACAACATGGGGGATAAAGGGTCCCCTTGCCGTAGTCCTTTTTTTGTTTGAAAGTAATGACCAATGTCATCATTCACCTTCACACCTACACTCCCTCCTTGTACAAATTGCAGAATTAAGCTACACCATTCTGAGGAAAAACCTTTCATTCTCAAAGTTTGTTGTAAAAATGACCATTTAACTTTATCATACGCTTTTTCAAAATCGATCTTAAACAACACCCCATCCAACTTCTTACTGTGGAGCTCGTGAATCGTCTCATGGAGAATGACTACTCCTTCTAAAATATTACGACCTGGCATGAAAGCAGATTGTGTCGGTCTAATGACCTTTGGGGCAATCCCCGTTATTCTATTTGTGTCGACTTTTGTAAAGATCTTGAAACACACATTTAATAAACAAATGGGTCTATTGCTATATCTGTACCGCATCATCTTTCTTGGGTAATAAAGTAATGACACCGAAATTGAGTTTGTATAGGGACAAATCTCCTGTACTCAACTCATTAAAAAGTGCCATTAAGTCAAACTTTATTACCTCCCAGAACTTTTGATAGAACTCCGCGGGAAAACCATCAGGGCCTGGCGCTTTATTATGTTCCATCTGTGAGATTGCCTCAAAAACCTCCTCTTCAGTAAAAGGAGTTGTTAGGATCTCATTTTCATTTGATGAAATCTGCGGAATATCATGCACCACTTCTTCTCTTAAAGAAATTGTGGTCGGCTCAGGTGGTCCAAATAATTTTTTATAAAATTCTGTAATATACACCTTAAGGTTGTCCTCTCCAACAATTGTCCCTTCTTGTTGTTCCAATTGAAATTTTTTCTTCTTTCTATGTTTACCATTTGCAATCAAATGGAAATACCTCGTATTATTCCCCCCTTCTTGTATATGCTTAACTTTTGCGCGTTGAGCCCACTTTGATTCTTCCTCCCTTCTTAATTTATTCAAACCGTCGTTTGCTTTTTTAAGCTCTTCTCTTTCTTGCGGATTCAAAGGGTTTATTTCTGCTTTTATATCAAGATGATCAATAATATCTAAAACTCTCTCTTTCTCCTTTTTGTATTTCCCACTTTGATTTTTTGCCCACCCTTTGAGGAACCTTCTAATATGCCTTAGTTTATTCAACCAAACATCTATTGGATTTATTCCTGTCAAAACCGAATTCCATTCCTTCTCTATCATTTGAAAAAAACCTTCCTGTTTCAACCAATGTAACTCAAAAAAAATTTAGATATATTCCCCAAATGTGCTTGAATCCCTGAGTCAATAAGAATCGGTGTGTGATCAGAATCCGCCCTTGTCAATGCACGAACAGTTACTAAGGGAAATTTTTGTTCCCAAGAGATGGACGCTAGAACTCTATCTAACTTCTCATAAGTGGGTTCATCTCGACGACTCGCCCACGTAAATTGTCTCCCCGTAAGGGCAATCTCCCTTAAGTTTAAATGTTCAATTATTGCATTAAACACAAAAGGCCATCGAGCTTTGAAATTATTATTATTCTTTTCTTCCCTCTTCCGAATAATATTGAAATCACCACCCACCAACATAGGTAATGTTTCAGACTCGCATGTTCTTACTAACTCTGCTAAGAATTCACCTTTGTGCATGTCTTGGGCTGCCCCATAAACCGGCACCAAAATCCATTCGAAACCATCACTTTTGCATTTGATGTGAAATTTTACACAAAAATATCCAGGGTATCTGAATTTATTCCCACTAGAATACCTCCAGACCTACCATGGGGAGGTAAACAAAACCAAGAGAAATTGTAACCCGCAGCAAGTTGGTTCAGAAAAGGAATAGAGAAGTTTGATCTTCCAGTCTCCTATAAGGCTAGAAAATCTAACTTATGTTCTCTAATGGCCTCTCTAACAAACAAATGCTTTGCAGTATCCCCAAAACCTCCCGGATTCCAATTCATACCTTTAAGATTCTGCATTATGAAAACTTCTTTTTTATTATCCGCCTAGTACTTTTGCGAATATTATTTGTATCATATGTTTTCTTCTTCCTAGTTCTCTTTTCTTTCACAACCGGTTTTAGATGCTCCATTTGATCATCTAAATCCAGTGGGATACCCTCATCATCGATCAAATCTTCACATAAGGTAGACACTTTGGACATAACAAGAGTCGAAAGACCATCCTCCTTATTTAAATTCTCGTCTACATTTTTCTGCAAAATTGTTAAAATTCGTTTCTCCTCTAACATTTTAATACCCTTAATAGACTTTGCCACCTCCATATCCGTTTCTCCCAAAGACACTCCTAAACACTTCGCTTTACTAATAATATCCGACTCTGGAACATTAACAATAGAATATTTTGGGATTGAAAGATTACTTGTATTAATATGATCATCCCGCATCTGTGCCCTCTTCATAGCTTTCTCCATTTGTGGAAGATCTCCATCTGGCTGGCATCCCAGCCGGGTACTAGACCTCACCCCAGATGTGGCCTTTGGAATACCCCCGAAAGCTATAATCTCCTCCATCGTAGGAGCTGGTATATTTTCAGTTGAGCATTCCATGAGCTTAAGAGAAAAGGAAGATGCATTTGGGACTGACTGAAAAGGGGGAGATACATTACCGACAAAACGTTGCGGCGAGGCAATCCCCACCGAATTCCGATCAACCATTTTTTGTTTCTCATCTCCTTTATGTAACATAGACTCTTCTCCCTCATTCTCTTTAGCAACAACCAAAGTACTAGGCATAGTAGGATGATGAATATTCCCTGTATCAAAGATATTACCCCCAGCTATGACAAAATTATCATAATCCACAGAGTTAAAAAGGTTGAAATGTAAATTTGAAGTTTGTTCCATACCACGAGCTACACCCATAGCACTCACAGAAGATCCCTCTATGCCAGCATCATCAGAACCCAAAGATTGGCCATCATTGCGCCAATGATTGGCTCCAGCAGCAGAGTGAAAAGACGCGCCGTCAGGCATCTTTGGCAGGATTTTCTGCGGCCAGGACGCCGCATCAGCGTTTAGAGAGGGGATCTTCGGCGCAGAAGATCTTGGCAGCCCCATCTCCTCTGCGCCACACTGCAGCTTTGCCTGTCTTGCTGACAGAGGCGACAGCTCACTTGCTCCCACCTCCATGCAGATCTTCTGCGTGGATAGCGTCGGCGTTTGAACGCAAACACCGGCCGCAGCAGCCACAGCAGATCCGTCTGTGGTCTTAAGGTGGACCACGCCAATACGCGTGTCATCCACCGATTCGGCCACCTCCTGGCCGACGCGCCTCTCCCTGCTACTGCCGACGTTGCTGTCTGGTGATAGCACAAAATCTGAGGCCAGCTGCCCCTGCTGCCTGCAACTCTGCTGTTTCCCTCCCGAGGCAGAAGAAACCACCTGAGGCAATCCCGAGGTGGATCTCCCTGGAGCACAATCTGCATCAGTATCACCCCCAGTTTTGTCATTTAGCATCAGGATTTTAACATGAGATAAAGAGTTGGAACTAAACAAATTTTGATCCAAATTTTGAACAGGTGAAGGAGTACCTGTGGGAGTAAGAGGTACTTTAATAGACCCAATCTCAATCTCCTGCCAAGGTTGAGCCAATTGCATCCCTTGGATTCCATTGTTGATCATAGCACCATCTTGACCACCATTATTTGCAATATTTTCTTCATTGGGCCCTTTGGGATCCATATCCATGGCATTACCCCCCTCCTTGTTGTGCTCACCATCATGCGCATCATCATTTCCATCATTATCATTGTTCTCTTCAACCATGTTAACTTCTTGAGACCCATTTGCTTCCTCCACCTCGAAAAAAAGTTTAAAAAAACCTCTTCTAATGAACATATCAGTATCTTTCGGAATAAGGGTACGATCCAAACACCCAATCTTGGTTCTAAGCACTTTATTACGCCTAGTGTAAGCCATGTCAACATCTAAGGTCTTTCCAAAAAGGGTCCCTACACCCCATAAGGATAAATAATCAGACCTAATATCACTTGGCAATCCAGACACACGAACCCAAACTTCTGGCAAAGAGTATATTGGCTCCTCCAATGAAGACCATATGTCAAAAAATAAGATAGATTCCCTGTCATTACAAATATAAGAACCCATATTTTTTAATCTTTGAACTTCTTGCTTACTTGGTAACTTCACCCTGTATATATTTTCCTTGAAATGAAAAACCTCCCAGTGAAACTTGTCAGAAGGGACCATCTTCTTGAGTTGAATAATGAGTTCAGGTATAGTCATCGCCTCTCCCTCAACAGTGACCTTAGCCAACTTTGGGTTTTCCACCTTTGCCTTAAAAGCACCACATGAAAGCTCAAAAAACATAAGGGCCTCATTCGCATAACCATGTAAAATTGCATTGGGCTTGGAGGCTTGATGAAGATGACAAGCAGGAGTAGCATGATGTACTGACTCACATAGATCACAAAAAGGAGTTGGGCAATCATCAATATGATGTCCAGGTTGTTTACATCTAAAACACCCTGATTTTTCCTCTTTTTTCTTCTTCTGAGGTCCCTGTCCATCATTCTCCTTCCCTTTGGCACTTGCACCTTGAGTAGCTTGTACTACCTGAGTTGGCTGTGGGGCTGCAGTAGGCGCCGCAACCGACGTCATTGCATTCTGATCCGCACCTCCAGTCAAAGTAGCAGCACTTGTCACACCAGTAGGTACATTTTGTTCAGAAACCTTGGTAGCTGCAGTGACCGCTGCAACAACTGCCTGCACTGTTTGGTGAAGCAAATCTGAATCAATTCCACTTCTTGATTGCACATTCGACCCATTGTCACGAGCACGGTAATGAAACCGATCCCCCTGCCAGCGTTGCTGATATCCACCATAACCATTATTCTGTCCAGACGTGTACCCAGAACTACGCTGATGATTACCCGTCCAATTCTGATTAACATTGTTCATACCACCTACATTGCTGCTTTCCCCTTGCACAAAATTAGAACCGCTGCCCAGACCAGGAAGCTCACCATTGCCATATGATCCATGGTGGCCGCCACGACCACCTCCTGTGGTATGTCGTCCACGCTAGGCTCCGACCCCCCGCCCGTGATAGCCTCCTCTGCCCTGGAAACCACCTCGGCCCTGGTAGCCAGCGCGGCCTTGGTAGCCCCCTCGACCGGCGTTGAAAGTGCCCCGGCCAGGGTTGAAGCCACCACGAGCGCCATCACCATTCATCACAGGATCCCGCCGCCGGAGCAGAGGTTCACCAGCGTCAATCCTACGCCAGGAAAACCCTAGTATTTTCCTGAACGCACGACCCGCGAGGGAAGAGCCGACCTTGACTTGTGTTGGGCCTCGTTCTCCGCTCGGTCTAGCCGCAGCCGCAATGTGCTTGCTCGCAACAGAGGGGTTCCAACGAACCTGATTTTTGATTGGGCTCGCCCGTGGTCGTTCCAGGCCCAGACCCAATTTTTTTGAAAATTCCGTCCTTTTCGAATCATGTGCCCTCTCGGTGTTCACCGGCGGCCGATACCTCCGGTGAACCACTGTCCAGCCTCCATCATCATCATCCGTGAAGACTGATGGCTCCAACACTGGTCTTCTCTGGATAGAAAGATTTGCAGATCGACTGCCCAACGGCAGCGGAGAAGACCATCACTTACCTTCCGAAAACGCGAGCTCGATGGATGCCTTGGTCGCTGCTCGTTGTGCGTCCCGCTTCATGATCCGCTTGAGTGTGCGCCGCGCCAACTCCCTCGAGTCCTCGTCGATGTCTATGCCGCCCACCGGCGATGGAGTGTGACACAGATACTGGATCGGCACGTCGCTGTCCTCCGCGTCCGACGAAGGCTCGTCCTCGCCTCCGTCATCCTCGTCATCCGAGGACTGGAGAAGCCAGAAACGATTCCCCCGGACCCACTCCGGCGAGCCTCCTCCGTCTCGTACGTCCTGCCCCCTTGCCGGCGGTGGGGTGGCGACATCGCCGCCCAGATCGCCAAGGGAGGCTCTAACGGTCATATTTTCTTAAACACACTTGAGTTAATCTAGACATTACATTATAAACGAACAGCAGGTCGATGCACTAAATATTCGACCGGAATACATTCATGAAATAACCACATAAATGTAAATAAAAAGACACCTATCAGTGAAGGCAGAAGATAGGGCCAGTACCATACGGCATAATCCATTAGAAGAAAATGAGAGAAAATACATTATACTTTCATGCAGATTTATCCGTGCCTTTCTAAGGAAACATAGTCTTGAGTCATAAACACTCATTTGATTTAACCATAAGAAATCAGTACTATGTAAAAGGTCCATGCGGCATCAATCCATTAGCGGGAAATATGGAGAAAATCCATGAAAATTCATTTGGATACTTCTGAGAAATATCTGCATGCCTGTATTAAACAACATATGAAGACCAATATATTTAATCTGACAAAAATATATATAATTAGGCCATGCACAAAATCTTAAATTGTTCAGAAAAATGGATGTTATTTACAACATCAAGCGTGGTAAATCATAAATGTACTGGTCGCATGTTTTTTTTATCAGAATCTGATTGCCACGTCTCTCCTTACTTTGGATGGTGCTTGCTAGATGGGAAGTTGCATGCTAAAGGGAAGAATGAGAATTCTATGTAACACACAAATGACAATAAAACTTACCGTGTGGGCAAAGCGACTACCACCATGATAAAATCAATCGCTGGCGATTGAATAAAATGAAAAGCAATTGGAGTGTGGGATTCATGAAAAAGTGTAGAATAGTGCGATAATAGCTCGTGGGTGGGGGGAGAGGCTGTGTGAGCAGTGGCGCAAAATAGTCTATTTAAAGCCAAATAAGGCCATTCAATTTTCTTCAGCAGTTTATTCTGCATTTACATGAGAATTAAGAGGGACACTGCAGTTATTCATCAGTTTCATATTCTAGGTTGTGCACCTGTACTGGAGCGGAACCGTGAAAGAAAAACGGAAGGGATTAATCCAGGGGATTAATGGACACGATCGAAGATGTAGCGGCAGGGGTATGAAGCAGGGGCGATTGACTAATGGTAGGAAGATGTAAAAGAAGAAGAAGAATAATAATGGCAGGAAAGGAATTCGCAAGATAAAAGGCAGGAACGAAGTGGAGTTTCAATTAAGCATGTATGCTGTCAAATATTTTAGGGTGACGTGGCCTCATAGATTTGCAAAGAAATCTTGTAGTGGGGGCTAGCTATTTAGAGATAGAAGATAGAAGATAAATGCAACCAATGAAGGATAACATGGTGGCATGACTTTAAGAGAAGAGAAAACTGAACACATGTAATCGAACGTGTGCAGAATCGTGCAACTTTTTTTTCTTCTTTTGATTAGGTGGCAAATTATCTTTGGTGGCAAGCTATGATTGCTTGGATGTGAATGATGAGGTGGATACCTTGCATGTGCAGGAAAATAGGATCACCTATTAAGAATGGAAAGATATGTGCACATCACGCACGGTTTTCTTAAAGCACGCGCATGTTTGATGCCTTAGGGTAGGCCTAACGTTTTGTTCACGATAGCATATAATTTCTATGACAATACATAAAAGCTAGCTGTTGTGCTAATCGCTATGCTAACTGTTGAGCTTCCCGTTGTGCTATACATTGGTTTATTTCCTCGAACAATCATAAGGAGATTCCAATAATGCGTGACAGATTCAGATTCAGTTGAGGTCGAGGTGAGCTTCCTGCGAGTGTCAACGTAGTCCAAGGTAGCGACGTCAAGAATAAGTAGCACTTAGAAGTAGGGTCAGTACTCAGTCCGATTATATGCGGAAGGAAGGGTGCTGAAGTTACGTACGTACATACGTGCTAGGACAGATCGAGAGAGAGAGGGGTTGGTCAATGTACGTTTTGGCGGCAATGTACTGGCGCAGACGCAAGTAATAATTGCCTTTTATTTAGTTACTAGTGGTTGGGGCGCCCCTTGGGGCGCCTCCTCGCCGGTCAGTGGCAAGCCAATCACAGCCCAATGAAAAAGCTATCAATATACATGTTAATCAAGTTCTCCTCTGCAACTCCGCACACACTTGCATTCAGGTTTGCATCCAATAAAATACCAAATGGCGACCTAATTGTTTACATAAACCAACAATCTTACATGAAAAAAACCTATAGAAAGGTGGACCAAACCTAAACTAAGCTACCACTCATGGTTTACAAGTTTACATAGACCAAAGATGCACATATGAAAAAGAAATCAGGATCAGCCTGAACTCTGAATTAAGCTGGCTTGCAGATTATCTTCGTTGTATGAAAATGAGACTGATACCTACAAAAGAAATCAACAACATGATCAGAGGGATCTTCTGACAAGTAATGAAATCTATGTAAAGATAGATGCATGTTCTTCAGCAATCAAAAAATATGCATGTACATCCAGTTGACTACTGGAACTCTTTTCTATCAAATATTTAACAAAGAACATCGAAATGGGAGTAAATTTTTTAATACATCTGAATACAAAAAAAACGAGATAAAAAGAGGAGAGTCACTTGTGTGATTGTGTCCAAAGGCAACAATCATTATGTATAGAAATAACACATTGCTGCTACAAATAAGTCTATGTAGAGAAAAACAAGATTCCGACTTAATCCATACTCAGATAAGGAAAAGCCATATTTCTTTTGTTTTTGTAGCATGAAGAGATAAAGATAGATTTCTTTATCAACAATTTGATAATTAGCAGGTAAAAATAGGTATTAAAAAGCAACCAGCCAGCCATAATGCTATAAGTAAGATATGGCTTTCTCAAAACATTAAGACAATGTCTTTCCCGTAAGTAGATGCTAGTATAGCAAATATACCAAAATGCTAGCAGCTAATGAATATAACAATAAAGATCATTATAAACCGGAAACCACGCATAATTTTTTCATCTACGAATAGTAATGTCGTATTTAATACTGACACTAAACCATATGTCGATGGCTCTCTATGAACATACAAGCACCACACTAAAATTTTGGGAGTTAATATTGATTAAATTTATAGATGCTAAAATGATCTGGCTAACAATAAGTGTGCATTTTGGTATATCAAATGAAGTGCTTACATAAGTGTTCTTAGAGTAAGGTTAATCTTGAGAGGCTCAGGTGGCGCACAAAGGCTGGGCAGGCGCTAGCCTTGCTTCTGTGATATTCATTGGTCCACACGTCGAGCCATAATTGGGCACTGGCCTTGCTTTTGGGCGCAGGCAATCAAAGTACCACATGGCATACAATTATAATATGGCTCTTATGTGTTAGCAAGGGAGTAAATACAACAATACTGTTACTTTGATTGCCAATTATCTGAACAGAGGGAGTAGGATATTAGACAATATTATCCGAGCTTTGTACTGATAAATGCATGAAATAGTATTTTCCCAAGTATCATTAATGAGGCTAGACCAGTATTGTGTATGATTGACACCTATCGCACTCTTCTCCTAATAATCGAAGCTTGAAAAACTGCTGCAGCCTACATAGTTAATGGATTCCAATCTGGCATTCTGAGGACTGACAAATTGTTCCACGTCACATATTTCCATGTTATATATTAACATTTCCATGCAAACAACGGTAGAAATGGATGGACTTTTCTCTGAATGATGAAAGACAGTGACAACAACAGAATCCACCAATCAGAGGTCCTGTAAGAGGTTCATGTCCTTCTTGGCTATCTGTTCCAAATTCCTAGTTCAACACAAAAAGTTAGCTAAGCGGATGGGGCATGCGATGGTAACATACCTTGCAAGCTAAAGGAGGTAATACTCTATATGTGTCCAAATCGTTCCATAATCAGACAAAACAAGCGCTCTTCATCATCGACACTGACCGTCTTGCTGGCATGTAGCGGCAACAACACAATACAGAGGGAAAAGTTCCTAGAGAGATCCTAATAAAAAAAACTAACCCAAAGCATAACTATATGGATCCTTTAAGCAATGCTTTAGAATTCATTTGGTACCTCTTCCATCATTCATTAAAAACTCTCTAAAGAAAGTTGTTGTGTAGATTAGCATGTAATGTATGAGCCGTATACAGAAGTCAGTGCGGACAAAACAGTCGGCAAAAAGTAAATCATCAAGCCAAGTAAAGCATTATGCCATCATCATACTTGTTTAGCAGGCAAAGCAGGAATAATAATAATTCTTTGAAAGGGTATAACATATTAGAGCAAAGTATAAAAACATATGTGCATATTAAACTTGGGCATGAGGTTGTACTAAATTTTAGGCAACCTGGTTTTGAATGATGAACTCCAGGTAGAGGCGATACATTTTTAGTGATGAACTCCAGGTGGTTATCTGCAACAAGTCGACTCCCTGCCACGTGCAGATGCTTTTCTCTATCTGTTGCCAATTAGTGAATATACTCAATGCAATAATCTGTAGCTGGTGAAGAACCTATAAACATTCAGGTTTATAAAATCAATACTTAATTGAATGGATTCGCCAGAATATCAGCTAAAATGCAGTTAAAATAACATAGTAAGTATAACAATATTTTCTAGGGTAACGAAAACCTAGACGACAGAATGGAAAGCTAGCAATGCCAAGTAATCAGTCACATCGTAAACAAGACCACCAGTAGTAACAGAATAACCAGAATAGTACTATTATTTCCATATGCCGAGAAGGTTAACCATAAAATTTCCACTGTACTTCCTGTATAGAAGCTGCCAAAAACAATTAATGTGTATCAGCACCTACACATACATGCAAGTGCTTACTCTACTATAGTTACTACAACTCTGGAATCGACGCTTGTACCTGGGAAATGAAATACAGGTTTGTAATCAGTGCAGAGTGGAGAATGGTGGGTATGGTCGAAGTGTAGAACAACTTTATTGGATATTAGCTTCTCTGCCCAAGAGCATTCTTTGACCTCACTGGAAACACAACATGGAAGCCTTTGAAATACATAACCATAAGAAAGACCAATGAAACTGAAAAAGAAAACAGATAAGAATGAAACCATCAGAATGCATTGCATGAGTGATTTATCACCAAGATTTGAAACAAGAACAGACCAATGCAATTAAATTATACAGAGAATTAGAAAGGAGCTACCTCATATGGAGAGGTGCAGCTAGAAGCGAGGAGAAGGAGATGGTGCCGTTCTCCAAGGCGGACGGGATGAGGATAGCGGGCCAAGTACCTCGGTAATACATCCTCGTCGGCTGCCATGGCACCCCTTCGCCGTAGACCAGCATGAGGGAGGAGGGTGCAGGATGATGATGTCGCAACCGCTGGCTCTCGCCTCGCCGGGGTTGCAGACCATCAATGAAGTGGCCTCGTTCCGCCGTGCACGACGAAGAAGGGGTGGGCTGGATGGGGTGAAGCTCGGCCGGCGTGGGTGTGCCATTCCCATCGTGTGCTCCTCCTTGCCACCGGCGGCGACGGCGGCTCTCACGCCCTTGGCATCTGCAGCCTTGCGCCCCTTCTTCTACGGACCAATCTGAAGGGGAAAAAATGGGGAAGGGTGAGGCACAAAATCAAGACACAAAAAACTGGACAAGAAATCCCTAAAAAGAAACAGCCACACCTCAACTAAATCCTTTCATGGGGCACGAAACGGCGGCGGGTAGGAGATCGTGCGGGTGTAGCAGCGCGGTCTAGTATCACTGCAGCTGAGCTCGAGGAAGACGAAACGAGAACCAGGATGAGTGGCTGGGTCTTGGTCAGAAGGGGCAGAGAAAAATGCATCAAAGCCGTGTAGAAGCAAAGAACAACACTGCTCCGCTTGACCTGTTTTTCAAGCCAAAATGACACAGACAGACGGGCCCAGAATGTAATCGGGGCCACCTGCGGAGAGTGACAGCCTGAAGAGCAACCTAAAACAAACAAGGTGGTAGAAACAGACGGACCTATCGCTGAACCCACTGTAAACAGAGGGAAACAACCATTGCACACAGTCTCTCACCGGCATAAAGGATGACATATAGGGCCGAAGGAGAAGAGGGCCTACATACAGCTTAACAAGAATGCGACAGACGAGTTTGCACAACGAACCGAACAAAGGACGATGCAGTGTGTAGTGGCCAGAGGCACATGGGGTCATGGACTCATGGGGGAAATCAAAGGCACCGACCGCATCACATGATCACACGGCAAATGGAACCATTGCTAGCCAATGACAAGCGGGACCATAAATAGCTATGCCCCATCAGCAGTGTGTACAGGAAAGAGCACTCGGTGTTGGTTAGATTCAGCAAATTAACCACCGTGCCCCACATGACTCAATCGGAAGCCAATCTTTCAGCCAAACAAATCGAGCGATGCGGCATGCGTGGAGCGCTGTGGGAGGGGGCAAGGGTACTCGCACTTCATATTTCTCAATATGCTTGTGGCCGGTAGCTACAGCTATAGATTTGTTGATCGTTCAAGTCTGCATCTCAGAAGTCAGGACCGACATAGCTGGCAGGTAGGTTAGGAAGAAGAAGAATTAGCTAGTTGAAGAACAGGTCATGGTCAATCTCCCTCTGACCAACCTATCTCTTTCCATCTATACATGTCATTGCATACCGAGCGGATTAGAGAAGCTTCCACTTGTGCTTCCTTGCATTGATTTATTTTGAAGTTCGCTGGCTGTTACATATGGTTGCAGAGTAATCTGGTCATCCAAATAGAAATGGTTCAATTCCACGGAGAAGTGAATCGAATCAAATGTCTGATCAACTATATATTCAATGAACGTCACACATTTTAATGTACATATATGAACAATTTGTTATGTTGACAGAATTATATCAAAGCAGATAAATCAGGCATTGAGACTGCGACAAGCATATATTTTGGGAGGACAGGAGCTGAAGAAACAGTAAATACGATATGGATGAATAGATGGACATGAAAAACTGAAGATATGTTTGATATGAAAGGAAGGATGCGGGAAAGAGGTCCGGTGACCGTACACAACAGCATTATTATGACAGATTAAGATCACAGGAGAAAGACAAACTTCAATCATAAATATTCCCTCCATCTCATGAAATATGCCTGAGATTTAGAATTTAGATATATCTAAACACTAAATGATATCTAGATATACCTATTTTTTCATGGGATAGAGGGTGTATATGTAGTGATGATGAGAGCAGAAGAAGAGTCGCTCGCCGTGACACTTTCGAGCTACAGTTGCATCCGGGTATATCGCCCCAGAAGCTAGCGGTCTCGGCAGGGCAGATATCGAGTATATGCAATTATACTAGTACGTAGTTCCACTTTTCGGGAGTTGAATTGGAGTGATGTGCATGGTGCCGGCCAGAGATGCCATGCACCTGCGCGCATGCTGCATCCATCTCCAGCCGCTAGCTATCATATCATATATCCACGAACCTTCGTCTCCTGATTTTCTGCGTCTTCTAGTTAGCGAGCTTAGATGGATTAGTGTACAAATGCTTGTACTGAGCAACAGCATTACAGAAGATGGTTCTTTACAGAAAATTGGAGTATTAGATGGCGTTTTGGCCCCAATTTTATTCAAACCAGCCCTAACACGATTTATGGAAAAGATTATTGCATATGTTTACAGCACGACGAACCGGGGCTGCTCGCTAATACTCCGTCCGTTCACTGATGTAGTACAAAGATGTACTAAATAAACGGCAACCAATACAGAACGAAAGGAGTAATTTACAAATTAATTGCACAACGGCAGAATATTTCCAAATCAAGGCAGCAGTCAACAATATTCATCCAACAGCTGATCAATTAGTAATTGACTAACTCTTGGCTACATCGAGAGGCCTAAAAGACATGTGCAATATCTAGCTCTATAGGTGTGTGTGTATTTATATATACGCACGCATGTCCTCCACGCATCATACATACTTGTACACCTGGACGAGTTAGTGAAAATAGAAATGCATGTATTTTCCTAATTTGCACACCGCTCACAAATGTTTTATTTTCATGAAAAATAGAGTGGTGTGTGGAAAAATCTTATATATTTCACTTTAATAAGACATACTAAGTTTGACCACTACAGGAATGGAGCTAGACGCCGACGGCCGGCTTCCCTCGGCGTAGCCACGCCCGGCCCTCGGCGTAGGCTACGCCGACGGCAGCCCTCAACGTATCGCCTCGGCGTCCAGGTCCCTCGGCACATGGCACCGTGCCATCGGCGTAGGCCCGACCGTCGGCGTACACCGCCTATGCCGATGGTGCGCGTTCACCCTCGGCGTCGCTGCCCTCGGCGTCTCGTGGCAGGGCGCCGTCGCCGTTAACAGGACGCCACCATACGCCGACGGCCTGGCCCTCGGCATAGGGCAGGCGGCCTCCTCGTCCGTGAGCGACGTGGCGCGTCATGGCGCTGCCAGCTGCGCGTCTACGCCGAGGGCAACCCCTTCGGCATAGGGCAGGCGGCCTCCTCGTCCGTGAGCGACGTACTCGACAATGACATACAACCATCCTCTTAACCATCCAACGATACGGTTTTTGGAGGACCACGATTACGCCTTGGTAGATCTGAAGAACTCGGATCATTCTTTTTCTCATGTGAACTAGACCCTAGAATTTTGTTCAAGGGCAATAAATTTGTTTCTAGAACCTTTATTTTAGTTTGGGTGAACCAGCGTGAGAACGCAAACCAGGTTCCGGCCGGTCGTGGTCAGACAATAAGCAGTGCGCTGCATCTGGCATGGGAGCATCGATCCATTTTCTTCTTCCTCCCAATGTTGGCTTTTTTCTTGTTTTGGATTGGATGGTATGGAAAGTGAACTGTTCCTTGCAAGCTTTAAACGTCAGTCACTGACTGCACGTGTCGCAGTCATTTGGTGTTGTATGTCGCCGGCCGAGCATATCTCCGGCCGTCAGCGTTGACGTTAACAACTCGATCCATCGGCTCATCGATTGATCATCAGGTATAAGACTGTAAGAGCTTGAATGCACGGCTGCTCTCACGCGAAGCAGCGCTTCACCTTCCTCCCTCCGAACCCTAGCTAGCTCTTCAATTTCAGATAGCGACGCTACCTGCCTCTGATGCTACCTGCCTGCCGCTGCTTCCTCGAACCAGCACAGAGTGATCACTGATGGCACGTCCTACTTATCATCTTATAGACACATCCAGATATTTGCACTCTTAAATAATACTGCCAAATTATATTTGTTTGTACGTACGCACGCACTATATAGCTACATCAAGGCGAAATGCCAACTCCAAACGGTTGCACTAAATTGAGTGGTGTTTTGTCCGATCGGAGCCGAGCCTCTTTGGTTTGATGTGGATTCTTCAATCACTAAAAGATAAAAACAAGATCAATTTTTTTATGGATAGACAGGTTTAATTATCTATAAACTGTGTGATGTTGAATCATCCTGCAAGTTAATAAAGACAGTGTTTTCCATCACAAATCATCACCCATAAGGTAAGGGAATATTCTGGGCTTTAGTACTCTGAACCCAATATTACTAGGGTTAATTATTGGTTTGCCACTACAGCCCGCGCAACACTCAGTTTTGCCACTAAAGCAGAATGATGCTCAGTTTTGCCACTAGTCTGTGTACAACGACTCGTTTCGTGAGTCTGCCGTTTCATTCAGATCAACGTCCTTGACTCGGCTATTTCAGGTGGGACCAGGCGGAGACGCGTTTGAAAAGAGGACCGTTGCTGGTTGTTTCATGTGGGACCCACAAGGTAACCGTTGGAGCTCAACCCCATTTAAAATTGACCTGAATGCGCGGTGGAGCTCGCATCGGTGAGCAGAAATCGACGGGGTTGGAGACGGCCCCTCGCAGAGGTGCGGCGCGGGCGACTGAGAGGGCCTTGTTGACGGGGAGCGCCGCCGACGGCGGGAGCTGCGGAGGGCGCATCCGTCTGCCAGAAGCACCTCACGGTTCAGATCTCGCGCCACCTATATCCATGTCTTCTTCTAGCTCCCGTGCCACCTCTCGGTTCGAGCTTCCGGTGCGCATGGAGATGTCGTTCCTCCTCTGTCCGCGGTGCCGGGCGGCCGTTGATCGGAGGATTTCGCGCACACCGAAGAACACCAATCGTCCGTTCTACGTGTGCAGCAGCGAGAAAGGGATAAGAATAGTGGAAATTTCAGTATTTTGTGCATAGTTTGTGCTCAATGTGGTTGATCTCTTTCGTGTGCTTGCAGATAAAATGCTTCTTCGTTTGGGTCGATGTTTTGGTCCAGACGCTGATGAATCAGTGATACGTCTCCGACGTGTCGATAATTTCTTATGTTCCATGCTACATTATTGATGATATCTACATGTTTTATGCATACTTTATGTCATATTTATGCGTTTTCCGGAACTAACCTATTGACGAGATGCCGAAGGGCCGGTTCTTTGGTTTTCTGCTGTTTTTGGTTTCAGAAATCCTAGTAAGGAAATATTCTCGGAATTGGACGAAATCAATGCCCAGCATCCTATTTTTCCACGAAGCTTCCAGAACACCCGAGAGCCACCAGAGGGGAGCCCTGGTGGGCCCAGATGATAGGGCGGCGCGGCCAGGCTAGGGCCCGCGCCCCCCTGTTGTGTCGTCGCCTCGTTGACCTTCTGACGCCGCCTCTTCGCCTATATAAAGGTCCCTGACCTAAAACACGATACGGAAAAGTCACGGTACGAGAAACCTTCCAGAGCCGCCGCCATCGCGAAGCCAAGATCTGGGGGACAGGAGTCTCTGTTCCGGCACGCCGCCGGGACGGGGAAGTGGCCCCGGAAGGCTCCTCCATCGACACCACCGCCATCTTCATCAACGCTGCTGTCTCCCATGAGGAGGGAGTAGTTCTCCATCGAGGCTCGGGGCTGTACCGGTAGCTATGTGGTTAATCTCTCTCCTATGTGCTTCAATACAATAATCTCATGAGCTGCCTTACATGATTGAGATTCATATGATGATGCTTGTAATCTAGATGTCATTATGCTAGTCAAGTGGGTTTTACTTATGTGATCTCCGGAGACTCCTTGTCCCACGTGTGTAAAGGTGACAGTGTGTGCACCGTGTGGGTCTCTTAGGCTATATTTCACAGAATACTTATTCACCGTTATGAATGGCATAGTGAAGTGCTTATTTATATCTCTTTATGATTGCAATGTGTTTTGTATCACAATTTATCCGTGTGCTACTCTAGTGATGTTATTAAAGTAGTTTATTCCTCCCGCACGGTGTAATGGTGACGAGTGTGTGCATCGTGTAGTACTTGGCGTAGGCTATGATTGTGATCTCTTGTAGATTATGAAGTTAACTATTGCTATGATAGTATTGATGTGATCTATTCCTCCTTTCGTAGTGTGAAGGTGACAGTGTGCATGCTATGTTAGTACTTGGTTTGGTTATGTTGATCTGTCATGCACTCTAAGGTTATTTAAATATGAGCATTGAATATTGTGGAGCTTGTTAACTCCGGCATTGAGGGTTTGTGTAATCCTACACAGTTAGTGGTGTTCATCATCCAACAAGAGGGTGTAGAGTCTAGCATCTATCTATTTATTCTGTTATGTGATCAATGTTGAGAGTGTCCACTAGTGAAAGTATGATCCCTAGGCCTTGTTCCTAAATATCTGCTATCGCTGCTTGTTTACTTGTTTTACTGCATCTTTACTTCCTGCAATATTACTACCATCAATCGCACGCCGACAAGCACTTTTCTCGGCGCCGTTACTACTGCTCATATTCATTCATACCACTTGTATTTCACTATCTCTTCGCCGAACTAGTGCACCTATTAGGTGTGTTGGGGACACAAGAGACTTCTTGCCTTGTGGTTGCAGGGTTGCATGAGAGGGATACCTTTGACCTCTTCCTCCCTGAGTTCGATAAACCTTGGGTGATCCACTTAAGGGAAACTTGTTGTTGTTCTACAAACCTCTGCTCTTGGAGGCCCAACACTGTCTACAAGAATAGAAGCACCCGTAGACCTCAATCAGCTGCTAGATGAGCCCGAAGATTGGTTGCCCATCCACAAATGACACGGGTCGCCGCGATAGCTAGTGCAGAAGAGACGGAGGGCGGAGCACGCATTGACAGAGAGGTAGCTTTTGAGCTAACGAGGAAGAACCAGAAGATTAGAGAGCTCGAAGATCAATCAAAAATTTGGAATTACATTTGTGCATTTGTAGGTGGTATTGTCATCGCACTTGTATGGAAAGGCATGACTTTGTCATGAATTTGTGATGAATTTGTAAGCTTCAAATTGTATGAACTTGTAAGCTTGAAATAAATAAATCTGATCAAAATTTGCTAGTGGCAAAGGTTTGGCTTTGGGCAGATGAGAAGGGTGTTTAAAAAAATGGTGAAAAATGAACAAACAAAAAAGGGTGCGGCTGGGACTCGAACCCAAGACCGCTTTGTTTGGTAGCGTGAAGGATTGCTCTGGTAACCAGTGGGGCGGATGGAAAGATATTGAAAAGCAAAAGGAAGAAATCTAGCTATAGTTAGTTCTAGTTCGTGACTTGGTTTATGGTGTAAGGACGCATATGTTTGTTCTTTGTGTTTATGCACGCTGCTTAACCAAAAAAAAGGGTGCGTCTTTGTTATTTCAAGAATTACGTGTTTGTGTATTAGGTTGGAAAAATAATCAAACAAAAAAGGGTGCATCTATCTATTTTTGCGAGGGAAAAAGGTGCATTTATCTGATTTCAAGCATTGCGTGTTTGTGATTTTTTGTTTCATACTTATATGGGTACCCTACTTATATTACACCAAAGTTCATACTTGGATCCATGTTTGTGATTTCATGATTCATACACCCTTGATATATTACATCGAAATCATAGAAAACTAAGATATATGAGATGCAAATATTGGTAGCTAGATCATCACGTAAAATAATTTAGATAAATTCGATACATAAGATGCTTAGTTCCACCATTACACGGAAATAACTTAGATAGATAGATGGGTACCCTAGATAGATAGATAGATGAGTACCCTAGATAGATAAGTTGAGTGACACACGACTTGACACGACTCAACACGGAACCACATAGAAAATGAAAACGTAAAGCTAAAAAAAACATGACGAGCTTAACGAGAACACATCTTGGCCGCACCACCTGCCGCAGCACCTGCGCCGCACCACCGTCTTCACCAGCGTCTTCACTTGTAGTACGGGAGGCAGTGCATAGGTTTCCCGGAGAAGAAGATGGCATCGCAATCGGTGAAGACGTTGTAGGTGGTGAAGAAGATTGACTCGCAGCCGCACCAGAAGACCTCACCGAGGAGGGCGTACGCGTCAAATCGGTTGGCAAAGGTGACCGTGAGCAGCTTGAGGGCGACGCCTTCATGAGACTCGTTGACGTAGTACATGACGGGCGAGCCCGGTGGGAGGTGGGAGAAGCCCTCGTCGAGGAAGTCTCGAGTGAGCTCGACCTCGGTCCTCCACCTCGACTTTGCCCACACACGGAGCGTGTTCTCGACGAGGACGTCCGCCGGATAGAGTAGCTCCGTCCTGGTGCGCGGACGGTGGAAGGTCTGTCCCGTGTACTGCATCTTCGAAGAGGCAGAGAGGCTCGCTTGGGTGCGTGGTGCTTTAGAGAGGGAGAGGAAGAGAGGCTCGCTCGTTTGGTGTGTGGGAGAGGAAGAGAGGCCCCTTATAAAGAGGTTGGCTCATAATTCGGGTTCCTAATGAATTAACGCGTGGCTAGCCGTCTTCCAAAAATAATTAAGCGTATTGACGCGATCGATGATGGCACGGCCTGAGACGATGGAAAAACTTATGCCGCTGCATCACTGCGAGAGCTGAGACGATGGCAACGCTGAGACGCTGCGTCGATGCATTAAAAGGCGTCGGCGAGTGAGGTACGTGGAAAGGGCCGTTGGCGTGGCGCCTGCATGGCGCATGCATGGCGCATGCATCGCAGGCCTAGACACGCGGGACGGCCCAACGGACCAACGGACATTTCAGTGTTCTTATAGCCCACCGTACGCGTGGAGAAAGGAGCCAATCATGTTGAAGAACGAGGGTGTCCACGGATCGGCCCCAAAACCTTCTAGAAGGCTAGATCGGACGGCTGGCGTTACCGCAGTGAACGGTCCACAATGCAAAACAGAGCAACCCACGGATCGGTCCGGTTTCCTTCTAGAAGAATAGGGTTAGCTGGTCAAAATTAGGCTTTGACCAAACTTGAAATGAGCATAAAAAATTCAAAAAAAATTGAAAAAATGGAAAACCTTCTCACATAGACTTCTTATGTCATATACTACCGATTCTAGTTGATAAACATGGTCTACATGCTGTTCAACAAAAAAACCATGTGTCTAATGTGATATCTCAAACACCGGGGTACAAGTTCGAGGGTGAAGACAAGAGGTTTAGGGTTTGGAACATGAAAAGTTTCAAAAACCTCACCAAAGCTTCATTTTGGAGTGAATAACAAGGATCCATGCTTAGTTTTACAATTCCATGTTTAAAACTTGATAAAATGATGGTCAAAGTTAGGTTTGACTAAATTTGAGATGAGCATAAAAAATTCAAAAAAAATCAAAAAAATGGAAATCCTTCTCACATAGTCTTCTTATGTCATATACTACCCATTCTAGTTGATAAAAATGGTCTACATGCTGTTCAAAAAAAAACCATGTGTCTAATGTGATATCTCAAACACTGGGGTATAAGTTCGAGGGTGAAGACAAGAGGTTTAGGGTTTGGAACATGAAAACTTTCAAAAACCTCACCAAAGCTTCATTTTGGAGTGAATAACAAGGATCCATGATTAGTTTTACAATTCCATGTTTAAAACTTGATAAAATAATGGTCAAAGTTAGGTTTGACTAAATTTGAGATGAGCATAAAAAATTCAAAAAAATCAAAAAAATGAAAATTCTTCTCACATAGTCTTCTTACATGGAATTGATGTGTAGTGAACTTATTTGGCCAATTTAGACAAGATCAAAAAAACTTGCTTAGAAATGAGGCCATTTACCCTACCTTTGGAGCTCTTTTTAGCACACTTTGACATGAGTTCCTCAAAACATGTAATCTCATCATTCCAACATCATTCAAACATAGTTCAAACATGTACTCTAATCATTCCAACATCATTCAAACACAAATACAACATTATTCATGAACTTTAGTTGGTTCCCACTCAATCATCTACAAAGCGTTGCGGCTTCTTCTTGGTCCTTGCGCTTCTTGCCACCACTTTGCTCCTTGTGATCCTTGTGCTCATTGCTTCTTTTCTTCTCCTCTTGGTTGTCGGCACCTTAACTACCTCACTGCCACAACTTTGTTCGAACCTACAACAGAGCTGTACAAAACAAAGGGCGGTAAGATTGTGTCAAGTGATAAATGTACACTAGTATTGGCAAGATTTACATACCAAGTAGAACTCACAACCACAGAAGGTTGGACACCAACATTTGGAGCCTCAATTTTCTCCTCAATTGGATCATCAATTGGAACATCATTTTGATCATCAATTGGATCATCATTTTGATCATTTTGTGGCTCATCAATCGGATCATCAATTGGATCATCAATTTGATCATTTTGTGGCTCATCAATTGGATCATCAATTGAATCATCAATTGTATCGTCAATTGGATCATCAATTGGATCATCAGTTGGATCATCAATTGGATCATCACTTGTAGCCTCCACTGCATCCTCATTTTGATCATCATTTTGCTCATCATTTGAAACATCAAAACACTCTCCGAACGTTGGATCTACTGCGTTATCACAGTACTTAGCGAAATGACCGGACCCACCACACCTTGTGCACTTACGTCTCCTCGGTCCAAGTCCGAGCTCCTTCGCTGCGAGGTCTTATTCTACTTTTCCTCGGTCTACCTCGTCTGCTCTCTTCGGAACCGAAGGGCAAAGCTTAAAACCGGGGTCCACTGGATCCCATTGTTGTTTTCCCTCCAAAGCGAGGTAAGGCATGTGCATATGTGGCTTTGAACTTTGCAACGAGTATTAATCATGCACATACTGTTGTATGTTACCTGCTTGACTCGACAGAGTAGTGATGAAAAACAAGCCATGAATGCATGGCAACCCGATTATCTGCCATTGCCTACAACTCGCAAGTTCTAGCTTCTAAATCCACTGGATATCTCCATTCCCTCTTCTCTTTATCCAAAAATGATACCTCTGCCGTCGTAGCTGAGCAACGAGTCATGTCCATTTCCAAGCCTCTTGTTTTCTGCTTCAATTCATTCATCACGGAAGGGATTATAATGTGTCCCATGAATTTTGCCTCGGCTATTCCTGCACGAACAAGAAATTTCTGCACGTATTTGAAGGAGATATGCCCTAGAGGCAATAATAAAGTGGTTATTATTTATATCTCTATGTTTATGATAAATGTTTATATGTCATGCTATAATTGTATTAACCGAAACATTAGTACATGTGTGATATGTAGACAACAAAGAAGTCCCTAGTATGCCTCTTAAACTAGCTTGTTGATTAATAGATGATTAGTTTCATAATCATGAACATTGGATGTTATTAATAACAAGGTTATATCATTATATGAATGATGTAATGGATACACCCAAATTAAGCGTAGCATAAGATCTCGTCATTAAGTTATTTGCTATAAGCTTTCGATACATAGTTACCTAGTCCTTATGACCATGAGATCATATAAATCACTTATACCGGAAAGGTACTTTGATTACACCAAACACCATCTGCGTAAATGGGTGGCTATAAAGGTGGGATTAAGTATCCGGAAAGTATGAGTTGAGGCATATGGATCAACGAGTGGGATTTGTCCATCCCGATGACGGATAGATATACTCTGGGCCCTCTCGGTGGAATGTCGTCTAATGTCTTGCAAGCATATGAATAAGTTCATAAGAGACCACATACCACGGTACGAGTAAAGAGTACTTGTCAGGAAACGAGGGTGAACAAGGTATGGAGTGATACCGAAGATCAAACCTCGGACAAGTAAAATATCGCGTGACAAAGGGAATTGGTATTGTATGTGAATGGTTCATTCGATCACTAAAGTCATCGTTGAATATGTGGGAGCCATTATGGATCTCCGAGATCCCGCTATTGGTTATTGGTCGGAGTGAGTACTCAACCATGTCCGCATAGTTCACGAACCGTAGGGTGACACACTTAAAGTTGGATGTTGAAATGGTAGTACTTGAATATGGAATGGAGTTCGAATATTTGTTCGGAGTCCCGGATGAGATCCCGGACATCACGAGGAGTTCCGGAATGGTCCGGAGAACAAGATTCATATATAGGATGTCATTTTATGTGAATTAAAATGTCGCGGAAGGTTCTATGGAAGGTTCTAGAAGGTTCTAGAAAAGTCCGAAAGAAACCACCAAGGAAGGTGGAGTCCACATGGGACCCCACCTCCATGGCCGGCCAACCCTAGTGGGGGAGGAGTCCCAAGTGGACTCCCCTTAGGGGCCGGCCACCCCCCCCATATGGGAGGTGGAACTCCCACCTTTGGTGGGAGTCCTAGCTTGGCTAGGTTTCCCCTCCTTATGGAAGGTTTTTGGTTCGGGTCTTATTCGAAGACTTTGAGACCAACTCTTGGGGATCCACCTATATAATAAGGGGCCAAGGGAGGGGGCCGGCCACCCCAAGACCACAAGCTGGCCGCCCCCCTTGAAGTGGCCGGCCACCCCCTCCCAAACCCTAGCCGCCCCCTCTCATCCATATCTCCCGCGTAGCTTTAGCGAAGCTCCGCCGGAGTTCTCCATCGCCACCGACACCACGCCATCGTGCTGTCGGATTCAAGAGGAGCTACTACTTCCGCTGCCCGCTGGAACGGGGAGGTGGACGTCGTCTTCATCAACAACCGAATGTGTGACCGAGTACGGAGGTGCTGCCGTTCGTGGCGCCGGAACCGATCGTGATCAAGATCTTCTACGCGCTTTTGCAAGCGGCAAGTGAACATCTACCGCAGCAACAAGAGCCTCCTCTTGTAGGCTTTGGAATCTCTTCAAGGGTGAGACTCGATACCCCCTCGTTGCTACCGTCTTCTAGATTGCATCTTGGCTTGGATTGCGTGTTCGCGGTAGGAAATTTTTGTTTTCTATGCAACGTTATCCTACAGTGGTATCAGAGCCGTGTCTATGCATAGATGGTTGCACGAGTAGAACATAATGGTTTTGTGGGCGTTGATGCTCTTGTTATCTTTAGTTGAGTACTTTGCATCTTTATGGCATAGTGGGATGAAGCGGCTCGGACTAACTTTACATGACCGCGTTCATGAGACTTGTTCCTCGTTCGACATGCAACTTGTATTGCATAAGAGGCTTTGCGGGTGTCTGTCTCTCCTACTATAGTAAAGATTCAATTTACTCTTCTATTGACAACATTAGTATCAACGTTGTGGTTCATGTTCGTAGGTAGATTAGATCTCTATCGAAAACCCTAAACCACGTAAAATATGCAAACCAAATTAGAGACGTCTAACTTGTTTTTGCAGGGTTTGGTGATGTGATATGGCCATAATGTGATGATGAATATGTATGAGATGATCATTATTGTATTGTGGCAACCGGCAGGAGCCTTATGGTTGTCTTTAAATTTCATGTTGAGTAGTATTTCAAAGTAGTTGTAATAGTTGCTACATGGAGGACAATCATGAAGACGGCGCCATTGACCTTGACGCTACGCCGACGATGATGGAGATCATGCCCGAAGATGATGGAGATCATGTCCGTGCTTTGGAGATGAAGATCAAAGGCGCAAAGACAAAAGGGCCATATCATATCACATATGAACTGCATGTGATGTTAATCCTTTTATGCATCTTATTTTGCTTAGATCGCGACGGTAGCATTATAAGATGATCCCTCACTAAAATATCAAGATAATAAAGTGTTCATCCTTAGTAGCACCGTTGCCAAGACTTGTCGTTTCGAAGCATCTCGTGATGATCGGGTGTGATAGAATCAACAAGTGCATACAACGGGTGCAAGACAGTTTTGCACATGCGGATACTAAGGTGGCCTTGACGAGCCTAGCATGTACAGACATGGTCTCGGAACACGTGATACCGAAAGGTAGAGCATGAATCATATGGTTGATGTGATGAACACTTTGAGTGTTCGCCATTGAAATCACACCTTGTCTCGTGATGATCGGACTTAGGTGCGGTGGATTTGGTTCGTGTGATCACTAAGACAATGCAAGGGATATTGTTTTGAGTGGGAGTTCACCTAGATTTTTAATTATGTTGAATTAAAATTTGAACTCAATTTGTCATAAACTTAGTCTAAACTATTGCAAATATATGTTGAAGAGATGGCGTCCCCAATCAATTTTAACCAGTTCCTAGAGAAAGAAAAGCTTAAGAGCAACGGTAGCAACTTCACCGACTGGTTCCGTCATGTGAGGATCTTCCTCTCTGGCGGAAATCTGCAATATGTGCTTGATGCACCGCTAGGTGACCCTCCTGCGAAACTGAAACCGATGAAGTAAAAGCTGTTTACGCAACTCGGAAAACTCGGTACTCTCAAGTTCAGTGTGCCATCTTATGCAGTCTGGAATCCGATCTTCAAAAACGTTTTGAGCACCATGATCCTCATGAGTTGATGAAAGAGTTGAAGACTATTTTTGAGACTCATGCGGCCGTGGAATGCTATGAAGCATCGAAACAATTTTTCAGCTGCATGATGGAAGAAGGTAGCTCCGTTAGTGAGCACATGCTCGCCATGACCGGGCATGCGAAGAAACTCAGTGATTTGGGAATAGTGATTCCTAACGATCGGGGATTAATCGTGTCCTTCAATCACTGCCACCAAGTTACAAGAACTTTGTGATGAACTACAATATGCAGAACATGAACAAGGAGTTACCTGAACTTTTTGGCATGCTAAAAGCTGCTGAGATTGAGATGAAGAAAGAGCACCAAGTGTTGATGGTCAACAAGACCACCAGTTTCAAGAAACAGGGCAAGTCTAAGGGAAAATTCAAGAAGGGTGGCAAGAAAGCTGCCACGCCTCCTATGAAACCTAAGAACGGCCCTAAGCCTGATGCTTGAGTGCTATTACTGCAAGGAGAAGGGACACTGGAAGCGTAATTGCTCCAAGTATCTGGCTGATCTGAAGAGCGGCCTTGTCAAGAAGAAGAAAGAAGGTATATCTGATATACATGTTATAGATGTTTATCTCACTGGTTCTCGTTCTATTACCTGGGTATTTGATACTGGTTCGGTTGCTCATATTTGTAACTCGAAACAGGAACTAAAGAATAAACGAAGACTACTGAAAGATGAAGTGACGATGCGAGTTGGAAACGGATCCAAAGTCGATGTGATCGCTGTCGGCACACTTCCTCTACATCTACCTTCGGGATTAGTTTTAAGCCTAAATAATTGTTATTTTGTACCCGCGTTGAGCATGAACATTATATCTGGATCTTGTTTAATGCAAGACGGTTATTCATTCAAGTCTGAGAATAAAGGTTGTTCTATTTTTATGAATAATATCTTTTATGGTCGAGCACCTGAAAAGAATGGCTTATTTCTGTTAGATCTCGATAGTAGTGATACGCATATACATAACATTGATGCTAAGCGAATTAAATTAAATGATAATTCTACTTATATGTGGCACTGTCGTCTTGGTCATATTGGAGTGAAACGCATGAAGAAACTCCATACTGATGGATTACTTGAATCACTTGACTTTGAGTCACTTGATAGATGCGAAGCATGTCTGATGGGAAAAATGACTAAGACTCCATTTTCTGGTATGATGGAGCGAGCTACTGACTTATTGGAAATCATACATACCGATGTGTGTGGACCAATGAGCGTAGCATCGCGCGGTGGTTATCGTTATGTTCTAACCTTCACAGATGATCCGAGTAGATATGGGTATATCTATTTCATGAAACATAAATCCGAAACTTTTGAGAAGTTTAAGGAATTCCAAAGTGAAGTAGAAAATCAACGTAACAAGAAGATCAAATTTCTACGATCTGATCGTGGAGGTGAATATCTGAGTTATGAGTTTGGCATGCATTTAAATAAATGCGGAATACTTTCACAATTGACACCGCCGGGAACACCACAACGAAACGGTGTGTCCGAACGTCGTAATCGAACTCTCTTAGATATGGTTCGTTCTATGATGTCTCTTACTGATTTGCCGTTATCATTTTGGAGTTATGCATTAGAGACAGCCGCATTCACTTTAAATAGAGCACCATCAAAATCCGTAGAAATGACACCGTATGAATTATGGTTTAATAAGAAACCTAAGTCTGTCGTTCTCGAAAGTTTGGGGTTGCGAAGCCTATGTAAAAAAGTTACAACCGGACAAGCTAGAACCCAAAGCGGAGAAATGCGTCTTCATAGGATACCCTAAGGAAACTATAGGGTACACTTTCTATCACGGATCCGAAGGCAAAATCTTTGTTGCTAAGAACGGAACCTTTCTTGAGAAAGAATTTCTCACTAAAGAAGTGACTGGAAGAAAAGTAGAACTCGATGAGATTGATGAATCTATACTCGTTGATCGAGTAGCGCGATGCACGGAAGTTGTACTCGTACCGCCTACACCGGCAACGAGAGGAAGCTAATGATAATGATCATGAAACTTCGAACGAGGAAACTACCGAACCTCGCGGATCGACAAGGGAACGTGCCACTCCCGATTGGTATGATCCTTGTCTAAATGTCATGATTGTGGATAACAATGATGAAGACCCCGCGACGTATGAAGAAGCGATGATGAGCCCGTATTCCAACAAATGGCAAGAAGCCATGAAATCCGAAATGGGATCCATGTATGATAACAAAGTATGGACTTTGGTAGACTTACCGGATAGCCGAAAGGCTGTCGAGAATAAATGGATCTTCAAGAGAAAAACAGATGCTGATGGTAATATTACTGTCTATAAAGCTCGACTTGTCGCAAAGGGTTTCCGACAAATTCAAGGAGTTGACTACGATGAGACTTTCTCACCCGTAGCGAAGCTAAAATCCGTGAGGATTTTGTTAGCAATAGCTGCATTTTTCGATTATGAGATTTGGCAGATGGATGTCAAAACGGCGTTCCTTAATGGAGACATTGAGGAAGAGTTGTATATGGTACAACCCAAAGGTTTTGTCAATCCTAAAAATACTGACAAAGTATGCAAACTTCAGCGTTCAATCTATGGACTGAAACAAGCATCGAGAAGTTGGAACCGACGCTTTGATAAGGTGATCAAAGACTTCGGGTTTATACAGTGTCATGGAGAGGCCTGTATTTACAAGAAAGTGAGTGGGAGCTCCGTAGCATTCCTAATATTATATGTAGATGACATATTATTGATTGGGAATGATATAGAACTATTAAGCGATGTTAAAGGTTATTTGAATAATAGTTTTTCAATGAAAGACCTTGGTGAAGCATCGTATATATTAGGCATCAAGATTTATAGAGATAGATCAAGACGCCTAATAGGGCTATCACGAGTACATATCCGGACAAGATTCTAAAGAAGTTTAGAATGGACGAAAGTAAGAAAGGGTTCTTACCTATGTTACCAGGCAAGGTCTTGAGTAAGACTCAAGGACCAGGTACGGCAGAAGAAAGAGAAAGGATGAGTAATATCCCCTATGCCTCGGCAGTAGGATCTATCATGTATGTCATGCTATGTACTAGACCGGATATAGCACATGCTGTTAGTTTGACTAGCAGATATCAAAGTGATCCAGGAATGGAACACTGGACAGCGGTCAAGAATATCCTGAAGTACTTGAAAAGAACTAAGGATATGTTTCTTTGTTATGGAGGTGACCAAGAGCTCGTTGTAAATGGTTACACCGATGCAAGTTGGAACACCGATCCCGATGACTCTAAGTCACGGTCCGGGTACGTGTTTATATTGAATGGTGCCGCGATAAGCTGGGCAAGCTCGAAGCGAGTGCACGGTGGCGAAGTCTTCAACGGAATCGAGTACATAGCGGCTTCAGAGGCTTCATCAGAAGCGGTATGGATGAAGAGGTTCATTGTAGAGCTCGGTGTGGTTCCTAGTGCATTGGACCCATTAATCATTTACTGTGATAACATGGGTGCCATCGCCAATGCACAAGAGCCAAGGTCACACAAGAGACTGAAGCATATCAAGCTGCGTTACCACTCGATTCGCGAGTACATCGAAGATGGAGAAGTAAAGATTTGCAAAGTACACACTGATCTGAATGTAGCAGATCCGTTGACTAAAGCTCTCCCTAGGGCAAAACATGACCAACACCAGAATGCCATGGGTGTTAGGTATATTACAATGTAATCTAGATTATTGACTCTAGTGCAAGTGGGAGATCGAAGGAGATATGCCCTAGAGGCAATAATAAAGTGGTTATTATTTATATCTCTATGTTTATGATAAATGTTTATATGTCATGCTATAATTGTATTAACCGAAACATTAGTACATGTGTGATATGTAGACAACAAAGAAGTCCCTAGTATGCCTCTTAAACTAGCTTGTTGATTAATAGATGATTAGTTTCATAATCATGAACATTGGATGTTATTAATAACAAGGTTATATCATTATATGAATGATGTAATGGATACACCCAAATTAAGCGTAGCATAAGATCTCGTCATTAAGTTATTTGCTATAAGCTTTCGATACATAGTTACCTAGTCCTTATGACCATGAGATCATATAAATCACTTATACCGGAAAGGTACTTTGATTACACCAAACACCACTGCGTAAATGGGTGGCTATAAAGGTGGGATTAAGTATCCGGAAAGTATGAGTTGAGGCATATGGATCAACGGTGGGATTTGTCCATCCCGATGACGGATAGATATACTACGGGCCCTCTCGGTGGAATGTCGTCTAATGTCTTGCAAGCATATGAATAAGTTCATAAGAGACCACATACCACGGTACGAGTAAAGAGTACTTGTCAGGAAACGAGGTTGAACAAGGTATGGAGTGATACCGAAGATCAAACCTCGGACAAGTAAAATATCGCGTGACAAAGGGAATTGGTATTGTATGTGAATGGTTCATTCGATCACTAAAGTCATCGTTGAATATGTGGGAGCCATTATGGATCTCCGGATCCCGCTATTGGTTATTGGTCGGAGTGAGTACTCAACCATGTCCGCATAGTTCACGAACCGTAGGGTGACACACTTAAAGTTGGATGTTGAAATGGTAGTACTTGAATATGGAATGGAGTTCGAATATTTGTTCGGAGTCCCGGATGAGATCCCGGACATCACGAGGAGTTCCGGAATGGTCCGGAGAATAAGATTCATATATAGGATGTCATTTTATGTGAATTAAAATGTCGCGGAAGGTTCTATGGAAGGTTCTAGAAGGTTCTAGAAAAGTTCGGAAGAAACCACCAAGGAAGGTGGAGTCCACATGGGACCCCACCTCCATGGCCGGCCAACCCTAGTGGGGGAGGAGTCCCAAGTGGACTCCCCCTAGGGGGCCGGCCACCCCCCATATGGGAGGTGGAACTCCCACCTTTGGTGGGAGTCCTAGCTTGGCTAGGTTTCCCCTCCTTATGGAAGGTTTTTGGTTCGGGTCTTATTCGAAGACTTGGAGACCAACTCTTGGGGATCCACCTATATAATGAGGGGCCAAGGGAGGGGGCCGGCCACCCCAAGACCACAAGCTGGCCGCCCCCTTGAAGTGGCCGGCCACCCCCTCCCAAACCCTAGCCGCCCCCTCTCCTCCATATCTCCCGCGTAGCTTTAGCGAAGCTCCGCCGGAGTTCTCCATCGCCACCGACACCACGCCGTCGTGCTGTCGGATTCAAGAGGAGCTACTACTTCCGCTGCCCGCTGGAACGGGGAGGTGGACGTCGTCTTCATCAACAACCGAACGTGTGACCGAGTACGGAGGTGCTGCCGTTCGTGGCGCCGGAACCGATCGTGATCAAGATCTTCTACGCGCTTTTGCAAGCGGCAAGTGAACATCTACCGCAGCAACAAGAGCCTCCTCTTGTAGGCTTTGGAATCTCTTCAAGGGTGAGACTCGATACCCCCTCGTTGCTACCGTCTTCTAGATTGCATCTTGGCTTGGATTGCGTGTTCGCGGTAGGAAATTTTTTGTTTTCTATGCAACGTTATCCTACAGTATTCTACCCTTATCTTGTCAAGCAAGTCCGCCAAATAAAGACCCTTTAGTTTTTGGATCGTTGAGTTGAAAGACTCTGCAAGATTATTATGCACATAGTCAACTTTGCTCACTTCACTGAATTGGCTTCTGGCCCATAACTTGGAGTGGTGTGTTTCCAAGTATTCCTTCACCTTGTCATTTTTGTATAACTCGCCTCATGTGATAGTTGTGCTTCTTCACACTCGCAAGTCAAAGATGCTGGCCATAAATTGTCGGCATACACCTTTCCTTTGAATTTCTTCCCAAAATTTGCAGCAAGGTGACACATGCATTCCCTATGCTCTACTCCAGGGAACACATTGTCCACGGCTATTTCTAAAACCTTGCAAGCATCTGTATGAATTACCAACCCATTGGGATGTGCAATAGCCCAGCGCAGATTCTGCAAAAACCAAGTCCAGCTCTCCTCAGACTCTGCCTCTATCACGCCATAAGCAACTGGAAATACAAAATTGTGTCCATCAACTGCACAAGCTGCTACTAACTGTAACAACCCAAAAATTTCAAAAACAAACAAAATGAATTTCCCTAGTTCCAAATTTTGGAACCAACAAAAACTTTTATTAAAATAAGATTGATACATATAGATCTTGTTTAAATCTTGTGTTTTGCCATGATGAGTGTTATTATGCTTATGTGCTAAACCCTAAAACCCTAAAGTGATCAAGTGAAGGTCACCAACCCAATAAAATAAAAGAGAAAGAAATCAAATAAGAAAAACCTTAAACCCTAATCTTCTCCAGAAATCATTTTGGATCTATTTTGAGAAACCCAAAATAAAATAAAAGACATATGGGGGCATATAGCCCTAATAGGTAAATCTTGAACCCTACCTTTATTATTTATGCTAAATGGTGGTGAACCATTGTGAACCCCACTAAACCCTAAACCTCACCCCTCTTTTCACCACCCTAGTTAAATTAAAATAAAAGGAAATTAAATAAGAAAGAGGCATATGTGCCTAGGGCTATATTTATAAAACTTTACCCTAAGCCTTTCTACTTTGCTTAGAGGTTTGGAAAATCTTCATACACCTTACCTAGTACTTATCAAACCAAATCCAAGTGGTTTCCAAAGAAATTAAAAGAGAAACTAAAAATGCCATAGAGGCATATGAGAGAAAGGTGCAAAATGGTGAAATTGAGGATCTTGACCCTAAGACTTGATGTGAATGGTTGAATCACTTCCATATACCTTTTCAACACTCAACAACACCAATTGGGTCAAGCCTAGTCAAATTAAAAATCAAATGCCACATATGCATAGAGGCATATGTGACACATAGCCATTTTCCCCAAATCTTGACCTATGCACTTCTACCTTGACCAAATGGTGTGAAACCATCTCTAAACCTAATATAACACCAAATAAACCCTAAACCATGACCTTTGATCATAAATAAAGAAAAGGAATAAAAGTATGAAATGCACATATGTGCATATGGCCAAAAATACAAATTTGAGCAAAAGACCACCAAACTTGTTTCCATTGCTTGGATTGCTTTCTTATATCCTTGTAAACCTCAACCATATCAATGAGATCAAGAAAAACCAAATCAAATTGAAAATAAGAGGATTTTCCAATACACATATGTGATTATGGCCATTTTTACAAATCTTGAACCTAGACCATTTTGGCTTGCACCACTAGTTGTAAATGGTTACTAAACACATTTAAACAACTTTGAACTCAAAGAAACTCAAATCAAATGAAAATACAATTCAAATCCCAAGTTACATGCAATATGGTCACATGTGACAATTATAACTCCGAGGCCTACTTTGAGCCCTGTTATTTCCAGATTTCTCAACTAAACTTTGCCCAACCTTTGCACCTCATCCAAGACAACATAAAAGTGAACAACTTTGCTCAAGCAACCCTATACAAACTCCTTCTGAATTCAAAGATAGCATCAAGCAAAGTTGAGACCAGAGATCAAAGTGAAGATCATGTGCAATTTGAAATTTTGCATTCCAATTCCATTTTGATCCCCACCACCTCCAATATACTACATTTAATATATTATTACAACTCACCAAAAAGATTTGTAAAATTCGAAAATATTCTTCTTTCGGGCATTACCACAAACACCTGGCAGGCAGGGTGCATTATTGTGCCCATGCTAAAAATTTGAGGAGACCAAGTCCAAGCCTGAGCTCCTCTGAGCCTCTGGAGACCCTCTCTACCCTGCAGCACCAGTACCACCCCTTGCCATCATCTCTGCAGGCTCACATTGACAAGAGCATGACCATGCCGTGGCATGGCATGGCCAGCTCGTGCCATCGCCCTCACCCTTCATCTCCAGCCTGCTCTGCCATGTCCAACGACTCCCTCTCAGTCTCCAGAACAAGCCCGTGCCCTCCCTTGGTCAACACGACGCGGGCACACGCCAGCGTCGACGTGCCCAGACACGCCCAGAGAAGCCCACGCGCGACAGGACGCGCACGGTGACGCCCCGGAGCGCGCCAGAGCATCACCTCGCCCCGTCGACTCAACGCTCCCCTCGACCTCTCCTTTCACCTGCAGCTTCCCCTCGACGTCAGCAACGCAGTGGACACGCCCATTGGCCCTCGCCAGCCCTGTAGACGACGACACGGACGACGACCATCCGCCGCAGTACACGGGTCCCCGATGACGATGACGACGCGACCGTTCCTCCCCCTGCCTCGCCACGACGCTCGTCAGCACTGCCTTGACGTCGCCCGCGCTCAGAACCCATCACTCGCCCCTTCGTCACCCTGGAACGGCGATCTCGCCGTCAACCTACCCCGAGCGCCACGGCCACCCCTTGAACCTATAAAAGGAGACCCCTCCGCGACTGATTTCTCACGCCAATCTACTCCTCTCCCCTCTCTGATCCTCCACCGCTCCTCTCCCAGCCACATCATCGCCGGCAGCCGCCCAATTGCGAGCTGAAGACCCGCAGCACCGCCGCCAAGCAAGCCGTCGATTGCGGCCACCATCCGAGCCGCCGCCTGCTCCATCTTCTTCCTCTGCCTCGACAACATCGCTGCAGCCCGTCACCGTCGATCACCGGAGCCTGGAAGCGCCGCCGACCTCCTACCTCCGCCGTGCCCGCCGCTGTTTCTCGCTGAGGACGACGACGACGCTGACCGCGCGATCCCCTTCTGATCCAACGGTCGAGGTTAGCCCATACCGATTCGCGGTTAAGTGGCATTGACAGTTGGGACCCACCTCGTCAGACGGCCCGCTGCGTGTGAAGCGTTAGCTGGGCCGGCCCAAACATTTTTCCCTCTCCCTGGCCCAATACCGTTTCCCGCCAGCCCAACTATTTGAATTCAAAATTCCAGAATAGATAAAAATTGCAATCTGCTGTCAACTTCAAAAATCAATAGGGACAAATCTACTTGGCCAATTTTTACAAATTTTATATATTTGGAAACCTTATGAAATTATCTACACAATGCCACTGGATTGAACCCTAGATCTATTATAGAATTAAAGTGAGAAAATAAACAAGGCAGGGACTTTTCTAAATTATAATAATTCTTAAAAATCAACCATAAATACTTTTCAGTTAATTCCACCTCCAATAATTCACATTTCACTTATACAAATTGTTTCTACAAAAATATGCCATGCCTACTTTGAATGATCATGGCTTAGTTGATTTAAATGACTTTATGGCTATTTCTAGTCAAAGATATTGTCCAAAACTATTAAGAAATCTTATGAGAGAGTTTCTCTCATTTAAATCTGGTCACCACCAATCCCAAATGAAGTAGAGACTCTGGTCATTTAGGTCTCATAGGAATTGTGGTGATATTAAATCCTTGCTATACTAGAATTATTATGTATGAGAGCTTCCCTCTCATTTACATCCTGTCTCAACTAATTCAACATGAGGTAGATACCATGGTTAGCTAAATCTCATATTGAATTAGTTGATGATATTAAATCATTACTAGGTGTTGTTAAGGCATGAGGTGCACCACCTCATTTAATTTATGTTCAAAATTAGGTTTGCAAATCTATGAGGTGTAGCACCTCATTTAAATCAACATAGTATTTAAATTGCATTAGTTATTTAAATCACATGAGATGATGAATCCCAATTAAATCACCTTCCTCAAATAATAAATGTGAAGTGTTGACCTTGGTCAACATGGTATCATTCCTGTTATTTGAGAATATTAAACCACCTCAATAGTAGCATTTAAATCGTTCCAACTAATTATTAAATCATATGGGAAGTATCCCTCTCATTTAAAATCTTTGTCTCAAGTAATTCTACATAAGGTAGAGACCATGGGCTATCAATTCTCATATGGAAGGATTTGATGATATTAAATCTTTACCATGTTAGGACTAAAAGGTATGAGGTGTTCACCTCATTTAAATCATTTTCTTAAATGATAAGTGTGAAGAGGTTGACCTTGGTCAACCTAGGTCATATATTATTCATAAGAGAAATTAAATCTTAATAAGATAATGAGAGGAAATTATTTCTCTAAGTAATTAAAAGTAATACCTTATTTAGTATGAGAGGAAATTATTTTTCCTAAATAAGAAAACAACACAATTACCCACTTAATAGTAATGAGTGATGCTAGTTACTGGTGTAAATTATATGAGGTGTACCACTTCATTTAAATCTTGTCCCAAGTATTTTCATATGAAGTTTGAACCCCTGGTCAAATACTCTCACATGAAATACTCGGAGATTTTAAATCATCATAGGCATTATTAAATGGTATGAGGTATCCCTACCTCATTTAAATCATTTTCTCAAATGATGATGATGAATGGTTGACTTAGGTCAACATAAATTCATGTGTGATGGTTTGAGAAATTAAATCTTAAAGAAGATTCAATGAGAGGAAATTATTCCTCAAGAACTATATGGAAACTATCAGTTACCTATATAATGAGAGGAAATTATTTTTTCTTAAGAATAAAACCATATCAACCCACATGATGACAATATGATAATGCTAGAATAGTGGGTGTGAATTATGTGTGTGCTTTTTATAGCTCTTGAACTTGTGTGGTGATTGTATACCCCGTATTCGTATTTATAGACGCTAGTGCCGAAGGCTACGAAGGGGACGACGAGAACATCTACGGAGAAGAAGGAGGAACATTTTGATCAATACACCAACCAAGGCAAGCTAGACTAATGCAAGTTATATTGTGCAAGCTAGTATTCTTGCAAGCTAATATTCTTGCTAAGTGCAAAGCTCTACAAGAGCAAGGCACTACCACAATTTTTACTTTATGCTTCATGATCCCATCCCAAGTTTTATTCTTCCAAACTTTTACTTTGGTTATTACAACTTGCTTTTATAGTTAACTTTGGTCTAGAGATAGAGTACTACAAGAGTATCAAACTTAGCCTAGAAAGCTATAAGCTAGTTAGCACCCCTCATGACTAGTTGCTAGTGCTAACAAATAAAATTGACTACTCTAGATGGGAATATGTGCAATGAAATGACTTTGAAAACCTTGGAATGATAATTCATTCTATTGAAAGATTTTTTAGGGTGAATATGACTTGAGAAGGATTTGGTGAATTTTACGAAAATTGATGGTTGGGTTCGGATGCGATACCATTCCAATTTACAAGTACCCCCACGATACCTGATTATGGGTAGGGCTTAACTGGAAGTTTATGTGTCTTAGTATGGGTTCCCTCTAAACAAGCGTCATCGGGGTTATGCCGAAAGCTGCCTCCACAACAAAAGAAACGACGTTAAAGATGAGGTGAATGTCCGGCCCAAGCCCTGTGCAGTTCCCAGGTTGACAGTTGGTCTTCACTGGGAGGCCAAGCTCATGGGGAGAGGTACCTATACTAGGATATGTAAGTAAAAGGTTATGGTTGATGATCCGCGTACCGAGTTACGATTATTCAGGGTTACCCCTGACGGATGTAATCAAAAGTTGTGGCACAAGCGTACAACCTCTGCAGAGTGTAAACCTATTCGAATAGCCGCGTCCACGGTTAAGGACGGTTGGAAAGGCCATACTGTTCCGTCATCAGACCATTTACAAAACTGTGACATATGATTTGTGACTTGAACTTGGAAAGGGGAATGGTGAGTTTGACTTGAATTACAACAAAGGTTGTGGGAATGACACTAATGTTCCCACTTGAGTTAGTTAGCACATGAAAGGTCTTGATTTCAAATACTTGTGAACTAAAATTGGCTTTATGCAAAAGAAACTAGAGCTTAGCACCCCTTACCGGAAATATTCATACTTACATTAGTATTAGTTTGCGAGTACTTTAAAGTACTCACGGCCGTGTCCCCGGCTATTCAAATGGCCGGACTATGAAGAGGAGCAAGCAGAGATGAAGAGGATGGACGAGCAGGACGTCTACGACAACTAGGACTACTCCCGACGTCAAGCGTTGGCCCGTGGACTATAGAGTCCCCTTCGATCTACGCTTCCGCTATGTATTTGTGATGTGTGTTGAAACAGTAGTTCAACTATTATTGTAATATTGGATCATGTGATCTATTTGTAAGACGACTATGATATGTAATGAATGATGACTTATGATATTCAACTGTTATGTCTCGCAACAACAATATTCCTGGGATTGCGATGTATGGCATAACAGGCATCTGGACTTAAAAATCCGGGTGTTGACACTAACTGTCCTTTAAACCTCCCTGTGAGAAAAGTAGCATCAATAGCCAAATAGGGCCTGCAGCCTTCCAAAAAAACCCGGCGACAAGCCTCAAAGCAGACAAACACCCTTCTAAAGAATTCTTTGGTCATTATCATTCCCCTCAATGTGTACTCCACGGTGTGGTGATCAATATCTATAATGCTACCTGGGCTGGTCTTCTCCACTTCACCCTTAAATGAATACAATAGTTTAAAACTTTCCTGCCAATTACCATAAATAGAATCCATAGCATGTTGTTTTCCATTGAAAACCCTCATGTATGGTACCTCTATCTTGAACTTTTCTTTGAGCTTCTTCTGCAACTCCTTTGTATCCACTTGATGGTCTTCTGTCACCCACCGTTTTACTTCTTCAGCCACCCATCTTGACTTGGCTCTACTAATTGTTTCCTTCCTCAGGGTTGATTCCAGGCATGTGTGCCTAAAAGGGTTCACTTTGACTTGAACATTCGTGCTATTTCGTATTTTAGACGCGTGCATCCTCCATGGACAGTGCACTCTGTAATGTACTCTGTCGCTCTTGTCAACTTCAAATATACGCTCTGTCTTGATGCAGTATGTCACAAGTGCATTTCTACACTCACTCATGGATGCAAAGATGGTACCTTCTTCCATATGAGAGTTTGCAGGGTCCCATTCAATAGCTGGAAGGTCTTCGTCCTAAACCTCCTCACCATCAATCACAAAAGCCTCATTGTCACACTCATCTCGGTTTTCAGCCCGACATGGCCGCCGTAAATTCTGCACAACATCAGAATATAGCCTCTCTTCATCATCGATGTATTCAGGCTCCACTTCTCTTGGGACCCTACTGCCGGTGCCCATATTTGACGAGCCACCACGTCGCCGTGCACTAACTGAAGCTCCCCTAACTGAACTATTCTGGCTAGAGCTGCCATTACGACGACATGAATCTGTCCGAGAAGGTCCAACTGCAGGCACAACCACATCATTTTGCAGCCTCACATGAAATTGCTCTTTCTCCTTATGCTTAGCAAACATGGTAGCGAGATCTTCATCATTACTAACTTTCACCCAATCACTTCCCCCATCGTAGTATTTGAATTCCACTTCATCATGCATACCCCAAGGATATGGGCCGCAAATTACCTCGCCAAATTGTCTAAAACTCCAATTACAATCCATTGGCAACCGATAATCAAACCGTCCTTGGAATTTCTTTTGATCCTTTGCATCCACAATGAATCGGTCCCTTCTAATGTTCACCAAGAAAGCAAACCGCAATTCCATCCTAATCAACCAAAAACAGAGAGGCAATGAGCACACCAAAAGCAAAATCAAACGCAATGAGCACTCCATGTCAAATCGACTATTGCACTGCACAAGAAAGCTCAATAGGAACAAGGCTTACCCCTCGGGAACCCAGTCGTGGACGCGGCGGGTCTCCGGCCCGACGCCTGCCTCGCCAAGGTCGTCGCCGCCACTAGCCATTTCGTCGAGCAGGTGGAGGGCGCAGTGGCGGAACGAGCGACTACGTCGCAAGACGGTGGGGCAGAGCAGGTGCTCCTGGAGGCGGTGGCGGTGGAGAAGGTGTCCACGCGGGACGGCCGCGTGGCAGCGTAGGTGGTGGCGGCGCAGGTGGTGCCGGCAGGGGCGCTGATGGTGTTGGGTGCAGCGGATCGGTGTGTGGCTGTGTGGCGGGAGCAGGGGTAGTTCGGTCTTCACCTATTTGTCATTGCGCGGTCCTACCTGTAAGATCCGGCCCCACTTTCAGTAACGGCAAGAGACGGAAACGTTTGAAGCCTGGCCGTTTGGCCTCGATGGAGCAGCTGCGCCAGAAGCGGTGGCAAAACTGAGCACCATTCTGCTCTAGTGGCAAAACTGAGTCATGCGCGGACTGTAGTGGAAAACCAATAATTAACCCATATTACTAACTCTGGCCTTAAGTTACATACTCCCTCCATCCTATGAAATATGTCTGAGATTCATCAAAATTCGGATGTATCTACATACTATTTAGCGTATAGACATATCTAAATTTTGAAAATTCTTTGACAAGTTTCATGGGACGGAAGGGGTAGTCGAGTTAGAGAGATATCAGGAGGGAGTTTTCTTTATATTCATCTAAAATTTGTCATTTTACTTAAGCTACAAACTTTTAAATTTAAGTATGAAAAATAGCATGCACATACATATGTGTTTCATCTACAAGTAAAATCCTTCTTAGAAATTGTTGAGAGATGGAAATACAAATTTTAGGCCTGGCCTGCTGTCAGGTTCAGCGGCGCCCAGCACCTGCACATATTTTTGGGCCATGAGATACGGCTACACCAGACAACAGAATAACCGTCTTGTCTAAGTAGGTAATTTTGAGAAATATATATTTCTAGGACTGATCGAGCCTCCTTTATAATAGTGAAATACATCGCCGTCCAAAAGTTTTTGCCGGTCCACATCAACATATTGTGGTATGAAAAGTATTTTTTTTTTTTTTGAGATAGGCATGAAAAGTTAGTGACCCCTTAAGGTATACCAGTCGCTTTGTCCCTGGTTCAATCCCTAATAGCTCCAGCAGAAACTTGCAATTGTCAACAATGCAATGTAATTTCTGATGCCGTCCTCTCGAGGCTTTGACGTGGTAGAAATGATATCTGAGTCTGATCGGTGGATCAATGTTAAGCAGGTGTGGCATTTAGTTAGTGACTTAGGGTGTCGATTAAAGAATAGGATGCTCCATTCAAGGATGATGAAACAATGGTGATCGGTCAATTCGAAGCTGGCGACGCGCAAGCGCAAGGATCCTCTGTCTTTGTCGTGGGGGTGAATCAAGATGGCAATTCAGGCTTGAATCCCTGGCGCAAGCGCAACGTTGGTGTTGGCATCTCAAGACAAAAGAACCAAGCCTAACGACCTGGATGCTCAGCAGCTGTAGTTCGAACGACAAGCATACAGAGACTTGGGAGTAGTGACTCTGCCATCTCTGAAATCATGTGTTTTCTCCTCGCTACTTTCTGTTTTGTCCTAAAACATTTATTTAACGAAACTATCAACCTGACATTTTGCTTTTTATGTAGTTTCTGATCGTTAAATACAAGAACTGGAGTATCTACAAGGGGTTTGTAACGAAACATCTCTAGCTTCGTGGTGTGCAATGGAAGCCTGGAGAGGTTACCTCATGAGACTTTAAAAAGGAGGCTTTTTATGGTAGGGACTGGAAAATATTGACCGTCCAATTAACAGATCCGACGTCTCAGTTTGATCAATACTAGTTGATTTGAAGAGTAGTATTTTTTCAGCCAAGGACAGATTTGGTAGATGCAGAAAACTTGGATCATCCAATAAAAGAAGCTTTCCTTTACATAACATTCTTTATAATATTTTTTTTTATCTTTACAGACAATTCGTGTATGTGGCCGCAGAATCTGGATCAGCTCTTTACTTTAAGTACGGTTCATAGAGAGAAAAACAAACTTATATACGACTACAATGGTGTAGTGGCTTGTTTGTTTCTCATGAAGGGGAGTTTAAATGGTTTGCCCAACGGAAAACTTGATAAACTTTATATATTTGTTCACATGTCTAAAATGTAATCAAAATGACAATAATATTTCCACATAGTGAAACAATGTACTGCTTGCTTCCAGCGCACGGTCTTAACATAGGTTCAGCGGTTTTGGGTGTCGACTGAGAGGCTGAGACTTGAGAAATTCTCGGTAGATTAATGATTAGCGAAACAAAGTTTAATATAGATAAAAAAATCCATTTTATTGAATACGTAGTTCTATCTAAGTGGTAGTGTAAGTGTAGCCCACTTAAACCCAGATGGTTCTTGGTTCAGGCCACCCAATTTTGTTGCAAGCTATTATATTTTTATGTTACCGCCACCGCCAGTCACAGCAGCGGCTCGCCATCGCCATGGTGGACGAGCTCGCTACACAAGCCTGGCACGCCAATTTCCCCCAGGACGTCGTCGAAGAGAGGGACTTCTTTCTGCAGAAGCGGGCGGAGAGGAGGGCGAAGCGGGAGGATCATCGTCGAAGGAAGGCGTTCATCAACGCGCAGCTGGAGGGTCCGTCTACCAGCTCCGATGAAGACCCAAGGTGGGATGACCTGTGGACCGAGTCCGACGACACCACCTCCATTGAAGAGTAGGTTTTAGGTTTATTTCTGTTTATTTTTAGTTTCTGCATAGATCATGGTATTATGTTTATTTTTTTAGATCTTATTTTCATATGTGTATGCGTGAAAATGTGTTTTTTTGGCACTGCATTTTAGCGCGCCTGGTGGAGGGCTTTTTCCCTGCCTTGCGCGCACTGGATTTTAGCGTATCCGATGAACCTCGTGCCCGCGCTGCAAATGCAATATAGCGCGGCGGGTTTTGACGAGGTTGTTGGAGTTGCTCTTAAAATATCGACTTGCAATTACCGATCTGAATTGTCTAGGCTCACATATTTTTTCGGCAGGCGCTAGGTGTCTATCGGTTAAAACCACATGCACGAGAAAATGGCCTTGGGCTCACCAGAATTGGTAAGTTAACATCTGAGTATCAAATTGTGATCAGCATGATTGCACTTAGTAACAGATCAAAGAAAATCCGTGTCACGATTTTCTTGCGTTGTGAATGGCCCAGAATACTATTACTTCGCAGGAATAGTAAATTGTACCTAAAAAACCCCTTAAAAAAACTCCCAAAAGGAAAGACTAATCTAACTACCAAGTTATGCATTTCATTTTTTGGGGGTCTTTTTGGTGCTTAAACACTGTTAGTCCTTGATATTACATGTTGCAGAAGCCCCGGGAGTAATATTGTATCTTCTTGATACTAATAAAAAAAATTGAAAAAATTTGCTATGGGATATCGTTATTTTCTGGTCTTTGCGAAAACACACCGCTAAAACGTGTCTTTTCTAGGTACCATTATAATTTTGCGGTATGTTTGCCAAAACACACCGAATACCTAAAACGGAAATATGTATATTTCTATTGCGAAATTTCTATATTGAGAATCAAACTGGTTTTGCTTCTAATCTAGAGAAACAAAAACCAACCAGACTTCAACTAAAAAGCAGAAACAATTATCCAACAAGACTTTGGTTTTTCCATAGACCTAGCGACCAAGGGGACGAACCCCTGTATCCATCAGCAACGGGAGTAGCTGGATTCAGGAAACACCGTCCTCCATCTTGCCGGCCGTCGTGTTTCTGTTTCTCAGCTCCAACGAGCAGGCATACGTAGTCCCGATGACACTTCTCTCCCCGCATCGTCCATGTTTCACGTCCGCACAATCTGCGACCGGTCGAAGAGACGCAAGATGTCGTGCCGCCCAGGATGGGTCCGGGGCCTTCATCTGCGCCCTCGGATTGGACAACAATCTGCCGGCGGCCATGGATGGCGACACGGCCTGGGTGCCCGAAGGGTAAATTTTTGCATTACAAACTCATGCCTACAGACTAATAGGGTCCTGAAAAAACAGTTAAAGCTAAAGATCATTGGGCCAAAATTTAAAGTACCAACAAAATCAATCTAGACCGGACTGGGTGATTATCCTAAGCAAAAAAAAAAAAATCAAACTTTCTGTTTTGGGTTATATGGTGTGTTTCGGCAAACGTACCATGAATTATAATGATACTGGACAAAGACACATTTCGACGGTGTATTTTGGCAAAGACCGGAAAATAATCCGTAGCAATTTTTTCCAAAAAAATGTGTAGAAGAAGTGGGGGTACATCATGCAAATATGGTGTTTATGATGACAGACGGTGAGAAGAATTGCTTCATCTGAGAGTGTTATGATTAATTTTACGGAATTTTTATATAGTTCGAGAGGACAATCATAGAATTGCGAAATTATGTCAATCTTGAATCCCGGCCACAAGGTTGAACTCCCAGCAAGAACAGTCAGCAACTTCAAAGTCGTGGGTCGTGAGACTCGTGATGGCTACACTGATTAATCAAGTATACTTGTTTCATGGAATGATGGAATTTGTTTTGTAAAATAAGCCAATATGGATGAAGCATGCTTTATAATACAGGTAGTAATGAAAGATACTACGTACTATGATCGTTCCTAGCTTTTAGCCGGTCCACATCACGTCACTGTAGCATGGAAAGTTAGTGAGGCCCAAAAGGCAAACCAGCAGGCTGGTCCGTGCTACTTCAAATAAAATAAAATAAAGCAGGCTGGTCCGTGCTAGTTAGCTCTAGCACCAACTTGCAATTGTCTACTAATTGAGGAAGATATATTATCTGGAGCAACACTAGCAAATGTATTGGATTATTATACTTGGCCTGTTGCATACGGACCGGTTAGCCTACATGCATGCACCACCTTTTGAGCAGTTGAGAATGAGCATAGATATGTAGGTAGTTAATAATTACAACTTATTGTGTACAAATAAATCAGGCTAGATTTAGGCTACATTATTCTATATACCTGTTTGATCATCACAAATGGCAAGATGTACCCTCTTGGCGACCATTGGATATGGAAAATAGTGGTTAGGTTGATGTAAAATTGCCACACATTTTCATAGCTTTTTCCTATAAAGGTGGCGGTCCTAGGATTCCTCTCGCGTTGCAATGAAGATCTATCGGATGCTTGTCCTCCTTGATCTGCTGCCGGCAAACTCCCTTGGGCGACTCATGCCTAGAGATTTCTTGATCGGATGGGATTCGGTTGTGTGTTCCTATATTGTTTACCGGCCGTTTGGTTTCAGCAGGGAGTGGCGCGAAGCTCTTCTATCTGTTGCCATCATGGGACAAGTCTTTTTGATTCCATGGTGAAGTCAGAGGCGGAGGATGGTATGGAAGCTGAGTTTTGAGGATTAGTGCTAGTGGTTCCAACCTTTGCGTCGATGGTGAACTTTCTTGGTGTTTCAGGCTTCATAGCAACATCATGCGAGTGGGGGCGTCATCACAGGATAAGTTCAATGTCCTACCTTTTAGGGTGAAAGTCCAAGATCTGTCTTAACTGGTTATGTCTGGCAATGACCTTTTTGAAGGCATTGTTCTGAGATCGAGGACTTTCTTCAAGGTAAAAACCTAAGATCTTTGATTGGGCGACGCCGATGCTTAAGCACGTCTGTCTGCCCTTCTTAGTAAGTAGCTAGACTTGGATCTTGGAGGCATCACTTTTGGAGTTGAACTTCAAGTGTTGTCATGGTGGTGTTTGTGTTGCTGATGCAAGGACTGAAAGACTATAGCTGAACATTTCCTTTTTTAGCTTCTTCTTTTTTCGGACGTGTGCATCCGTACTACCATTAGGTTATTATGTTGTTGCAGAGACTGGGTGTAATTGTTATCTTCATGCTATTAATATATTCCCTTTATCGAAAAAATCTAGACAAACATTCATAATACAGACGTAACAAGTTTTATTTATATTTTAAGACTTACATGCATTCTTCTAGGTTTGATCAACAGTTGTAACCTAGGACGTGTGAATTTTGTGTCATACAAATGATCTCACTTCAAAAAGAATGTGTGTACCACTTACTTTCTATGTGAATGATGTATGACACTTATTAAACCCACCTATTGTTGATCAGTACCAGTCAAACTTGATCGTGAAGTTGATATGTATCTAAAGTTTTAGAACAAAGAGATATCTTATGATAATAATTTTTTTCACATATACCACAAATGCATATAGGTATAAAAGATGCATGAGCAATGGTGGACATGCCATACAAGCAAGTTGGGGAAGCTAACTTGGGACTTCGGTGGCGGAGGAGGGTAGACACTTCCTACATGGCCTTTAACAACCTTGTAGTGAACGCAATGAAGCTCGAGGTTGAAGGGGCCTGCCCTGCAAACCTACGATCCCGAGTTCGCCGCTACAAGGGGTATTCATAGGTGATAGTTCAGAGCAAGACACCTATTTCTTATTCTTCGTCCACCTTCAGCGATAACTGTGAGTAACATCACCATAACTTCCTCCTCCACTTCCATGTAGTTAGGGTAGATCTTTGACTGCTTTATCTTAGATCTGTCATTGTTGTAGACTTGCTGGTAAGATGTTTGACTGTTCTAGCTTGGATGTGTGGATGTGGAATGTTAGATCTATGATTGTTTACCTAGATTGTGCTACTTAGTCATGTGTAGTACGATCTTGTTCTAGGTCGGCCATGAGAATGGCTTGTCGTATTTTGTATTGTTCTTTGCCTAAGATTGTGCCATGGTCGTCTTGTATGATCTTGTTTAATGTATGCCTTGAGCATGTCTTGTTTAGTTTTGTCGTTTTCCTGGATTGCACCATGATAGTCTTGTATGATCTTTTTCTATGTAGGCCTTGAGCATGTCTTGTATGCCTAGAATGTACCATGGTACTCTTCTATGATCTTGTTTTACCTAGATTGTAGGATGGTTTAACTAGCTTGTACATGTGTGTCAATGTAGGACTCGTTGTGTGAATACCTTAGTCAGTCTCTCGTACCCTTTGAGGACTCGCAGGTCCATTCGTTTGTCGATGATTTGTAGGATCACTTTGGGCGAGAACAATGTGGTGATGGGTCAGAGTTTTGACCATCTTCAACATGCACAACTCGGATCAATGTCTCAAAGCTTTGTGCAAAGCCTTGTGAACAATGTCGCATCAAAGGTTGCCCTGAGCCTTGCAAAGACAATGAAAGCGCAGGAGGTGCATGATGCTCATGCAACACAAAAATCGCACGCTTCGTAGATGAAGGGCACCATGAAGTGGCTGCCCTTCTAGTCCTCCTTCGTGCTGGAGAGGATGTGCAAGCTCATCAAAACTAGCGTCCCTACTGACAAAGGGTTCGAAGAGGTCTACTTGTATGCTGATTACAAGGATCTATTTGAGAATTGTGGAGCCGACGTGACTTCTACTCAGGTGTACAACCACCTAGCTAAGGAAGTGGAGTGAGGTGGATCCATATTATCAAGCTTAGAGATCTAAGTGGTGCTCAGTGGGATGAGGACAACTGCAACATTATGTTAGAGGTGGACCACTACTAGAGTCAAATCACTATCAGGACACTCTAACTATGTTACACTTGTCATTTGATCATCCATGGCCACTTCTAACAGTCTTCTTTGTCTTCCTTCTTTAGGATCACCCCATGGACACTGAGTTCCTCAACAAGTCGATCCATAACTACACTGAGATGCACACCATCTTCGCAGGCTCGCCACCAACAAGTTTTTCATGGGCTCTAATGTGCCCCTAACACACCTTCACCTCCACCTGAGGAAGCAACTAACACACAGGAGTGTGATACCATCATCATTGATGGACCGGACAAGCCTGCCACTGGCCACTCAACTGGAGGCAAGAGGAAGAGGGGTGGGCTAGCTGAGGATGAGATATAGGCCTTCAGTATGACTGAAGCCATCAAGGACGTCGCTCAAGCGATGAGGTCAACAAGCCAACTAGCATGCAGCCAGAGCTCTACAATGTTGTCATGAGCGTTGTTGAGTTCTCCCATGAGGCTCTCATGGTGGCTCTTAGCCACCTTGTGGACCACAAGGCCTAGGGTAGCAACTTTGTTGGCATGGAGGAGAGCCACAAGACCCTGTGGCTCGGGACCTACCTGTCCAAGCAGCACTACAATCTGTGATGTTGTCATAGGGCCATGGGGTGGGGACGCATCCTTGCTTGCCGATGATGGATGATGATGCTGATGTTGTGATGTATATTTTGATGGTAGCTAGGGCTTACAAACTTCTCTTATGGCATGTAAGTATGATGAGGTGGTATATACTAACCCCTCATGTGACGATGACTTCGCGGTTGTAGGACAACATCCAATTTGCAATGGTGCTAGGTTAACACCTTATTCTACGATGAACTTTTGGTTGTTCAATCATGGATGCTCTCCTTAGCTTATGAACATGTGAAAATGTTGTCTTGCTTGAATGACCTTGTGATCTTTGTCAATATTTATAATCATGTACTTAACTCTGTTGTTTATGTTCCATGTTAGTGGTACATGGCGTATAGGGGGAGGCAGTAAGGAGTCTACAGTTCGTGGAGAATCTGACAGCCTAAAGTCAATGGTTTCTCCCATAACAGATGGTATGAAACACGAGAGGAAACAGAGGAGGAGTACAAGAAATTCTTGGTTGGTGGGGCAATGGCTTTTCAATGTATTGTTGTTCAAGCACTCCCTGATCAAGGTATGTTTCTTCAAGGTATGCCTATTCAAGCTATGGTTGTTCAAGCGCGCAATGTCTCATCATCATTGTCGTGAGGGTGGCGATCGCCAAGATGGCGTTCTTCTGCTACCTACCTATGTCTATGATCGTATGTAATGGTAACCGCACCAAAGTTTGAATGGGGTAACCATAAGCATGCTCAACACATTAACTAAACATCCTCTTTTTGCATCAGCCTCTCCTTAAACCAAGTTCGCGGGCAACCAAACAAATGGGACAAAGCTGCCCCAGTATGGGCAACCACACGAACTGGACGCCATGACTTTTGTGTTGTTTCTCCCTAGTCATGCCCCTCGGGGACTAATACGTCCCAAACGTATCTATAATTTTTGATGTTCCATGCTACTTTTATGATGATACTCACATGTTTTATACATATTATATGTCATATTTATGCGTTTTCTGGAACTAACCTATTGACGAGATGCCGAAGTGCCAGTTGCTGTTTTCTGCTGTTGAGAGAGGATTTGGTGATCAGGTGGGTAGCTACGCACGCGCTCCCTGCCGTTTGATTTGCTTTTAGATTCCTTCTGCGGGCGGGTATGATCACGGCGAGGACACGGCGTGGAATCTGCTTTTTGCGTATGTTCAACTATTGTGGACCCGAAGCCAGCTGCTGTCGGCCAGCGAAAGGCAAAAAAAAAGGGGAAATATACGCGTACGCGCCGCGCAAGCAGTACCTCCGTGCGGCTTATCTCCTTGTTGGTTTCTCTCAGGCACACAATTATCTCTCAGCCACACCCGGAAGGAGCCCCGCGCCGGAGAGAACCGGAGAGGCGCCAGAGCGCCGCGCCGGAGCGCCGCGCCGGGCAGGGAGGAGGCGCGTCACAGTGCCCTTCTTTTGCCGCTGCCGATGAGCTCAAGGACGAGGCGTGTCGCGCTGCGGACTCCATCAGGCCGCCGCCGACGAGCGTGAGGAGGCATCGTGTCGCGGTGAAGGCTTCGCCGCCGCCGGCAAGCGCGAGGAGGCGCAGCAAGCACGACGCGGGTAGTGCTCCGCCAGGCCGCCGTCGAAGGGCGCAAGCCAGGCAACCGACGAGCACACAGCAGCGAGCAGGAGACCGGAAGCGAGCACGGCGGTGAGGCCGCCGCAGAGCGCATGTCAAGCAATTTCTTTGTTCCAATCCGTGCGGCAGTAACACGCCACCATTGTAACTACCACATTATTTAATAACTACTAGTCGACATTGTCAAATGCCAGCGGTCTGATTAACAAATTCCATGTGCATATCCGCAAAATACAACGAGTATCTCCATCAAAATCAACAAATAGAAGTCGCCAGATCAATGTAGGGGGGAGAGGAAAAAACTCAAGTAAACATGGGGCTGGAAGCCGGACGTCATCAGGCTCACGCCTCCATCTTCTCGGAGGCGGCGGCCTCCCTGCGCTTGTCCGCAGCAGCCTCCTCGCGCTCACACCTCCATATGCTCGGCTACGGCTTCCGCCGATGTCCGCTCGACGGCAGCGGCTCCACAATTGCGCGCTTAGCGGCGGCCCCCTCGGTGTGTCCTCGTCGCCAGTGGCCTTCCGGCGCTAGGGGCGGATGCGCCATCCTCATAGGCGGAGGCCTCCACCGAGACGCGCTCGACGGCGACGGCTCCACCGATGTGCGCTCAGCAGCAGGCTCCGCCAAGACGCGCTTGACGGTGGCGGCTCGGCTGATGCGCGCTCAACGGTGGCCTCCTCTTAATTTCTCGTCGCCGGTGGCCTTCCCGCGCAAGTCGAGAAAACTCCCTCGTGCTCCTCTGCGGCGGCGGCCTGGTGGAATCCGCCCGCGAAAGACGCCTCTCATCGCTCTGGTCGTCTTTCCCGTGACAATTTGAGAGAGAGAGAATGAGAGGATAGAGACGTCCATGAGAGATAAGAATAAAGAACTGGTCGTTGGAGCCACGCGCGATACTGTTTCACCTTATTATCATACTGGAGGCAAGTGGGCTTGTACTGCTAGATCTGAAAAAAAAGTTGGCTTGTACTAGGGCTTTTCGGCTGGTCATTCCCACCTCATCATAAGCTAACAGCAGAAACAAACGGCGGTTAGACACGTGTCGGGTAGAAAGCCCGTGCTCACGTACCTATGTGATCACCGGGGTTCATTCGTTCTGCTGTTTTTGGTTTCAGAAATCCTAGTAAGGAAATATTCTCGGAATCGGACGAAATCAACGCCCAACATCTTAGAATTCCACGAAGCTTCCAGAACACCCGAGAGCCAGCAGAGGAGGGCCACAGGGCCACCAGATGACAGGGTGGCGCGGCCAGGGCCTGGGCCGCGCCCCCCTATTGTGTGACTGCCTCGTCAGCCTTCCGACTCCGCCTCTTCGCCTATTTAAAGGTCCCTGACCTAAAACCTCGATACGAAAAAGCCACGGTACGAGAAACCTTCCAGAGCCGCCGCCATCGCGAAGCCAAGATCTGGGGGACATGAGTCTCTGTTCCGGCACGCCGCCGGGACGGGGAAGTGCCCCCGGAAGGCATCTCCATCGACACCACCGCCATCTTCATCACCGCTGCTTGTCTCCCATGAGGAGGGAGTAGTTCTCCATCGAGGCTAAGGGCTGTACCGGTAGCTATGTGGTTAATCTCTCTCCTATGTACTTCAATACAATGATCTCATGAGCTGCTTTACATGATTGAGATTCATATGAGTTTTGTATCACTATTAGTTTATGTGCTACTCTTGTGATGTTATTAAAGTAGTCTATTCCTCCTTCACGAGTGTAATGGTGACGAGTGTGTGCATCGTGTAGTACTTGGCGTAGGCTATGATCATAATCTCTTGTAGGTTATGGAGTTAATTATTACTATGATAGTATTGATGTGATTTATTCCCCCTTCGTAGTGTGATGGTGACGAGTGTGCATGCTATGTTAGTACTCGGTTTAAATTGCAAAGATCTATTATGCTCTAAAGGTTACTTAAATATGAATGTTGAATGTTGTGGAGCTTGTTAACTCCGGCATTGAGGTGCTCTTGTAGCCCTACACAACGAATGGTGTTCATTATCAAACAAGAGTATATGTATCACAAAGAAAGAGAACTTATTTATTTATGTGATCAATGTTGAGAGTGTCCACTAGTGAAAGTATGATCCCTAGGCCTTGTTTCCAAATACTGCAATCATCGCTTGTTTATTGTTTTATCGCATCTTTACTTCCTGCAATATTACTACCATCAACCGCACGCCAGACAAGCACTTTTCTGGCGCCGTTACTACTGCTGATATTCATTCATACTACTTGTATTTCACTATCTCTTCGTCGAACTAGTGCACCTATACATCCGACAAGTGTATTAGGTGTGTTGGGGACACAAGAGATTTCTTGTATCGTGATTGCAGGGGTTGCTTGAGAGGGATATCTTTGTCCTCTTCCTCCCTGAGTTCGATAAACCTTGGGTGATCCACTTAAGGGAAACTTGCTGCTGTTCTACAAACCTCTGCTCTTGGAGGCCCAACAATGTCTACAAGAATAGAAGCACCCGTAGACATCAAGCACTTTTCTGGCGCCGTTGCCGGGGAAAAAGGTAAAAGGCACTCATACTCCGGTCCCGGGTAAAGTACTTTTCTCGGCGCCGTTGTGTGTGTGCTCGAAGCTATTTCCTTTAGATCCTGCAATTGCATCTTTTTGTTTCTTGTTTTACACTAGTAAGGCATAATGGAAAACATCTGTGAGCTTTTTGTACTATTTCCTGAGTCAAGACATGAACGGTTTAATGCGAAAATTAAAAAACCTATGGAACCTTATTTGCATGCTAGTATCAATGATATTAGTATGAACGCTTTGAACACCATTGTTGCTAATGATATGGAAAATTCTAAGCTTGGGGAGGTCGGTTTTGATGAAAATGATCTCTTTAGCCCTCCGGGTATAGAGGAGAAAGTTTATGTTGATTATGATATGCCTCCTATTTATGATGATTATAATGATAGTGGTCTTTTGGTGCCGCCTACTATGGAGGATAAATTTAATTATGATTACAATATGCCTCCCATATTTGATGATGAGAATAATAATGATAGCTACTTTGTTGAATTTGCTCCCACTACAACTAATAAAATTGATTATGCTTATGTGGAGAATAATAATTTTATGCATGAGACTCATGATAAGAATGTTTCATTTGATAGTTATATTGTTGAGTTTGCTCATGATGCTACTGAAAGTTATTATGAGAGAGGAAAATATGGTTGTAGAAGTTTTCCTGTTACTAAAACACCTCTCTATATGCTGAAATTTTTGAAGTTACACTTGTTTTATCTTTCTATGCTTGTTGCATTATGCTTCATGAATTTGTTTATTTATAAGATCCCTATGCATAGGAAGCATGTTAGGCTTAAAGTTGTTTTGAATTTGCTTCTTGATGCTGTCTTTTGCTTCAACTCTTATTTCTTGCGAGTGCATCATTAAAATTACTGAGCCCATCTTAATGGCTATAAAGAAAGCACTTCTTGGGAGATAACCCATGTTTTTATTTTACTACAGCAATTTTGTTTTATATTTGAGTCTTGGAAGTTGTTACTACTGTAGAAACCTCTCCTTATCTTTATTTTATTGCATTTGTTGTGCCAAGTAAAGTCTTTGATAGAAAAGTCAATACTAGATTTGGATTGCTGCGTAGAAACAGATTTCTTGCTGTCACGAATTTTAATATGCCTCTCTGTAGGTAACTCAGAAAAATCTGCCAATTTACGTGCATGATCCTCAGATATGTACGCAACTTTCATTCAATTTGGGCATTTTCATTTGAGCAAGTCTGGTGCCTCAATAAAATTCGTCTTTACGGACTGTTCTGTTTTAACAGATTCTGCCTTTTATTTCGCATTGCCTCTTTCTCTGTGTTGGATGGATTTCTTTGTTCCATTACCTTCCAGTAGCTTTGAGCAATGTCCAGAAGTGTTAAGAATGATTGTGTCACCTCTGAATATGTGAATTTTTGATTATGCACTAACCCTCTAATGAGTTTGTTTTGAGTTTGGTGTGGAGGAAGTTTTCAAGGGTCAAGAGAGGAGGATGATATACTATGATCAAAAAGAGTGAAAAGTCTAAGCTTGGGGATGCCCCCGTGGTTCATGCCTGCATATTTCAAGAAGACTCAAGCATCTAAGCTTGGGGATGCCCAAGGCATCCCCTTCTTCATCGACAACTTATCAGGTTCCTCTAGTGAAACTATATTTTTATTCCGTCACATCTTATGTGCTTTACTTGGAGCGTCTCGTTTGTTTTTATTTTTGTTTTGTTTGAATAAAATCGGATCCTAGCATTCTTTGTTTGGGAGAGAGACACGCTCCGCTGTTTCGTATGAACACATATGTTCTTAGCTTCATCTTTAATGTTCATTGCGAAAGTTGGACTATTTCATTCATTGTTATATGGTTGGAAACGGAAAATGCTGCATGTGGTAAATGGTTTAATGTCTTGAATAATGTGATACTTGGCAATTGTTGTGCTCATATAGATCTTGTTTAAGCTCTTGCATCATGTACCTTGTACTCATTAATGAATAACTACATAGAGCTTGTTAAAATTTGGTTTGCATGATTGATCTCTAGAGTCTAGATATTTTCTGGTTAAGGTGTTTGAACAACAAGGAGACAATGTAAAGTCTTATAATACCTACAATATGTTCATATGTGAGCTTTGCTGCACCTTTTCTACTTGAGTTTGCTTCAAACAACCTTGCTAGCCTAGCCTTGTATTGAGAGGAATTCTTCTCGTGCATCCAAATCCTTGAGCCAATAACCATGCCATTTGTGTCCACCATACCTACCTACTACATAGTATTTCTCCGCCATTCCAAAGTACATTACTTGAGTGCTACCTTTAAAATTTCTATTCTTTGTCTTTACAATATATAGCTCATGGGAAAGATAGCTTAAAAACTATTGTGGTGAAAAATATGTACTTATGTGTCTTATTTCTTAATAAGTTGCTTGTTGAGCGGTAACCATGTTTCTGGGGACGCCATCAACTTTTTACCTTTGTTGAATATCATGTGAGTTGCTATGCATGTTCGTCTTGTCTGAAGTAAGGGAGATTTTCATGATCAAATGGTTTGAGTATGCATAATGTTAGAGAAGAACATTGGGCCGCTAACTAAAGCCATGATTCATGGTGGAAGTTTTAGTTTGGACAACTAATCATCAATCTCTTATGAGAATATTAACTGTTGTTGAATGCTTATGCATTAAAGAGGAGTCCATTATCTGTTGTCTATGTTGTCCCGGTATGGATGTCTAAGTTGAGAATAATCAAAAGCGAGAAATCCAATGCGAGCTTTCTCCTTAGACCTTTGTACGAGCGGCATAGAGGTACCCCTTTGTGACACTTGGTTGAAACATATGCTATGCAATGATAATCCGTGTTAATCCAAGCTAATTAGGACAAGGTGCGAGCACTATTAGTATACTATGCATGAGACTTGCAACTTATAAGATATCTTACACATAACACATATGCTTTATTACTACCGTTGACAAAATTGTTTCTTGTTTTCAAAATGAAAAGCTCTAGCACAAAAATAGTAATCCATGCTTCCCTCTGCGAAGGGCCATTCTTCTACTTTATGTTGAGTCAGTTTACCTACTTCTTTTTATCTTAAAAGCAAACACTTGTATCAACTGTGTGCATTGATTCTTACATGTTTACCTATTGCACTTGTTATATTACTTTGTGTTGACAATTATCCATGAGATATACATGTTACAAGTTGAAAGCAATTGCTGAAACTTAATCATCCTTTGTGTTGCTTCAATGCTTTTACTAAGAATTTATTGCTTTATGAGTAACTCTTATGCAAGTCTTATTGATGCTTGTCTTGAAAGTATTATTCATGAAAAGTCTTTGCTATATGATTCATTTGTTTACTCATTATCTTCATCATTGCTTCGAATCGCTGCATTCATCTCATATGCTTACGTATGATCAAGATTATGATAGCATGGCACTTCAGAAATTATCTTTGTTATTGTTTACCTACTCGAGGGCGAGGAGGAACTAAGCTTGGGGATGCTTGATACGTCCCAAACGTATCTATAATTTCTGATGTTCCATGCTACTTTTATGATGATACTCACATGTTTTATACATATTATATGTCATATTTATGCGTTTTCCGGAACTAACCTATTGACGAGATGCCGAAGTGCCGATTCTTGTTTTCTCGCTATTTTTGGTTTCGAAATCCTAGTAAGGAAATATTCTCGGAATCGGACGAAATCAACGCCCGACATCTTAGAATTCCACGAAGCTTCCGGAACACCCGAGAGCCGGCGAGAGGAGGGCCACGGGGCCACCGGATGACAGGGTGGCGCGGCCGTGGCCCGGGCCGCGCCCCCATGTGTGTCACCGCCTCGTCGGCCTTCCGACTCCGCCTCTTCGCCTATTTAAAGGTCCCCGACCTAAAATCTCGATACGGAAAAGCCACGGTACGAGAAACCTTCCGGAGCCGCCGCCATCGCGAAGCCAAGATCCGGGGGACAGGAGTCTCCGTTCGGCACGCCGCCGGGACGGGGAAGTGCCCCGGAAGGCATCTCCATCGACACCACCGCCATCTTCATCACCGCTGCTGTCTCCCATGAGGAGGGAGTAGTTCTCCATCGAGGCTAAGGGCTGTACCGGTAGCTATGTGGTTAATCTCTCTCCTATGTACTTCAATACAATGATCTCATGAGCTGCTTTACATGATTGAGATTCATATGAGTTTTGTATCACTATTAGTTTATGTGCTACTCTTGTGATGTTATTAAAGTAGTCTATTCCTCCTTCACGGTGTAATGGTGACAGTGTGTGCATCGTGTAGTACTTGGCGTAGGCTATGATCATAATCTCTTGTAGGTTATGGAGTTAATTATTACTATGATAGTATTGATGTGATTTATTCCCCCTTCGTAGTGTGATGGTGACAGTGTGCATGCTATGTTAGTACTCGGTTTAAATTGCAAAGATCTATTATGCTCTAAAGGTTACTTAAATATGAATGTCGAATGTTGTGGAGCTTGTTAACTCCGGCATTGAGGTGCTCTTGTAGCCCTACACAACGAATGGTGTTCATTATCAAACAAGAGTATATGTAGCACAAAGAAAGAGAACTTATTTATTTATGTGATCAATGTTGAGAGTGTCCACTAGTGAAAGTATGATCCCTAGGCCTTGTTTCCAAATACTGCAATCATCGCTTGTTTACTGTTTTACTGCATCTTTACTTCCTGCAATATTACTACCATCAATCGCACGCCAGCAAGCACTTTTCCGGCGCCGTTACTACTGCTCATATTCATTCATACTACTTGTATTTCACTATCTCTTCGTCGAACTAGTGCACCTATACATCCGACAAGTGTATTAGGTGTGTTGGGGACACAAGAGACTTCTTGTATCGTGATTGCAGTGGTTGCTTGAGAGGGATATCTTTGTCCTCTTCCTCCCTGAGTTCGATAAACCTTGGGTGATCCATTTAAGGGAAACTTGCTGCTGTTCTACAAACCTCTGCTCTTGGAGGCCCAACACTGTCTACAAGAATAGAAGCCCCCGTAGACATCAGGGACATGCACCTAGGAGCCCAAAAATGGATCAGGCAACCAATCACACCCTAGAACATCGCTACATATCATTAGGGAACTTCTAATGCTTAGCTCTTACTATGGTATCACTCGCAAAATGCTAAGGAGGTAATATAATTAATAACTAAAGATACTATCATTCTCAAAGGTGGATTTTTGTTGTTCGTGCTAAATGTAGCTTTTTTTAAAAACGGCATTTAAAAGTTTCAAAAAACATGAAGAAAATCTAGATATAGACAAGGTTGTATTTTACAAACGTGCAAATTTTGAACTTGATATACCTTATATTAGGGGCTGCACAAAATATTTTAAAAGGTTACACTCTTCACTACTATAGATGTTAGATTTTGTCATTTTTTCACAGCCCCGAATATAAGGTATTTCAAGTTGAAAAATTGCACGTTTGTAGAACACAGCATTTTCTATTTCTAGATTTAGTTTCAAAGTTTTGTGAAAATTTAAAATGCATTTTCGATTTTTTTTTTGAAAAAACATGCTACGGGTAGTTTGAGCTACATCTGTGCTTTTGGCTAACGTTGTATCTTATCTACCATATGACTCATGTACATGTCTAAATGCAAAAAAGAAGAAGAATATTTTACATTTCAATCACATGTGAGTATGGCCCCTAAATCCATTAAATGCAACCTCACTTAGATACTCTAAAAAGTCAATGCAGTGGAGTAATATGATAACATTCTAAAAGACAACCCACTAGGAGATGCCTTAAATCAAATCCATTAGATATCGGCAATTCAAAGTTGTAACCGTGTGCCTTGCTTCTCAATTAAAAGATGTGGTTTATTTGTTTCAAAAAAAAAGATGTGGTTTATTTTCTGTAAAAGTATATTTAAGATACACATGTCCAGGTCCAGGTGCATGTTTTTGTGCACATGTGACTTTTTGTCAAAAAAGACAAGCTTAGCGCCCTGTGTAAATACAATCTGGTGCTTTAACAGTTTCTTTCTTGAGACCTTCATTTTTTTCCCCTATGCACGCCATGTTTTGCACTTTCTATATTTTGCTAGAAAATTCATGCAAACATAATCGTCATCATGAAACACAAGATGCTTGCACATTGCATATGGTAATTTTGATCAGTCATGGCACTTGAGTTTGTGTGTCATTTAACCCACGTATTGTTGTCGACATTGGTCAAACGTGAATCTTAAATCGACAGTGTCTTAAGGATGAAAACATAGCTGATAGTAATAAATTATAGTAGTATCAGATAAATGCATGTATTTGTGAAGAATGCATGACACATTCTTATATATGCAGAAATCCTAGGATGCACTATTTCTAGTTGGTGGTTGGTTTAAGAAAAATACCAATGACCTAGAATTACACGCAATAATAATCTTGAAACACACCCTAGCACCATGCTACTGGGAAAATTAACAAAGGCATCTACCAATTACAATAATAAAGTGGCATGTAGTAAGATGAGGTAGCATGCTTGACAAAACCAAAATGCATATGTTCTAAATTACGTAGGAGAGAACGATGCTTTGGTAGTAGTATCCCGAGCGTGATGTGGAGACGTCCGAGGATCTTGCGAGAAAATTTGTGATAAACTTTTCTATTGGTAGTACATTTGTTTATCACATTGGTTTCCAATTGCTTGTATGTCAGCGATAAATTTCAAAGATTCGAGTAGGTCATCTTGATGTGTCGGTTAATTGCATTTTTTTGTTTCCGAAGTGGAAAAAAGAGGCAGCAGGTACATTAGTGAGGATTATAATTCTTCCTTCCAAGGGTACAAGTGGACTTGGGTCCCACATGTAGGTTACTCAATGAATCATTGGTACCAAATGATTTTGTTAAAGAAAGCAACTATTTGTATTATTAAGGGGAGTTCTCATCTGTAGTATCTTGACCAATAGGCAGTGTGGTACACTGTAGCAGAAGATGAGAGGTGGGTGACGTCATCTATCTTGTCGTATCCAGCCGCCCTACCGTGGCAAAGGGGTTGTCCCTGTCAGGTGTGCCTCTTCCGTTCCGTCCCGTTCCATCTATTGGGAGCTTGTGGGGCCCGCAATTATTTAACCATTTCTGTTTTGGGTCCTCGGATGCGGTGGGGCCCGCACCCAAATTTTGGACGACTAGTCAAATTCAGCAGATGGAGTGGGCTGCTTGCTTATAAAAGCAGAGCCAGATGCAATGCTCGTAACAGTTAGAATTGCTCCAACCAAAATCCTGCTTGTAGCTTGTCTCCCATCCAAGCCAGGCCAAGCATTACTCGATCGATTCATGGAAGACCTTCATCGTTTGAGTGGTGACACGGGCAGCAACTGCCCGGGGCTGTACTCGTCGTCGGCGTTCGACATGGGCGACACCGACGACATGCAGCTGCTCAGCACGCTCCTGGAGATGGGCGACATGTCCGGCGGCCATTACCTGGATTTCGACATGGAAGCTTCGTCTTCCTCCTCGTCCTCCACCTCCAGCTCCTCTTACTCCTCCTCCGACCACCACCACCAGCCGCCCCTCGCCGCCACCGCTGCTCCACCAAGCAAGCGCCGTGCCGAGCAGCAACCGACGCCCGCCGCGAAGGGCCTGATCGGCGTGCGGACGCGTCCGTGGGGCAAGTTCGCGGCGGAGATCCGGGACTCCACCCGCAAGGGCGCCCGGGTGTGGCTCGGCACCTTCAACACGCCCGAGGCCGCCGCCATGGCCTACGACCAGGCCGCCTTCTCCGTGCGCGGCGCCGCCGCCGTGCTCAACTACCCCGTCGACCGCGTGCAGGAGTCGCTGCGCACCCTCGCGCTCGCCGCGGGGGGAGGGTCGCCCGTGCTGGCGCTGAAGCGTCGGCACTCCATCCGGAAGCGGTCGCCCAACAAAGCCAAGAAGACGACGGCCATGGCGGCGCCAGCAAAGATGATGAAGGAGCACCTGCCCGTGCAGCAGCAGACACAGCCGACGTCAGGCTCTGCTGCCGTGGTGGAGCTGGAGGACCTGGGCGCGGATTACCTGGAGGAGCTACTCCGGGTGTCTTCCGACCAACAACCATCCGCGGCGGCCATGATGATTGGTTTCGATCACTGTGTCGACGGCAACAAGTCGCTTTTCGCCAGCACCAGCACGGCCCCAACCTTGTTCCCTCACTGAAGAAGTAGCTAGTTCCCAGCTCTGCTTGCTTGAGATAGTTTGCAAATAGTATCCACGCATCCATCGATGAGTTTTCACCCTTTGTTGCACCTGCAAGTTGCTGCAACATGCCAACAACTAGCTGCTAGCTCCATGTATGTCGATCGGTACGTGCGTTATACACACGTGATTGATCAAGATACAATTATACAAGCAGACACAGTATAGGCAATATCAATTGGGAATTACAAACATACACTCCCGCATGAACTTCCATCCAAACATGAACGATTGAACGTCTATACGTACGTGTGGCCTGCATGTGGCCACCACGCACCTTCCTTAACGAACTGTACTTGTGCATGCGGGCCTAGCTATCTAGCTAGTGAATCATGCTCTTTTTTAGTAAAAAGGGAACAGATTTTTCCAGAGAACATGGTCTGATTAGCAGCTGAAAATGGCATCAATTAATAAATGGAAACTTCTCATGTGTTTCGTCGATGGAGCTAGGTCCCATCAATCAAGATGTACCGGCCGGCCTTTCACACTCTCTGTTTACCTTTTGACAGGATCCTCTCTCTGCTGTTGTAACCTGGATGTTATCTATTTTGGGCATCAATCAATCCTACAGTACATATAAAAGTACCAGTGAGAGTATATACCATCCTAAAGAGCACTAAGCTCCCAGGGTTCCCATCGCCTGAGAGCGTTCCAAGGGTCGCTATCGAAGTGATGTCCCATCTGTCAAAGTGAAGTCGGCTTGCAGTCTGTTGGAGTGAAGTCGGTTTCCATTTGGGTCGGTCAAATCTACACTTACACTAGTAGAAAAAGGGGCAATAGGCCCGGTCCATTTGGGCCTTCAGTCCCGGTTCCCAAACCGGGACCAATTGGGCGGGACTAAAGGGGGTACCCTTTAGTCCCGGTTCAAAGTTGAACCGGGCCTAAAGGCCTCGACACGTGGTGCGGCCGGGGAGCTCGCGGTGCAAGGCCTTTGGTCCCGGTTCGTGGTACGAACCGGGCCTAGGTTCTCTGCCGCGGCGGAGAATTGCTATTTCTCTGCCGCGGCACGGGTTTAGGCTGTACCGAGCATTTCTCTGCCGCGGCGAGTTTCGACAATGCATATATATCATTCAAGAAACCACAAAAAATCGTCATGAATATATATAGACATCGTCAACGGTACACGACATCGTCAACGGTACACGTAATGCATGCATATTTACAATACAACATCTCCTCGACGAATTTCCTCCGCCGTCACGATCCACCGATAGTGCTCTCCACCGGGGTAAGGGCCTCGGTAATAAAGAATCCCGCGATTTCCTCTTGAATTGCTTTTATTTGATCCTCCGTTATGAGAGTGTTCCGCAGGCGTGTCATCTATATTTAAAAGGGAGATCAATATATGAATGGAACTCAATACAATAGATGGTACTAATTAAGATTAATTGTGAAATTTTGTTATCGTACACGAGTGTGGTGTATACGGGCATCCCCACCCTTGGGACAGGCCATGTCACGCATGAAGGTGCGGACGTAGTATCCACATAAGTTATTCCCTGGTTCCTGCCTCATACACTTTACGAAAAAATAGTTCGATCAAACTAATAATCAAGCATCGTATTGAAAGTAAATATCATATATAAAGTTTCACGGACATAGCTATATATAGTACTACTTACAGGGTAATCTTCAAATGTAAGCTCCGGTTTCCATTTACCCGGAACAGTATTGATGAACCATTTCCAAGCCCTGCCCGGCAAAAAAAAATGAGTAAATGAGTAATTGATTAGTTGATGATATCTTCGAATTAGAACAGATGAAGATGCCAATACGAAATTGATTGAAACTACCTCTGGAGGATGGCAGCCATGTCCGCCCATTCCGCATATTCTTTACGTTTCGAGTCCATGACTTTTACAACTCCAAGGGGAAGATCAATGATTAGGAGAATAAAGTGGAATCTGCACAAGCATAGCTCAATGATTACGAGAATAAAGTGGAAGGTGCACAAGCATAATGTATGTTATATATAACACTCACTTGAAGTTGTAGGGAAAGAATATATCCTCTTTGTCTGCTTGCTTCTCTAAAAACATTACGATGTTGTCCTCTCGTGTCCTTGGGAGTGCTTGTCGAACCAGTAACTTCATGAAGCTGTGTTTGGGTCTATGAACCCAGTGGTAGGAGCTTGCCTGTTTTGTATTCCAGCTTCTTCATTCTGCATAATTAAATGTATAGCGTACACAAAGAATATAATGAGGATAATTGTTAGTGCAAATGAATGAGCTACAAACTTAATTACACAAATAAATCACTTACGAGCGAGTAGCAACCGATGACGGCTTTGTCGAGGGCGTCTTGATTGAATAAGCTGAAACAGTTCTTCTAACTCAAGGTTTATCTCGTCTTCCCCCGGAAGTAATGCTCATCTCTAAGATACACCGTGATGTAGCTTTCACATCTTCGACAGAGCTTTCGGTACCATTCATGCAACCTTCGCATCCGAGTCCCTAGACGCGCGAGCTCGCCGGGTTTGACGAGATCAGATCCGTATCTATACTTGTTTACCACTTGAGCCATTGGATAGTAATCTTCGTACTCAGCTGATGCTCCCGAGCTCTAGCCGCCCGTTCGATCATCGATGCCGTCTCGGATCATGATATGGCTCCACGATGAAGTGGGGTGCGGCACTGAATGTCTCTTTGTCCAAGCTGGGCGACTTTTTTGCTTCTTTGCTCGCTCTAGAGGACTGTCCAAGAGAGCGGTCATAATCGGCTCTCGGCTCAGGTCTCTTCATTCTCGTCTCGGCAAAGTGCTTCACTGTACGCGGTCGAATAAACATCTTCTTCGGCGCAAGAAACGCCTTTTGCTCTTCGATCTGCTCATGTGGTAACAACTGCGGAGTCCAGTGCCCTCATTGGAGTTGATGATCTCTTCGGAGCTGTAGGAGGTGCCGCGGACAGCTTCCTCTTTTGCTTAAGTGAAGGCGGCGGAGTCTCCGACGAGGAGGAGGAGGCGGCGGAGTATTTTCACGCGGAGCGAGGCGGGTCATGGATAGGGGAATCATCATCGCGCACGGGAGAATCATCACGCGGAGGAGGCGCACGGGTGGCGGAGGAGGCGGAGGTGGCATGCTTGTTGGCTTCTCACCTGGAAACACAATGTTCTCCTTCCGCCATTGCACGGTGGTTCTACGGGCTTCTCCCGGTTCTTTGATTTCCCCATCTTCACTGCGGGGTGCTCAAGCACCAACCCCTCATAATCTCTCAACACTTCATCCACCATCACAACGACAAAGTCGTCTTGGACCGAACGGCAATGGTAAGACCTTGTAGGTAAGAGGATGCCGACCGCCGCCTTGAAGGATAGGTTGAAAACTTTAACATGCAGCTCACAAGGACGGCTCTCAGTGAGATCATCCACGGGGGGGGGTAGCGAGGAGGCTCGACCACCTGGTCATCATCATCATCATTATCCACCTGCTGAGAGGAAGCCACGCTGCTTTTCCGGTGTGGTTGAGATTGCGGCGGGCGAGGGCATTGAGCAATGCGGGATCTACAGCCTGCCCACCGAGCCATCCGAGATGTAAGTACTTGGGTTACCATGGTTAATTGGGCTTTCATGGTGCTCATACCCTCCTCTAAGTTAGCCAGGCGGTCTGTTTCCCTTGCCTTCCTCCTCTCATGGCTTTTATCGGGAAATCTCTTCCTTTCCGCAGGAAAGCCATACTTCCACGGAACGGAGCCTTCGTGCCTCGTGTTCGTCCGCCGTGTTCTTTGTTCCCAAGGGCGCGTGTCGGCTCATCGTTCTCTCTTTCGGGCTGGAACAACCCCGCCTCCACGTCCCTATGTGCTCTTTCCGGGGCATCAATGGGAACCTTCGAGATGAGCTTTCTTATAGATGCACTTCCCTGTTTACGGATCCAACGTTCCCCCAATCCCGTAGAACCACTCCTTGCACCGTTCGATCCAACCGTGTGTCCCTAATCTGATCCCTTTCTTGGTCGGTTCCGCCTCAGCTGCTTGCCACTTAGGACGGTTAGCCCTGTATCCACCTGGACCCAAAATTTGGTGATATAGCTTCAAGCAGCATTTGCCTTATTTATTTCCGACCTTCTCTTAAATTCTTCTGACTCCGTGCTGTACTTCACGAATTCTTCCCAGTGATTTTTTACCTTCTCATTGTCCGGAGTCTTCTTTATCTTGATAAGGCGGCGCAATCTTTTCTTGTGGCTCTTGAATAGTTCGGCCATCTTCTTCTTGCCAAACTCGTGGAGGGCCTGCTCCATCTTGGCCTTTTCAGCGTCACCCCCCTCTTCGGGTACTATGTTGAAATGTGACATGAGCTTGTCCATAATGCTGTTTTTGCCTACATCATCGATATAAAGACCTTGACCTTCTTCCTCTGCAGACGAGCACTAGTCCCTTCGGCTTGTGCCATTCTCGAACGGTGATCGGGACGTGGTCCCTAACAAGCACTCCGCATTGAGCTATAAATGACTTTGCACCTTTCTCTGGAGCAATCGGTTTACCATCCTTTTCGATGTGGGTGATGTCGTGCCTAACACCGTCATCCAACTTTTTGGCCGGGCCTTGCTTCCTCGACTTTACAGAAGAAGTGCTCGATCCGGAGGGCTAAAAAAGAAATAATTCATAGTCAGTACAATTTAATTAGTTAATGCATCTAGTCGATCAACAGCGGCTTAATTAGTTTATATACCTCGGTGATAACTACGGTTCGGGAGCCATTATGATGATCTTGTTCCTCACCGGCGCCACTAGGATCTTCTTCCTCAATATTCTCCGCTCCCTCACCGGAGTCATTCAAATAAGTTGCGGTGACATCGTCACCGCCATCATCCGGAATAACGTCGTCGTCGCGATCATCCGAGTACCGTTTGCTATGGTTCTCCATGAAATTTTCTTGAAATTCATCTCTGTCCATGCTTTCTACAACGACACTGCAAGCTATACATAGGAACCATCATATGATCAAATTAAGGATAATGCAGAAAACTGAAAATGGAGTTACATATGTAGTTCTTAAATAACGATCGATAATATAGTGCTGAAAGCAGATAGTGCAGTTACATGCATACATAGATCGGGTTCATATTTATTTAACCCTAATACATATCAATCACTACTACAACCACTCAACCGCGTAGACCGGGTCCTAGAGGGCGCCGACCGGGTCCTGAGCCGCGCTGGGTGTACCCCCAAAGCCACGGAACAACAACGGGAGCATAGCTAACATGAGATCCCCGCATAACGCTCCATCCGGTCCTATACATGTTGTCTAACGCGTACATGTAACGGCGAACGTGCTGGTCCTCCGCTTCAATGCGATGAGCTACCTCCTCCGGCGGGGCCGGCTCCCTCTGAAACGACCGTGGCCCATAAGACCTCCACCAAAGAATATCCGGGTCGACAACGGGACCCGGATTCCGCACCAAGGTGCGCGACCCGGAAGCTAAGACCTCCCAGTGCCACCCGGCGGAGCCCGGTCCCGGACCTCCCCATCTGCTCCATCTCCTCTAGAAGAGTCAGACCACGGCGCGGCGGCTGTCGCGGCATCGTAGCTACGAAAAAAATCATATATATATGTACCAACGTTAACATAAATTAAAAAATAAATTCACTACTTAGTCGGCGCCGGCACTACCGTTTGGGGGGCGCCGGCACTACATACTTTATTTTGGGCCGGGGGCGCGGTGGCACTACATACTTACTAACTAACACTAACACTAACTAACTAATTTTTCACTAACACTAACACTAACTTTTTCACTAACACTAACACTAACTTTTTCACTAACACTAACACTAACAAACTAACTAATTTTTTATCTAACACTAACACTAACAAACTAATTTTTTCACTAACAAAATAACTAACACTAACACTAGCAAACTAACACTAACACTAACACTAACAAACTAACTATTTTTTTATCTAACACTAACTTTTTCACTAACACTAACACTAACAAACTAACTAATTTTTTATCTAACACTAACACTAATTTTTTATCTAACACTAACACTAACAAACTAATTAACTAATTTTTTATCTAACACTAACACTAACAAACTAACTAATGTAATTTTAACAAATGAAAACAAACTAACAAATAAAACTAACAAAAAAAACTTGAAAAAAAGAAGTCCCGTGGCCGGCGGGCTTACCTTGCCGGCGGCTCGGGCGGCGGCCGACGGTCGTCGAGGAGGAGGCGGCGGGCGACGCGCGCGGCGAGCAGAGAGGTCGAGGCGGCGGGCGACGGCGGTGGGCGACGCGCGGGCGACGCGAGCGCGCGGTGGACGGCGATGGAGCGGTGGACGGCGACGGCGGCGCGGGCGCGGTGGCAACGGCGACGGCGGGCGCGGTGGCGGTGGCGCGCGGGAGGGCGGCGGCGATGGCGCGCGGTGGCGGCGGCGATGGCGCGCGGCGGTTCGGCAGCCTGGCGGCGTCCAATGCTTCGTCTCCGCGGGATTGATCTCCGCGGAGACGAAGTGTTGGCTTTTATACTGGCATACCCTTTGGTCCCGGTTCGTGGCACCAACCGGGACCAAAGGCCCCCCTTTGGACCCGGTTTGTAATACAAGCCGGGACTAAAGGTCTTTTTGCTGCGTTTTGCTGCGCGCGCAAAAGGCCTTTAGTCCCGGTTTGTATTACAAACCGAGTCCAAAGGCCACTTTTTAAAAAAGTTTCATTCCCGCCTTATTTCAAATGAAAAAAAGCCACCGCACTCGCGACACGTGTCCACCGCCGCCCGCGCCATGCATGTACTGGCCACCGCCGTGTACTGGCCACCGCCGCCACCGCCACCGCCGTGTACTGGCCACCGTCACCGCCGTGTACTGGCCACCGCCACCGCCGTGTACTGGCCACAGCCACCGCAGTGTACTGGCCACCACCGTCACCGCCATGTACTGGCCACCGCCGCCGTGCCACACGTGTCCCTTCCCCGTGCCACGTGTCCCTCCGCCGTGCCACACGTGTCGCTTACGCCGTCATGTACTGGCCACCGCCGCCACCGCCACCGCCGTGTACTGGCCACCGCCGCCACCGCCACCGCCGTGTACGGCCACCGCCACCACCGTCACCGCAGTGTACTGGCCACCACCGTGCCACACGTGTCCACCGCCGCCGCCGCCATGTACTGGCCACCGCCACCGCCGTGTACTGGCCACCGTCACCGCCGTGTACTGGCCACCGCCGCCACCGCCAGCGCCGTGTACTGGCCACCACCGTCACCGCCATGTACTGGCCACCGCCGCCGTGCCACACGTGTCCCTTCCCCATGCCACGTGTCCCTCCGCCGTGCCACACGTGTCGCTTACCCGTCGACGCCGTCGTGCGGCGTGTAGCCACCGCTTCCACGTGCCTCGCCCCGCCGACGCCGGCGTGCGACGTGTGTAGCCGTGGCTTACACGTGCCATGCCCCGCGTGCGCTATATAGAGCGACGAGTGCGGGCGCAACCACACGTCGCCACCGCCTCCGCTCATTCATCTCCAGGATGCCTCCACGTCGTCGAGGGGCGTCCGGTTTCCGTGGCGTTCGAGTGCGTCCGAGCGGTAGGTTCACCGCCGAGATACGCGCCGGTGGCTTCCGCCTCACCCTCGGCACATACAACACGCTGGAGCTGGCGGCGCGCGCTTACGACGCGGCGGCGTGGCGCTTTCGGCGGCCAGGGCGAGACATGAACTTCCCGGATGTTGAATCGCTAGAGGAGGCGGAGTTCCTCGCGCCGCCGCCGTGCCTCGTCGATGACGAGGACCGTCGCCGGCACCGCCAGGTGCAGCGCAGGATCGCCATCACCGAGCGCGACGAGCAGTTGATGCGCCAGTGGAGGGCGCAGTTCCCCAACGATGCCGACAACACCGACGCGTTCTTTGCTAACCTTAGGGCACAACGCAGGTCCGACAGGCGCCACCGTCGGGCCGTCGCCGCCTTCGAGCTCGAGAACCCGAATACAACTTGGACCGAAAACGACCCTCGGTGGGAGGACATTTGGACGGAAACAACCTCCGACGACGAGTAGAGACTAGACTAGTAATTTATCTATTTTATTGTAATTTCAATAAAGTCGTTGTCGGTTCTATTAGTTTAAATTTAGTTTATAAAGTCGATGTCGGTTGGTTTTGTTCAATGAAGTGGTTGACACGAAATTTATTACGATTGAACTGAAATTAAAGTACAGAGCTCCTCGGAGAAAAGTTTCCCGCCACATACATGGAATTAAAGTACTGAGCTCAACTGAAAATTAATTAAGATACATCGCCGGATTCGACAGTTCTAGTCATTCGGTCATACTCGTGCCTAGCCCTATAGTACTCGCCACCGTAGTCGTCGTAGTCGCCGTCATCATCGTCGCCGGCATCGGGGTCGCGGTAGTCGAACCTCGACGGGAGAGCACGCGTGGGGCTGGGACCGAGGGTAGCGCGAGCGGGGGCCACGGTAGGCCATGACGCCCCGGAGAGTCCGGCCGCACCACCACAGCCGACGGCCGGCCTCGTTGAAGTTCGAAGGAGGCGGGCCGCCCTCCTCGTGCCTGGCGAGCGCCCTCTCACGCCGATTGATGAAGAAGCTTTCCCAAGTCGGGCCGTAGTCGGGATTCCACGGGGATTCCTCCGCCGCTCCGGCATGAGCTCGAAGTAGTAGTGGTTCGTGATGGCCATCTCGCGCGCCACACCTAGAGGGACAGGGAGGGACCGGTACCCCTCCGACGCTCAACAACCAGCCGGTAGGGACGCGGTAGCCCGGCGGGCGAGGGGTAGTTCGACGCGCAAAGCGCCTCCGCCTCCCGGGGGTTAGAGATACGATGGAAGCCATGTGACCTGGTGATGAGGTTTGCGGATATGAGTCTAGATGTGATATGTAAATGGAGGCCAAGCCAACATATATATAGTGAAAAAATGGCGGGAGGACGGAGGCGGGAAGCGATGGAAAGCGCGGGAAGAAAAATAGGCGGGAACGCAGTGGCGCCAAAAGCTGTCGGTGGGATAAGGACGTGTGGGTAACCTTTAGTCCCGGCTGGTGGGTACAACCGGGACTAAAGATCCTTTTGTGTCATCTAACAAAGCTGCTCGGTGGGATAAGGACGTGTGGGTAACCTTTAGTCCCGGCTGGTGGGTACAACCGGGACTAAAGATCCTTTTGTGTCATCTAACAAAGCTGTCGGTGGGATAAGGACGTGTGGGTAACCTTTAGTCCCGGCTGGTGGGTACAACCGGGACTAAAGATGTCGGCAGATAAGAACGCATGGGTGGACGCACCGCTCGATGAGATAAAGCATGTAGCGCACGACGCCCCGTCGAAGGAACAAGACAAAGTAGAAGAGGTGCCGTGCCTATAAAAGGAGCATCGATACGCCTTGCCAAGCGGATCAACAAGCCAAGCGGAGTTTCATTCCCATGGATGAAGGGAAGGGTTGGGAAATCTCCGTGGCGCAGCTTCTCGAAGATGTCGTTGGTGCACACGCCCTACGACATCTTCGGAAGCTGCTCCTCGGAATTTTTCCCCGCAAGCCCCTAAACGACTACATCTCATCTAACGGTGTTGGGGAAAGGGTTGGGAAATCTCCCGTGGCGCAGTTTCTCGAAGATGTCGTTGGTGCACACGCCCTACGGCATCTTCGAAACTCGCGCCTTGGAATTTTTTCCTGCAAGCCCACGAACGACTACATCTCATCTAACGGTGTTGGGGAAAGGGTTGGGAAATCTCCGTGGCGCAGCTTTCTCGAAGATGTCGTTGGTGCACACGCCCTACGGCATCTTCGAAACTGCGCCTTGGAATTTTTTCCTGCAAGCCCTCGAACGACTACATCTCATCTAACGAGTGTTGGGGAAAGGGTTGGGAAATCTCCGTGGCGCAGCTTTCTCGAAGATGTCGTTGGTGCACACGCCCTACGGCATCTTCGAAACCGCGCCTTGGAATTCTTTCCTGCAAGCCCCCGAACGACTACATCTCATCTAACGAGTGTTGGGGAAAGGGTTGGGAAATCTCCCGTGGCGCAGCTTCTCGAAGATGTCGTTGGTGCACACGCCCTACGGCATCTTCGAAACTGCGCCTTGGAATTTTTCCTGCAAGCCCCTGAACGACTACATCTCATCTAACGAGTGTTGGGGAAAGGGTTGGGAAATCTCCCGTGGCGCGAGTTCTCGAAGATGTCGTTGGTGCACATGCCCTACGGCATCTTCGAAACTGCGCCTTGGAATTTTTTCCTGCAAGCCCTCGAACGACTACATCTCATCTAACAGTGTTGGGGAAAGGGTTGGGAAATCTCCCGTGGCGCATCTCCACTTTTCATATCTTACATACCGTTAAATGATTACACAAAAATAAATGGGAAATTGATTGCCATGTTGAGATACTCATTTGTGCCATGGAGCATCTTCATCATTTAATCTTCTTCGGCCTTAACCATGGAGCATCTTCATCATTTAACTTGATGCTTGGATCAATGTTCACTCGAAGGGTGGAATTTCATCAAACATATTACAATCTTCTGACATGTCTGTCTTGTCCTCCACTCCCACGATGTTTCTTTTTCCAGAAAGAACTATGTGGCGCTTTGGCTCATCGTTTGATGTATTTGTTTCTTTATGTTTCTTTTTTCTTGGTTTGCTAGACATATCCTTCACATAGAAAACCTGGGCCACATCCTTGGCTAGGACGAATGGTTCGTCTCTATACCCAAGATTGTTGAGATCCACTGTTGTCATTCCATACAACTTGTCTACACCGAACCCCGCCTCCTGTTTTGTTGACCCATTTGCACCTAAACAAAGGGACCTTAAAAGAAGGTCCATACTCAAGTTCCCATATATCCTCTATGTAACCATAATATGTGTCATTTGGGCCTTCATTCATTATTGCATCAAAGCGGACACCACTTGTTTTGGTTGGTGCTCTTTTTATCTTGGGCGATCGTGTAAAATGTATTCCCATTTATCTCGTACCCTTGGAAAGTCACTACGATCGAAGATGGTGTCCGGGCCGGCAAGTACAGCTGATCTTCAATATCTTCGTTATTCAGGAGATGTTTTTGCAACCAACCGCCGAAAGTCGACATGTGTTCACGTCTAATCCAATCGTTCGACCGCCCGGGTTCGGGAGCGTAGAAAGTTCTTGTGGTCACCGATATACGGAGCCACCATGGTGGAACTTTGTAGAACTGTGTAGTGTGCTTGAGTCAAAGAAATCCCGTCCATACATATCATTGATTTCCTTCCTAGCGTGCCTTTTCCACTTAGTCTCCCTTCATGCCGCGAATCAGGAACACCAATCGGCTTAAGGTCAGGAATAAAGTCAACACGAAATTCAATGACCTCCTCTGTTCCATAGCCCTTGGAGATGCTTCCTTCCGGCCTAGCACGGTTATGAACATATTTCTTCAAGACTCCCATGAACCTCTCGAAGGGGAACATATTGTGTAGAAACACAGGACCGAGAATGGAAATCTCATCGACCGGGTGAACGAGGAGATGTGTCATAATATTGAAGAAGGATGGTGGGAACACCAGCTCAAAACTAACGAGACATTGGACCACATCATTACGCAAACTCGGTAGAATTTCTGGATTTATTACCTTCGAGAAATTGCATTGAGGAATGCACATAGCTTCACAATGGGCGGTCGAACATTTTCCGGTAGAAGCCCCCTCAATGCAATCGGAAGCAAGCGTGTCATTATCACGTGACGAGTCATGAGACTTCAGGTTCTGGAATGTTTTCTTCTCCATATTTATTATTCCCTTTATATTGGAGGAGAAGCCGGACGGGACCTTGATACTGCGTGGACATTCAAAAAATATTTCCTTCTCTCGCTTTTGTAAGAGCGTAGCTGGATAAATGACGTCCTTTAACTCTCTCATGCAGCTTTTTGGGGTCTTTCCAACGTTGTCTGGTCCTCCTGTGCTTCGGTGTATCTTTTGTCTTCCCGTACACGCCCGAAAGCCTAGCAGAGTTAACGCAAAGATTCTTCGTCACGTGCATCACATCGATTGAAGAGCGGACCTCTAAGACTTTCCAATATTCTAGCTCCCAAAAAATAGATTTCTTCTTCCACATGGGCGCGTGTCCGGCATCGTCATTCGGAACGGACCGTCCGCCGGGACCCTTTCCAAATATTACATCTAGATCCTTGACCATACCAAATATATCAACACCATCACGATGGGGAGGCTTCCTCCGGTGATCAGCCTCACCGTTGTAATGCTTGCCTTTCTTTCTTACGGGATGGGTAGTCCTAAGAATTCGACGATGCCCCGGGTACACGACCTTCGACCTTTTTCCAAATAATCACCTTCGAGCTCATGTAAACGAGTGCGTGCATGCATTGTATCCCTTGTTTGACTGTCCTGAAATGTTACCAAGAGCAGGCCGGTCATTGATGGTTACGAAAGCGTCGCTCTTAGGTCAAATTCCTCCTGCTTGTGCTCGTCCCACACACGTACACCTGCTAGGGACCACAGCTGTAGAAGTTCTTCGACTAATGGCTTCGGTACACATCAATGTCGTTCCCGGGTTGCTTCGGGCCTTGTATGAGCACTGGCATCATAATGAACTTCCGCTTCATGCACAACCAAGGAGGAAGGTTATATATACAAAGAGTCACAGGCCAGGTGCTATGGCTGCAGCTCTGCTCTCCAAAAGGATTCATGCCATATGTATTTAGACCAAACCTTAAGTTCCTTGCATCCTGTGCAAAGTTTGGGAACTCTCTATCGATTTTTCTCCATTGGGATCCATCAGCTGAGGTGCCTCAACATCACGTCTTTCTTACGGTCTTCTTTGTGCCATCGCAACAACCTAGCGTGCTCTTTATTTCCGAACAAGCGTTTCAGCCGTGGTATTATAGGAGCATACCACATAACCTTGGCAGGAACCCTCTTCTTGGGGCGCTCGCCCTCAACATCACCAGGGTCATCTCGTCTGATCTTATACCGCAATGTAGTGCACACCGGACATGCATCCAAATTCTCGTACTCACCGCGGTAGAGGATGCAGTCATTAATGCATGCATGTATCTTTTGCACATCTAATCCTAGAGGGCGAGACAATCTTCTTCGCTTCGTACGTATCGGCGGGCAATTCGTTACCCCTTGGAAGCTTCCTCTTAATTATTGTCAGCAACTTTCCAAATCCCGAGTCGTTGACACCGTTCTCTGCCTTCCATTGCAACAATTCCAAGCATGTCTGCCTAGCTTTTTATGGCCATCTTCGCAAGTTGGGTATAACAATTTGTTGTGATCTTCTATCATCTTGTCGAAGGCCAACCTTTCCTTTTCAGTTTCACATTCTCTCCTTGCATCAGCAATGGCCCGACCAAGATCATCATCAACAGGCTCATCTGGTGCCTCTTGATCTTCTACTTCATTGTCTTCATTGCCTTCACAGATATCATCGTATTCGGGGAAATTGGGATAACCGTCATCATCCTCTTCCTCTTCTTCATTGTCTTCCATCATAACCCCTCTTTCTCCGTGCTTGGTCCAACAATAGTAACTCGGGCATGAAACCGGATCGCAGAAGGCGGCTGTGAATGAGACTCGAGTGAGCGTAGTTTACGGTATTCTTGCAGTTCACACATGGACAATACATGAAGCCACCATGTTTGTTTGTCTCCGCCACGGCCATAAAATTATCCAGGCCCGAAGTGAACTCGTCAAACCATCGGTCAATGTACATCCATTGCCGATTCATCTGCATGATATAATTTAGCTGATCAAAACCATTACAGAACATCACAATGTATATATACACATGCATTTTATCAATTACAGATGAAAAGGATAAAGTTGTTAACCTCGATGAAGAAGAAAAAACAAGTTAAGTGTGGCTTGATTTGTGTAAACTCAAGTGGCAAATCCTCTTAAGCATTTCATCAAACACCTCTTGTGCATGTGAAGAAGAGAGGAGAGCAATATACCCCTCTTGTGAAGAAAGTGAAAAAATGGCCAAGTGTGGCTCACACTTGGGCAGGGCAAGGTAATATAGCCGGATTGGGGACCTTGTCCCAGCTTGTAACACAAACCGGGTCCGAGAGTGGGGCTTTGGACCCGGTTTGTAATACAAACCGGGACTAAAGGTTTTCCACGGCCGACACGGCCTGTCGCGCCTCGCCGTGGACCCTTTAGTCCCGGTTTGTATTACAAACCGGGTCCAAAGGCCACTACCGGACAAGCTCCAGCGGGTGGGGTCGTCCTGGGCAGAAACGAACCGGGACCAATGCCACCATTGGACCCGGTTTGGTTCAGCACTGAAACATTTGCTTGGGACCAAAGGCCTGTTCTCCACTAGTGTTAGGAAAAGAGTTCTGATTATGTTGTTTCTGTCAAACGCACGCCCCCTTCCTCAGCCTTTCCTCGCAGGTCGCCAAATCCTTGCCGCCGCGTCCACCGTGAATCGGAGACTCCCATCGCCGGCCCGCCGTTGTCCCGATCTCCTCTACCGATTCTCCATCACTACAGCGACCATCCGCTCCCCCCCGCATCCCCATGGAGAACCCTAGACTCTGCTTGGTGGGGTCAAATCTCTTCCTCCGCATGCATATGCGCCGGTACATTCACAAGATTCTTTAGCTACATGGAGGAGTTGAGCCGATGCCTTCCTGTGTGTGCTTGAACTCGATAGAAGGATACTCAAGTGCTCCCTGGTCCGTTTGTCTACAGTGCTACTAGGTATATGCCCTCCTTTGCTTCTGAACCACAAACGATTTGTTTCTTTAAACAATTGGTTAACCCTGCTAGTCAGTTAGTGGCATCCAATCTTTAAGTTTTTTCCTGCTGGCATCTAATATTTAACCTTTTTCCGGCTGCAATTGCTACCATATGCAATTCGCTCTGCCTTTTTGAGGAACTGAAGTGTTTTTTTTTGTCAGTGTGAAATACAGTTTTATATAGTTTGGACTTTGGACTGCTGCTGTATGAAATCAGTCAATGCTTAGATGTTGATGGATTTAAATTAGGATAAAGCCTACTGTGTATAGCTTGGCCAAGATGCAAACGGAGGTGGCGGCACTGGACGCCGCGCTACGGATGCTCGAGTTTAGGTTTCGTGCCCCCTTGCCCCCAATCTTTCCCACCTTGGCCTACACAGTAGTTGTCGCCATCACATGTAATGGAACGGCTCTTTCGCCCGTCTGTAAGAAACGTATGGATGGTGTCTGCATTGTTAGTGTATGTCTCACAGTGTAGATTTGACGGATTATATGTCTGATTGCATATTTTGTGTGTATAGAATTGTCAGTCATTACCACGAAATTTATATTTCTAAAACTGGATCTTATTCCTTGTACGGAGCCATGTTTTATTGTTTTACTCACAGACAAGAAATCTGTATGCCTAGGTGAATGCTTAATTCAGTGCCCAGAGATGATGCTTCTTTCTGAAAGATAATGGAGTGTGGTTGTTGATATATGAATTGGTTACATGAGGTGATATTTATGATGTTCGCTTCTGGTCTTTAAAATTTTATGCTTGATAGAGATAATATATTGTGCAGTTCATGGTTCAAAACATGAATCATTTATCTGAAAAATGATGGTAACAATGGTATGAGACGTTTGTTTCAAAAAGGATAAAACAGTCATACCTATGAAGTCTGAATAACAAGTTATGATTTTGAAGTAACATTGGTTTATTTTCCTATCATGTGAGCTAAGACCGCATAATCGGTACATACAGGAAAACAAATTCAGTTGCTATTCTTCAATGTTGTTGTGTAGATTCCCTTTTGTTGATTAAGGGTGTGCATCAGGAGTATTACTTTGGATGGGATTAAGAGCTTTATGGTTGAAAGTTTATACCACTTTTGCTCCCGGAGTCATGCAAGCTCTTATCAAGAACAATCGCTTTACATACGAGGCTACATCAACTATTTGAAGCTAGAGGTTTGCGCAAGACTCTTGTCAGTTTTACTACTGGAGTGCACTTCCCTTCTGTACATTTAAGGTGCATTCTTTTAATACCATGTTCATGTTTTCAAATTTTACTGATTTCTTTATGCCCACGTGCTACAAGTATATGTTTCCTGGTATATTTATACAGATATGCAGGTCACTTTCGTTGATCATTGAGATCTCTTCATGCTATGACTTTGCTGAAAATTAGAACCTAATTTATTTGATTCCTTTTAAGGCAAATAATTCATTTACTTATGCAAACACTATTGTTTGATGTGCACATTCTTAGTCTTTCTTCCAGTTATACACCATTGCCTCAGTTATAGCGAAATTCTCCATGTTTGATATGTGTTTACATCAAATACGTTGTTTTTATGGGAAGAAAATAATATGTTTATTTGTGGTAGATTTTTGGCACATGTTGTCCATATAATGCTACATAAAACAAAGGAAAGTTTTTTAAAAGAGGGCATGATAGGATGATACTTGAGAACTTAATTATATTGTTTACTACATCTAATTAAATAAATCAAAACAAAGGAAGCAAAAGTACTATTACTAAATGGATGATATGTAGGAGTTCCATTGATTTGTACTCGCCCTCTAATTTGTTGATCACTCCATATAGAGAAGAAATGGAACACACAATTACTTTCGGTTGTTGTCCTCATAATACCCAATATATAGTGGAAGATATGAAATATATCAATGAGGGCAGAAATTTATCTGATATGTGTGTTTCTTGCTAATTATTGGACTTAGTGGCAAATGATATCACAAATAATTGATTGCAATTTTATTTTCTTGGTGTATGTGTGCCTTGCACCCACCCTCTTGCTACATGATATCACCACAATATTAGTTTTTTGCCTCCAAATAAACAAGCTTCTGCCTTCTGACAAGCATGTACAATTTATCTCTTGATTGTCTACTTAACTAATTTACTGCATTAAGATTTTTGTATGGTAAATGCCAATGTTTTATAGCATTACTAGGTATTTAGGGAAACTATGGTGCTGAATTTGATTAACATGTAAACTGCACAAGGGGTGTATCTATTTATTAATTAGTAAATAGTGTGTCTCCCTTTTTCTAGCGAATATATTGTTCTAAAGCATTCAACAAGTTGAAACACCTGAAAGCCTCCTCTGAACAGGATAGGTCCCAAGGGATTTGTGAGTGATGACCACTCTACCTTAGTGATTGGTAAAATGTCAATAACTCAGTGTTCGATGGATATATCATATGCAAGGAGGACAGCAACCTCTGCCTCCCCATGACATCTCGAGAAGCTCTATTCTCGATCCATTGGCAAGGTAACCCTCAAACTTTTATCTGGTAATTTGGAAAGGAAATGTCTGTTAGAGATTGTAAGATGTACCAACAAAGCATCAGTTTAGCTCTGCTGAGCTTGCTTTAGCTTTGGTTCTACATTGACAGGATGACACATGGTTCCAGGTGTACAATAGTAAGTGAACTAAATCTCATTGGTGTATCATTCTTAGCAATTTGTGTTGGCCTGTTAGGTTTGATGTGTTATTCAGTTTTGTTTACATTCAGCTTGTGTATTTCAGTTATTTGTCTTTGATTTTGTATAGATGTATTTCTCTTCCTAACCTGTGTGTTATCCATGTGAACAGATCCAGTAAAAAAAACTTGCTATTGATGTATACTACTGTACTTGTTGATGCTGAATTTTGTGTCCCCAGGTTTACGATAACTTGCTATTGATGTATACTCCAGCCTTTTTCACCCATTTATCAATGTACCGCTGATCTGTAAATAATTGTGCTTAACATTGGATAAACCACTATCATAACACCCGGATTATGTTAGCATAACATCATATAACTTTGTACATGTTTTACTTACTCTTCAGTTTGCCTATGCAAATTCTAACTATTGAGATCGTTGGCCAGGTCAAGTTAGATTTAAAGAGGTGGCATATTCCTATGTTGATGGTTCTGATGATTTAGATCCATATGCTGGGGTGTGAGCATAAGAGATAATAGTTGATGCATTATAGATCATGCTTCAAGGTAAACAACCACTAGCTTTTAATGCCTTAGACCAAAGCTATTGCAGTTGAAGGTGCCGTGTACGTGACAGATGAGCTTGTTATTGGCACATTCACATTGGCTGCTCTGCTCGCTGCAGATCTGAAAGAGGGGCCGACAAAGAATATTGGTGTAAATGCAGTCATCTTTAGCCTTTTAGTTCTTTGTAATTTTTTCATATAACACCATGTCTCACAGCTTAAATCATTGCCCTGGCAGGAGCTAAGATCCCATTTGACCCGGGTTGAGTTCTATTGTTGTATTTTTGTGTTTTTTGGGCGACTTGGGTTTTTTTGTGGCCTTCGTTTTTTCCGCCCGGTTCTCTTTTGTAACACTTTATCTACCTAATCAATGAATTTAGCAGTTCTCCTGCTAACTTTCAAAAAAAATCATTGTCCTGGCTGCCCACTTTTTGTTGCTCCATATAATTCTACCTAACCTTCTACTTGCCAAAAAGTTGGGAGAGATATTGTCCACTAAATTAGAATGACTACTTTACTATTTTGTTGATGTATATAAGAATGATCATTTATTAGATTGAGTAAGTGTATACTCTGTAACAAACAAAAACGGGCGCGGCAAAGCGCGCCAGGTCCTTCTAGTAAAATAAGGATGCGTGGCATGCACGAGCAAGTTAGCCCTCATTGCCTGATTAGCAGGAGAGAGAAGGCAGTCAGCTAGCTTAACCGGTCCAACCATCAAGTCAGTGTGAAAATATGACGGATCGATCACCACACTCTCAATGCTGCAGCAGCCACTTGGTTTGCTCGATCGAGTCAATATGCACAACAGAGATCTCTCTGTACTGTGTTGACCATTTAAAAGATTGATCATCTACTGCACTGTGTTGTTGACCAAATATATGTGGGAGACTGCTTCTACCCATATCTGTGGGGTGATCCACTGGAAAACGGGGTTGAACGGCAGTGTAGATGCTGCACATAGTGTGATGGTGAGTGGTCACAGGGTCGATGCATTATTGAAGTAGTGCAAGTTGGGATATGTATACGGTGGCGATCCATCCGTCCATCTCGATCCGTCACTGCCTAATTTCTGCCCATTCCACAAGCTTAAATCGCGCTGCTCCAACTTGTAGCAGCAGCAAAATAAATCCACTGAAGCTTTAGTTTGAAGGAGAACTTGGATATGTTAAGGATAATATTATTTCCATCAATAAGGCCAAAAGTAAAGCAGAAGCTCCCACCCAGATTTGCACTTTATCTTTTTTATTAACCCTATATGTAACTAGTTTCTGAACAAATTCGTCATATTAGCCAGGATTGTTATATTAAATATCATGTGAACAACACTCCAAATAACTTTAGCCAAGGGGAAATCAAAAGTTAAATGCTAAATTGTTTCTTCTTGATTACAAAAGAAACATTTCATATTACCATGTCAATTTGGCTTTGCCAGATTATATTTAGTTAGGATCATTTTTCGATGCAGGAACCACATGAGAATCCTTATTTTCGGTGATTCTTTCATTTTCCGGATATATTTTCTTACGTAAGGATTATGGACATTAATATGATCCAAGTGATGGGATTTGGCGGAGTACACAAAGCCTGATTCGCTGAGGTTCCAAACAAACGCATATTTTTTCTTCGGACGGTTGAAGATCTATTAGATGACGCACCAAATGAATCCATATCGACCATTTGATCTCATTTAAAACCCGCCTAAATCATGTATTCAGCGGGTTTTGTGATAAAACATCATCCACCAACATTTCTTTTCGTTGTATATGTTATAATGAAGCATATTGTTGAGTAAGAGACGTGTTACCCAACCACGTGTCTTCCTAAATCAAGTAAAGCTTTATTTTAAAGTTTGGCCATGCATTTTTTTTATTTCTTACTCACATCGGTTTGTGAGTCGCATGCATATAAAACGAATAATATAATGAAAGTGCAAAATAGTAGCTAATATAAGGGTGTCACCGTCGTGGCGGTGACCGAAAGTGGGTGCGACTATGCAAGCGGAGTTCAATTGGGGATTTGGGCGTGTTGACCTGGGAATAGAACGAGGAGGAGGTGTATACGAAGCGTTATTTTTGACTTGGCGGTGGCAGCCTTCAGTGCACTGCTCTGCCCTGCCCTTTGCCGATCCAGGAATTCACAGAAGTGGTGCTGCCCGTTTTGTACATCGTTTGTGTCCAGCTTCTCGAATCTAGCTCCATGGAGTTTTGGTGTCCGGCGATGCTCTGTGGTGAATTTAGAGAAGCTGGAAGCTGGGAGTTGCCGAACACGCCCTAAGACTAATCTGTCGCTTTCTATAGGGTGATTATAGTCTTTTGAACTTGAAGTCCGCAGGTTAATCCCACGTACTCGATTAACCGGATTGATTAGATGGACGACCTAGTATTTGTCGAGGTATGACTTTTCCATGCATTGACTTTTCCCCCACTTGCAAGGATTTGAAAATCTATGTGACGACAAAAGTAAACTGTATTGTGTGTACGTGAAGGAAAGTAATCAGCTATTTTCATCCGTCCATTCTATTTTAAAATACTCCTGGTAGGCTTCCAGTACATGTCGGAGATTTAGATAAAATGTAACTCATGTATGTCTAGATTTATTACACCAACCACACATATCTAGGTCGGGAGAAAGGTATTGGCTAGACTGTTGTAGCGTGAGCGACCGTACTCTGGTGAGGGGATCCTCGGGGAGGGAGAAATAGAGGGGGTTATAGGGAGAGGGGGAGGGAGAAATAGAGGGGGTTATAGGGAGAGGAGTAATCGGGACAGGAACACACGAGTTACCCAACTTTGAAAACCACACGACGGTGACGAGGTCCTGCTACTGCTTGTCTGGATTATGAGGCAAAAAGAGGGAGATTACAATGAGTTAAGTTGTGCCTCTAGAACTACCAGGATCCAACTTATAAAGGCACTAGTATCTAGAGTCATAATGATAAAGATCCAACAGGATACAACTAGGTCTAAGCTAAGCTAAGTCATATTGTCGTGCACGTAAATTAAGGATCCGACCAACCTTAACTATGGGACGGATCCGACTACTTGTCTCCGGGCTGGAATCCTCCATCTCGGTTCTCGACAATTGGGTCGTCTGGTTGGGCCATAGGCCTCTCCACCACCTGTGGTCCACCCGAGCTTATCGAAATTGAGACACTACTATGATATACCTAGTTATCATATTCACAACAGTAGCCTCTGGAGTTCTTCGAGATTCGTTGTTCTTCCATCCAGCTCAGCTTGCGCATACATCTTCGTCCTTGCTCGGAACGAATAACAGAGGATCTTCAAAGACTCAGACTCCCAAACTTCATGTATCCCACAAAGCATTGGTCAGAAACTTCATGATCTTGACTCCAATGGTCATATTTCTGCCAACAATAACTTCGCAGAATTTGCGTGTCTTCCATGGCAAGCTTCTACTGAGAATCTCCTAAATTTCAAGGCGGAAAATCCGGGTTTCCTAGAAACTAGCGATTTCTACAGTGAAAGTACCTTCGTGACGATTTCACCGCTTAAGCCATAGGACATGTGGCAATAATCCAACATGAGACTCTTAAGTTCTTGTTGTAGGATCCGACACACGAATCTCAAGGTTGCGGTATAAATAATTCGAGTGGATGGTGAAGCTTATCATTTCTCACCGTGCCACCCTCCATCGTCTTCCTCCTCCAGCGCCGCCGCTTACTTAGATCTAGATCCCCGGTGGACCTTCGTTTGACCTCGCCGCGCCGCTATTTCATGGACTTGCTTCGCCCTAGCGCCGCACGGTTGATCATCGGCGCTCCTCTGCACCAGTTCCGCAGCTGCGCTGGTAGCTTCTTCCTTCTTCGTAAACCTTGCAAGATCGTCATCGGCGACGGGAACCGCCACGCCATTCCTAGTAAGTTCTAGCCGACCCTTGGGAAGATGAAGCGCTTAGGATTTAGTAGTTTTCTCCTAAGACATTAGTGCTATACTTGCAGCTGTAAATATATTGGAAAACACTGCTCACAATATTAGTCACATGTCGGAAAACACTCCTCCCAATGTGTCAGAACCTTTAATAATTGAACCAATATCTATTATGCAGCCTAACATTCGGCGTGTTACTTTGGCCTCCTATCATCCTAAATCCTCTAGTCCCTACTAAGGCGGAGATATTAGAAGAAAGGGAAGGGGCGGCCACAATGGCGGAAAAAATCATCGAAGAAGAGTAGAGGAAAGCCTCCAAAGCTAAGGAGAGCGACGGTGAGACGGGTCAATGGTGGCCCTGTGATCCAAGAATCCGACCTCAGGATGTTCCAGGAGGAAGGATTTCTGCTCTTGGAGATTCACCAAGGGCGAGACAGTTCTGGCACCTCAACCAGATAAGCGGATCATGATCAAGGCTTGGGTGGCACGAGGTCTCTCTCTTCCGCCCTCTAATTTCTTCCTAGAGGTGATGGAGAAGTATGTCCTCCATCCACACAACATTTTCCGCAACAGCTACACCGCGCTCTCCAACTTTGTCACTTTATTTGAGGGCCACCTCGGGATCCAACCGGATTTCCGGTTCTTCCAGTTTTACTAGAAATCAAAGAGACCAAGGATGGGAGCATGTACAACGGCGGGAGTGCGGCCTTCATTCTCCGACCCAAGCGCATGTTCCTTGTGATGTCAACACATGAATCTGTCCGATAGTGGAATGCGGGTTGGTTTTATTACAAGGACGTGATCGCTTCGGGTCGCATAGGTGGCCTCACGAAATTTGTCAACAATGCTCCTGAAGTGAAGGACATCTGGTCATTTGGTACAGACCTCACCCAACACCCGAATCTAGATCATATAGAGCGTATGATCGCTAGGCTTATGGTGCTGAAACTCTCCGACAATGACTTGATTCTGATCTGGTTCAAGAGGCGGATCCAACCCCTTCAATTCCATGATATCTTGATGTGCAAGTATGCGTATGTCAACGACAAGCTCGTGGTAACTGACCATAATTTTCCTTCCTATTATCTGAATAAGAGGATTCTGACAATTTACAAAGTTCTAAGGGGACAAACCACTCACGAGATTGGCTGCGACATCTATACCAAAGATGAATGTCCCATGGTAATTCATTTCTAACAAAGTTATTTCCTTTCGATTGACTCCGGGTTATGATGAGCGCAGATTGCACACCGTTGGAGATCCCCAAGAGGAAGGTATGATGAACACAGTAGCATGTTTTCCCTTAGTAAGAAACCAAGGTTTAATTGACCAGCAGGAGAAAGGAGTGACTTCTGAAGGTGTTGCTAGCCGACTTGTGGCAGGGCGCACTACCGGCGTCAGCAACAACGTCGAACCTACACACAACACAACCAAAATACTTTGCCCCAACTTCCAGTGAGGTTATCAATCTTACCGGTTTTGCTGAAAACAAATGATTAACCGTATAGTGTGGAAAGAGATGTTTGTTTGCAGTGGAATGAAAGACAACAATGTTTGTAGTAAGTAAACATAACATGTTGATTTTATCAGTGTAAAAGAAAGGACCGGGGTCCACAGTTCACTAGAGGTGTCTCTCCATAAAGATAAATAACATGTTGGGTGAATAAATTACAACTGAGCAATTGACAGAATAAAGACCATACATGACAAGATGATTACTATGAGATTCATTTGGGCATTACAACATAATACATAGATCGTAATCCAACTTTTATTATCTCTTCGCCGAACTAGTGCACCTATACATCTGACAAGTGTATTGGGTGTGTTGGGGACACAAGAGACTTCTTGTATCTTAATTGCAGGGTTGGTTGAGAGGGATATCTTTGACCTCTACCTCCCTGAGTTCGATAAACCTTGGGTGATCCACTTAAGGGAAATTTGGTGCCGTTCTACAAACCTCTGCACTTGGAGGCCCAACACTGTCTACAAGAATAGAAGTGCGCGTAGACATCAAGCTCTCTTCCGGGTGATTCTATTGGCGTGATCAATCGAGCCACGGGAGTGAAATGGTTTGTATCGGGTTGGTGTGCGTTTGTGTTCGTTGTGTTCATCGAGTTCGTCGTGTTGTTCGTTTGTTCCTCTTTCCCCTCCTCTTTGATTCAATTTCGTTAGATTGGGCCAACCCCTTGACCCTAGGTCACATCAAGCAGGTAAGCGACTCCATCTTATCTCAGCGGTGCAACCCGCCGTGGTAGGTCATCTTCCTTGTCCTCGTAGGAATGCCGACTTCGTGCGGCTTGTCCAACTATCGAATCCATGTGAGTAACATAGAACCCTAGCTTAGATCTGTTTTTCCAGGCTTGTTTGCTTAGATCTCTAGGTTGTTAATTCATTCTAGAGAGTAGTTTCTTGATGTATTGTCTCGTAGAAGTAGATCTATGTCTTTTGCTTGTGTTCGTCGCGAAGTGTGATCTTCATTGTTGTGTATGCCACATATAAGTGTGATAGTTGGTACGAGGATTGCTTCTACAATGTGCATGTGCTCTCTTTGTACCAGTTTTGGACTTATACATGCCATCATGCAAAGAAGATTGTTCTTGCTAAGGTGTTTGATGCGTGCTATGTTGTAAGAGCTTGTTACTATTTTGTGTGCAAGGTGTTTGATATGTTGTAAGAGTTTGTTAGTTTGCGGTACTTCTACAGATCTCACCAGATCTCTCGGCGCAGTCGGTGCTACAGGCGAAGGCAGTGGTGCCACTCTGGTACAGGTTGTTGCCTGATAAGTATTGCCCGGTGACGAAGAAGAACATCATGATATGGCCACCTGCTCTGTCCACGTTCGTTCTAAATAGGGTGTGTGACCTCATCAAGAAAGGGGTTAGAGTGGACCTTGGATTCATGGTGAAGTACACCAAGGATGTTGCAGAGTCCGTTCTCAAGTACTGTGGACGTGTAGTTTCCCCTGAGCATATCTACAACCATCTTAGGCACCGGAGAGCACAGTGAGTTCATGTGTGCAGGGTCAAAAGGCTTGAGGAGGTGCATTGGGTGGAAGAGACAACACCAATCATGATGGACGATGATGCCTACTTTGCGCACATAATGGTTCGACCAATGCTCCTATTTTCGCTTGTGTGCACTCAATTGTAAGCTATGACATGGCGATTAACTAACTATCTTCTACTTTGCATACTCACCCGAAGGACGACGATCTCCGCAACAAGCCCATAGCAAACAATTCTCAAATGAAGAGGATATACGTCGGGCGTGTTCAACAGGCACTCATCTCTCCCACCATGCTCTTAGCCACCTCATGGAGCACAAGGCACATGCCACCAGGTACCTTGCGGTGAGCCCTCGGTGCAAAGATGTCATGGTTTACTGCCTTCCTGAAAAAATATTACCTTTGAGGAGCCCGAGAATTGGGTTCTTGTTGTGGTGCTCATTCTGGTGGTGATGACGACGATGAACATCATAACGATGGTGTATATTTTGGAAGTAGCTAAGTTTGATGAACACTGACGCCAAGTATGTATATTTTGTGTGCTTACTAACCCCTCGTTCGATAAACTTGTGTTGCATCACGAGCAGTTGTTTGTGGACTCGTGCTGCAACAATCTAATCCACTGCTAGAACTAGAACTATATTTATGTTGTTGTTTATGTGCTATATATCAGCTCTGCCTAAAATGATATTTTCTCGAACACCCTTATGTGAAGTGTTGATCATTTTAGTAAGCTCACCACAAAGCGAACGTGGTAACAACCAAAAAGCGAACATGGTAACAATACACGAGAAACGTGTCGTAACCAAATGCATATCCAAAACGTGAAACACAAAAAAGACCAAACCAAACGACGTGGACCGTGCTTCTCGTAGGATGCTCAATACAACTTGTTGGCAATCAATCTACTTGCACAACGTGACTTTTATGTCGCATAACCTTCTATAGCTTTTACGGAGCCAAGTTTCCCAGATACAAGGAAAATCTGTGAGCAAGCAAACTGACCCCTATAGACTTTTCCTATCCAAAATTAGTCATTCTTTGATGAAATATACCACCACATGACAAGAAATACTTTTTTCGTGAAACATGACTAGAAAGACTATTACACATAGATCCCTGGGTAGGAAATGACCGAGCTGCCCTTGAAAGGAAAGAAAGGTATGTGGCACCACCCAGGTCAGACTCGTCCGATCGCCTCCTCTGTTCGTCGTCCACATCTCCCGTAAGCACGCGCCCTGGCGGCCGGCAGCCGGCAGCCGGCGGCCAGCGACCAGAACACAGCCGGAAGAGCAGGTGCGCAACATGTCCCCCTCTCTCCCCCTTCTCTCCTCCTCCTATGCTCCAGACCAGGAATGCATAGACATATTGGAAACCCTAGGTGTGGGAGATGAATTTTCTCCGAGATTGCGGGGATTGAGGGGGCGAAGATGGAATCGATCAGTAGTTAACCATTTTTATGGAAGAATCGAGAGAGGGAAGAAGTATAGTGAGTAAATGGAGCTGGCCGGAGGTGCAGGCCGCAGCCTGCGTGTTTGGGAGGCCTCCGTTGCAGGCGGCGATCCTGCTGGGTTAGTAGTGAAGAAACTGTACATAGATATTGTATTAGATAGCATACCCCTCCGTGTTAAGGTAGCATTGTTTCCTTACTGTTTAAAACTGGGACTGGGAAAGATTTGCTGATACATGTTGCCATGAGAAGACTACTGCTCTTGTTGTTTTGCACATTTCCTTCGTATGTTAAATAACAGTCATGCATTTCTAGATTTTTTGATTTATGTACGAATGCAAGAGTATGCTTACTGATGATACAATCATGCATCATGTGTATGAGTGTATGTTCAAAATTCATTTCCAGTTACTCTAGTGATTTAGCTGCTTTGTTTGGAGTCTCTTTTCCTTTAATGAATCTCGGTTATACTACACCATATGATATCTGTTTTTTGTTATTTCAGATTTCGCGCACAATGGATGGGATAAGCAGGAAGCACAGGATTCTTATGGTGTCTGACTTTTTCTTCCCAAACTTTGGTGGTGTGGAGAGCCACATATATTATCTATCGCAATGCCTGCTGAAGCTTGGCCATAAGGTCTTTCCCGAATAGACTATTTACTATCCTGCTCTGCTGCTCATTTATGGTTTAAGGATGTTAGATGAGCTAATACATATGCATTTGATTTGTCCACTCTCATCAGTCTACAGTCTAACCATAAATGGAACATTTATACTGAATTTGTGAAGCATGCACATAGTTTCTGCTTGAGGCTGCACCTCTTTTTAGATCTTACCTTCTAATGAACACAACGAGCATAATAAGCTTGTACAAAGTAACTTATGGTACCAATTTCTGTGATAACTTTTGAACAAATTCAGTGTGCTTTTCTGTAGGTTGTTGTCATGACACATGCATATGGAAAACGTTCTGGAGTACGATATGTTACTGGTGGATTGAAGGTTTATTATGTGCCATGGAGACCTTTCTTGATGCAGAATACACTGCCTACATTGTTCATGACATTTCCAGTTATAAGGACCATTCTTATTCGTGAGAGGATTTCTGTTGTGCATGGACATCAGGCCTTTTCAACCCTGTGCCATGAAGCCTTGATGCATGCTAGGACGATGGGGTACAAAGTCATCTTCACAGACCACTCGCTTTATGGTTTTGCCGACGTTGGAAGCATTCACATGAATAAGGTGCTGCAGTTTACTCTTGCAGATATTGATCAGGCCATATGTGTGTCTCACACAAGCAAAGAGAACACTGTCTTGAGGTCAGGGATATCTCCAGAGAAGGTTTTCATGGTCCCTAATGCAGTGGATACTGCAATGTTTACTCCCTCCCCCAACCGCTTAAGCCGTGATGAAATCATCATTGTTGTGATAAGTAGATTAGTTTATCGAAAAGGTGCTGACCTTCTTGTTGAAGTCATTCCAGAAGTATGCCGTCTGTTTCCAAAGGTGGGTTATAACTACAGCTTCTCTTTACATGAGCCATGCATGAAATAAGTGAAGGTGAATTACGTGCGTGTATGAAGGCCAAACAGATTATTTATTCAGCATATAGCACACTATTCTGATTACTATCATCCTTTCTGGTATGATCTGTATAAATTACCTGACAGTTCAGCTTCATAGAATTTTTTGCTTTGTACATTATCACGTTCTTGCATCCTTACTTTCTTACTCTTTGTTGTTTTGGATCTCACTTGTGTTCCCTCAATTAATAAATCTATGAATTTGTTAGGTTCGCTTTATTGTTGGAGGTGATGGTCCAAAACGTGTGCGACTTGAAGAGATGAGGGAGAAGTTCTCCCTTCAGGATAGAGTTGAGATGTTAGGGGCTGTACCTCATGCTCAAGTACGATCTGTTCTGATATCTGGTCATATATTTCTGAACAGGTAGCTTTCTGAATTTTCATTGTTTTGTTATTAAAGTATTGTTTCTTTCATACATGTGCTTTTTCCCCGTGTTCTTCTGTATTTCTAGTTTTCCATTGACTATATGATACCATGGTGCGTTGCATTAGCCTGCTTGTTCCAACTTTCAGTTTGTTTGCTACTAAAGAATTGTTTTTACTAAACTTGTCTGTTGAATCCTCAAAATTCGAAGGGTTCTGAGGAAATGATCACTACCATTACCCAGGGTAGCTAAAATTGCTGTATTTGAATGTGTGGAATGCTTAACGCGCTCCTTGAACATCTACGTTAAGCCACATCGGATCCAGTGGATCTTTTCTGCACTTGTCATCCTTGTACCAGATTATTGTATTGTTGTTGTGAGCTTCTGGTTCTTGAAAAATGTACTTAAACTATCATTTAAGTGAGCGCTCTGATGTTGAGGGAATTTTTCTTCTGGAACTTTTAAGTATATACTCCCTCCGTTCCATGTTACTCTGCATATAAGGTTTGGTCAAAGTCAGATTTTGTAATGTTTGACTAAATATGTGTGAAAATAGCAACACTTATGATACCGGATGTATATGATATGAAAGTATATTTCATCATGATTCTAATAACAAAAGAAGCCCGGTGACCGGGTGTATACTTGACACGTGTCACATCTAGCAATCCACTGTTACCATCATTGTTGGGTTAGCAAACCACATCAGCACTAACAACACTTCCAAATCACGTAGGACCCACCTTTTGAATTCAAATAGTGGGCCAGATGCACTTTCAAATCACGTAGGACCCACACCAAGTACGCTTAACGATGGATAAGACAACGTCAAGGCAACAGATCCAGTTGACGAGAACCGGATCTCAATGCAGATCGTGTGGCATCTAGAGGGTGCTCACGTATACACCTAGTCACTAAATCCCCTCTCATTCTAATAATGTTGATTTGATATAGTAAATCTTAATATTCTTACCATATAATCAGTCAAAACTTTACGGAGTAATACGGAACAGAGGGAGTATTGCATGGATCCAATGCAAACAGAAAAAGAAGAGCTTTGTCGTTCCTTTTTTTTTCCACTTCTAAACATAATCTAATATTATTTGGGAAACTCGAAGGTGGATAAGTTAACCTTGTTTATGACAGCTGAGTAGAGTGCAGTTGTTAACCATAGTACTGCAGTTCTGAAATTTAACCTTTCCTTATTGTAGTTCGCTTACAGAAGCATTTTGCATAGCCATTCTGGAGGCAGCAAGCTGTGGACTGTTGACAGTTAGCACTAGAGTCGGAGGGGTTCCAGAGGTATATGTCCTTTACGAGTTTAATGTTTCTTTTGTCGACAACCATAAATCTCAGCTAGTTGGACAGTATGCAGCTCCCTACAAACGATTCTTTTTTCAGGTTCTGCCAGATGACATGGTAGTACTTGCAGAACCAGATCCAGAAGATATGGTACGAGCTGTCAGGAAAGCTATTGACATACTTCCTGGCATAGATCCCCAAACTATGCATCTTCGGGTGAGTTTCGACTACACCTGGCTCCGGGCCTTGCTGCACATTGGCCCCCTGTCAGAAATGGGCATCCTGCATCAGCTTTTTTTTCCTTCAGTACAAACTTCATATGCAAGTTGTTTCATGCTTATTCAAATCTAACGTGCATCGTAGATGAAAAGACTCTATAGTTGGGATGATGTGGCCAAAAGAACAGAGATCGTGTACGACCGTGCAATGCAGTCCTCACACACAAATTTGCTAGACCGTCTTCCCAAGTGAGTATAAGGCAGAACACGGACTGTAGTCTAATTTTCTGCCGTTTGAAAAAAAGAAGTTGTAGCTGAAACAATGGTTTTCCCTTTAGATCTTTATTACCGCAGTCGAATATATTGTCATTATTGCTGTCAAAGTGTTAGCTTGTATTTTCTACCATGTTCCATATATTGGTTAGTTCTGCAAGTCAATGTGTGTGCAGTAACACTTCTTTGTTGAGCAAATGTGTGCAGTACCACTATTGCAGTTTTTCAACGACATCAACATAGGGAAGCAACTAATGCATGTGTTTCTGTGATGGCGTAGATACCTCACATGTGGAGCTTGGGCAGGCAAACTGTTTTGCCTTGTGATGATCATAAACTACCTCGTATGGTGCCTCCTAGAATTTCTGCAGGTATAGTTCTTTTACCCATGTTTTTTTCTTAATTTTTTCCCCGGAGATTTGATGAAATTGTAATAGAGCTTATTCGGCCTCTCGCAGCCAGCCAAAGATATCGAAGAAGTCCCAGATATAATAGGGCCACTACACTGTCAGTTACATTCAGTCGATGATGACTAGCGCGAGGGAATACGATTTGGGCTGCCATCCATTTTGGCCTGGAGGTCATGATATATCTACTTTGGCTGGCGCCCGCTCGGACTGAAAGAGAATAGGCCGTTTTTCACCAAAGAGGGACCGCTCATAGCGAAGGGGTGTGATCTATGAAAATCACACCATAATGCGGTATCAATTTGCACCGAAATGTGTTGCGTGAAAGCTAATGGTTGTCAGTAGTAATGACTTTATTGTGTGTGATGTAATTGTATGTTGTCAGTAGTAATGATTCTCTTGTCTGATGAGTAACATGGATCAAACAATACAGTTACATCACAGAAAAGAGCTTTTCCTGGTGCAACATGCATGACCATTGTCTGTTAACCATCAAACGGCACACAATGTACTCGTTGGGGCACATCACTTTGTTTACCTCCGATTGCCTTTTATTTGTAACAACCGCAGCATTTATTGCTATTGGGTATTGATTCTTTTTAACCTGGTTACTGGGTATTGATTTAGGCAGCAGTGAAAAAAAAAATCGTTTCAACTGTGTACCGTATATGATCACCATGCTGATTTGCATACAAATGTTGTATGCACATAGTCTGGTGAATGCGCGCCTGTGGCCCGCTGCCTTTTCCCTCCGTCTGAGATGTGAGATTGGTCTGCATAGGCGACCCCCTTCCTCCCACCTAGCCTGATGTGGTGGCAAATTTTGAAACCACAGGTGCTCTTTGATGCGTGACTCATGGCCCCACTTGGCCCTAAACTGTATGTCGAGAGGTTGGGTGCTTCTCGGTAGGATGATGTCCGAGTCCCACGTGGGAAGGATGAGGTGGTAGATGTTGATCATATATGGGGACAACCCTTATCTCTACGATGCGTGACATTAGGGAGGTATGATTTTTTTTCACCTTTTCATGTAAAAAGCAAAATGTTGCAGGTACTAGGGAGGTATGCTTCAAATGTTACATCCATGTTGCAAGTTGTTTTCGCTCTGTTGTAAACAGCTGCTTCTATGCTGCAAATGTTGCAACGATTTTTCTTAGCGAACTGCCGTGACCAATGAGGATATGTTAATATTGCACTATATGCATACAAATTTGCGTACGAGGGTTTCATGCTAAAATGGTCTAACTATCTCGACCATGCATTTAATTAAGATGAACATGGAGGTGGATCATGAGGGTCTCATCCAGCCTGACCGACGCCTAGCCATAGAAACCATAGAAATTTGGATATACAGTAAATCATACTATTTCTTATTCTTCTCTTTAGGTCAGGAAAGGGAATATGATTTTTTCGATGGGAGACATATGAAATTTTGAAATAGAAGTAGGTTTTTTTTTTGACATTCAATACCACATATATTCATAATAATAAATAGTACATGGTAGAGATACACGAGCTGTCTCCAGCGATTACAAAATAAAGTCTAAAAGATACTAGCAAATCTTCGAGGTCTTCAAACTCTTTCTTCTTCCAAGACATAATCTTATACTTTTCTGAAGGCAGCCAAAGATAGATAACAAACCATAGACCTGTAAATACCAACGAAGGTTCTCCCATAATTTTAATTTGAGCCGCAATGCCAAGGCTGCGTGCACGCGCGCAACCATTAAAGTAGTCAATCAACATCGGCAAGAGTACCAACACCAGTATGTCAGGGAATAAAAACCGATCTGCCTTGTCGACGTTGATGGAGAGCCGAGAGTATGGATCACCATTGTCGAGGACGTAGCAACCGGGATAAAAACTGCGAGGATAATCCTCCTCACAGCAACCATGAGAAAAGATCCAAGATCGATCTGGCGAAGTAAGATCTGAACACCCATACCTAGATAATTGTAATCTTTCAGCACCACCATTGACGTCGGGAAGGAGATCTCGTCGTCGAACGAAAGGCCGAAGATCACTTATTGCAGACGATGCCATCTCCATTGCGGGGAAACCAACAAGAAAACGACGGCCAAAAACCTAACATAGACTACTGAAAAGACTACTTTTATTGAAAACTCCACTCATAGATCGAGTTCCCCACTCCTCCCGATGCCGGCGAAGCCGGCCGGAGGAGGGGGAATCGATCTATGGATTTTAGTGATAGAGAGAAGGAGATTTTTTTACAGTAGATTCAGGACATCTCTTAGGGACAAGGAGACTCTTCCCCATTCTTGAATGGGCCCATCCATATAAGCCCGGCCCACCAGTCCACCACCCACCCCTCGTTCCATTCCGCTACTGCTTCCGCTTCAAGCTAGCCGAGCCACGCCGCCTCTTCTTCTGGAATCTGGACTCTTCCTACCAACCGCCGGCTCCTGGATTCCCCCTTGCTGTGCGGCGCGTGTCCATGGCGATCGACCACGACTCCCCGCTCAAGGAGCCTGGCCTCAAGCACCGCAGGATCACGGTAACCCCTCCTGCCTGCGACGCACATTCCCCATTTCTTGCCCTCCTCTTGCTTGCGCCTCTGCTCCGCGTTCTTGATTCGCCGTGCTCCCTCTTTCGGGCAAGAAACGGGTTCTTTGTTCGTTATTTGTCGTCGCATTGGGCGGATTGCTGGTACTTAGGGTTTCGGGCGAATCCTGTGAGCAATGGCGATGGATGCAAGCCTGCTACTTTTATTTTCCGCTACAAAACCCTCCTTGGAGTTTTGTCCCTCCCTTCCCCTCCGTTCTAGGCGTGCGATTATGTTCTTGCATTCTTCCTTGCGTGCAGCATTTGGTTGAAGACTTGGAATGATTCTCCCTCTCATTTGGTTGTGAAAATCAGTTCTTCATTCTCTCCCTCATTTGGTTGGTCCATTCCCGCGGACGAACACCTCGTGCGCATGGTTTCGAGGAGAGCTGCTTCTTGACCAATCAATCTGTGGTCGTGTGGCGTGTGCAGGAAGGTGACGGCGATGAGCCGGATGCTGCGGGGTCGGAGTCGGAGTCGGAGGAGCGGGTGGTGTCGGCGGCGCACGGCGAGCGGGGGCCTCGGTGGCTGCGCGTCCTGCTGACGGCGCGCTTCTACACAACCTGCGAGGCGCACTCCCACACGCGCCGGGGCGGCGAGCGCACCATGTTCTGCCTCGACTGCGCCGCCGCCGCGGGCGCCGGCGCGCTCTGCGGCCTGTGCGCCGGCCACGCCCACCTCGGCCACCGCGTCATCCAGATCCGCCGCTCGTCGTACAGCAGCGTGGTCCGCGTGTCGGACGTCCGGGGGCTCGTGGACATGGACGGCGTGCAGACCTACGTCATCAACGGCGCGCGCGTCGTCTTCCTCAACGAGCGCAGCCTAGGGCACGGCCACAGCCGCCTCAAGGGCATCCACTACGCCTGCGTCACCTGCCGCCGCGGCCTCCGCGACGCCTGCTGCTTCTGCTCCCTCGGCTGCAAGGCCGCCGCCGACGGCAGCACCTACTCCTACTCCCCGTCCCCGTCCCTGCTGTGCAATGCCTATGACCAGAGCTGCACGCCGCCGACACCGCTGCTCGCGATGCCGCTGCACCGGCGCAAGGGCATTCCACACCGGGCACCCTTCGGCAACCTCGTCGTCTGACTTGCTACTAGCCCAGCTGCTGCAGGATTGCAGTGAATTTTTGACAGGAAAAGGGGGTGGGTACTGAGTAGAATTTCATTACTGCTGAGATATTGCCACATCATTAGGACAGGAAATCTTATGCTCTGCAACTTCTAGTCTAGCCTTTAACTTTGGTAATGTTCTTGGTTGTCATAAGAAATTTTGGGTGTCATGACAAATTGCTAGCATGAGCAGTCTGGTGACAGTGGAGTAGTTTTCTGGTGACTCTTGCAGTAGATCTGTATGTAAGCATGGTTGCATGCTAGTAGAAGAGGAGATTGGAGATGGGAGCATGTTGCTAAATCATGTTCAGCTACATGGAGAGGGGATATTCCGCAACTAGTTGCGCCCGCACCCCATTTTTTGTTGTGACACTTCTAAGTTTCACAACACATGGTTGCATGCTAGTAGAAGAGGAGATTGGAGATGGGAGCATGTTGCTAAATCATGTTCAGCTACATGCTTCAAGATTGTGTTTTGTGTGTTTTGCCGAGTCTGTTGCTAGAACTGAATCATTTTTGAGGCATCTGCAAATTTCCTGGCATTGTTATTGCCGTTTATCATGCAAATGCCCCACAGCAGTTTCTTGACATTGATGTGTTACCATTTTTTCGGAAGCATGTTGCTAAATTAAACTTTGAATCCATTTCCTCTGATTGTACAGATCATGCCTTGATTTAGGTCTTCTTTGAATCATGCGAAATTGAAATATTCAGTCCGATCCAAATTAATTGACTTAAATTTATCTAGATACGGATGTATCTAGACACCTTTGTTGACTAGATACATATGTGTCTAGATAAAAGTTGAGTCAATTAATATGAATCGAAAGGGTACTTTGATATGAATTTGTAGATCACTGATTTCTAACAAATTAAGTTGTACCACCTTCCTCCTAAAATAAGCTTCTCACTTTTATGTAGACGCATTTTGTTTATAAATATATCCGTATCTTAAAAAAGCTGAAACACTTAGTATTTTAAAATAGAGGGAATATTTATTTGATTTCCAGACATCAATCTGCAATGCTGTACTTGAGGGGACGGCGTATAGGTTTGCACTGCGAAAATCTGCAGGTCGACTGAGATACTATGAGAAATTCCTGATCAAGTAATCGTGCAGTATTTTTCTGCTTGTGCATTTTTTAACAAAAAGTTCATATGGGCAGATGCATTGTTCACTAGCAAGAATAGTGTTTTTTTACTCTTTAGCCTGTCGACAAAAAAAAGACTTTATCTGTAGGAATAATGGTGCGAGCAATCCCTACATGTTTGCTTATTTTATTCCGCAGGCCACATGACAGTATTTTATTTTATTTCCATGAAAATGGGCGAGTGCACATTGTAATCGGACATTTGTGACATTTTTTTAGAAATGAGTATAATTTTCTTTTGGGCGAGTCGTGGTGCTCTTCTGAGCTTGAAGAGGGGGCATGTTATATGATGATTTTGTTATGTATGATCTCTGTTCCAAAGAAATGTAGTTTAGCTCTTTAAACCTCTGCATGATCCACAATGGACAATGACTACCACGGTAGGTGTTATTATCTTAACGCAGATCATGGCTTAAGATGGCGACTAGCCAACTGAATTTGGATCAAGGAACCCACTCACAGTCACAATTTTTCTGCGTTGCCTACCGAGGAAATTATTTGAACACAAAGGACAGCGTGATAACAAAAACTTGGATCAAAAATTCAAGGTGCGATTAACTGCGTCACACTGGAATCAACATCGCTTTGCACTACAAAGCCTCACCTTCTCCACTCGGCTTTGTATGTAGCCTTACTACAAGGAGCATCAACATTGCAACTAATTGTAGCAACAACAAGGATGACAACATAAATTAAAAGCACAAAACAACAATACAATTTGAAGTACTTAATTGTCCCACAGTTCGAGAACCCGAGTGTTAGAGTTGGGCATTGCGAGCGACACCGCTGCTTGGGTCCCAACAATACAACCCGTGACTTTGCCTGTACCCACCCGCAAATATCCATGGGCAGAAAATGCCTTCCAAATCCAGGTGGTATATTCATTTTCCATATCTAAACAAACGATCCCATTCGAACACAGGTATACATGCTTGCTAGAGATAGCTGCAGTAGTTTCATCTTCTCCAGGCAGGCGATTTGCACCGCACATTCAACATCCTTCCATAGGAAGAATAGCTGAGAAAAGAAGGTAAGAGAAAAAAACACATCGAAGACACGAGAAACTAAGTCCATGTTGTAATTTCTATAACAAATTACTAATTCCTGGTGCCTTCTATGCGCATCAATATAAATTTTAATCCCATTTATGTAGGAACACAACCAATAATACACACGGTCATGGGATTTAATTGGAGTAAAATTAAAAACAAGCTATTCATCGTTTCCTTGAGAAAGCCTTGCTCCTTTTATAGAAGACTCTAGTGGTGGACAGTGACTTGAAGTAACACGCAAGGGTCCTCCGGTAGATCAATAGATAAGAATCCCTTGGCTACGATCGTAGTCCTCGGGTAGGTCAGAGACCATGGGACCTTTATTCATTATTAAAAATTCATTCATGAAATCATGCTATTAGGCATTGGCTAGGGTATTGATCCTTAAAATTGATGTGACATTAAGCTTGGTTTGAATGGATTCGAAATTAAAAGTGACTGAATGATACTTATGCATTAGATTTCGGGCTGATATTTTTCATCCTCTTTTGAGCACTTAGTGTTAGGATGATCTCCACGTCACCGATCCCAACGGATCGATAACACCCTTGACCTCGTCCGCGCCCTGATCGGGGGCGCCCAACCCGTTATGGTTCGTGGGCCCCTGTGACCTGCGCTATATAAAGAGGTGGGGGCCGGGGTACGTTGTACGAGGTTCGTCGCGCCGCCAGTCACCCCACCGACATCCCCTACCGATCTAGGGTTAGCGCAGTGCTCACGGGAAGCTCTGCCACCGCCGCCACCGCACGCTCACGCCACTCGCGCCGTCGCCATGGACAACGGCTCGAGCTCCTCCTCGAAGGGAGAAGGTACACTGTCTCTCTCTCTCGATCTCTCTCGGATCTCGCAGCACACATACAGTTATAGTATTCTACCGTTAGCATCTAGCCTAGAAGATCCAACGGATTCTACATTGGTATCAGAGCTTCCTAGTTCTAGATGTTTTTCGGGTAGATTGAAACAGCAAACCCTAGATCAACCCCTGTAATCAAAGAAATAGAAAAAGTAACCGGCCGACGCCCTCGGGCTCGCCGGCAAAGTATGCGCCGCCGCAGGGCCGCGCCGTTCCTCTCGATCCAGGTGCGCATCGGCAAGCCGAGGCACCTGGAAGAAGAACCACCTCACCTCCACGTGCTGCTGCGGCGGCTGTGCGAGATGGGGCAAAGAAAAGCTTACCAAAAGTGGCAGTGGGGCTGCGCGCCGCCACTGCCGAAAGACACCGGCTGCTGTCGGCAAAGAAACTAGCGCCGCCTCTGCGCCGCTTGACGGCAACGCGCCCACCCTCGGGTGCACGCGCCGCCGCCAACAGGTACAGGGGGGCGCCGCCGCGTGTACTTCTCCGCCATTGGCCGTCGAGTCATCTGGTGGTGGGAGACGTGGGTGGTGGAAAGAAAAGGGCGGGCGGCGCCGTCGGCCAGCCGGCAGCAGCCACACGGCCTCGTCTTGGACGAGCGCGCGGGAAGCTGCTGCGGGGCGCGACTGCGTACCGCCATCGCCGGCAAGCAGCCGGAGCCGCGCGTGCGAGCGGGCGGGGCGAGCCAGCGCTTCTCCGCCGCCGCCGCCGGACAGTGAAGAGAGACAGGCTACGGGGGGAAATGGCTGGGTTAGGGTTTTTTCGGCCGTTTGGCCGTTTTTTATACCCAGCGAAAGTAAAGGGCAGCCGACGGATCGAATCCGACGGCCAGGAGTGCCTCCGCGTCGGCACCGTGTGCGGGCCGCGTGGGCTGCGCTGGCCAGGCCGCGGGCGGGCCGGAGGAAGGCCGCGGCAGCATGCCGCGTTAGCAGGCCGCGCTGCGTGCGGGCCGCGTCTGCTGGCCGTGTGGGCACAGCGTCTGCCAGCCGCGTGGGCGGCGCGTTGCTGCGCGTCGCTCGCCGTGTGCGGGCCGCGTGGGCCGCGACAGTAACAGACAGTTAAAAGTTTTTGACAGTTTTATTAATTACAGAGGCGTTTTTAGGCAGTTTTGGGTCATTTTTGGCCAAAATTTTGTCTAGTTTTTTCTGAATAAATAGGACCAACGAAATATTTGTTCAGAAATTAAAAAGTAAAAGAAATGCCTCTGAAAAGTTCAAAGTTTAAAGTTCAAAATTCATAGTTTCCGCTGCAAATAGTAATGATATGTGCATTTATCTCTATTTCCGCCCAACGGTGATATAGTTTTATTTGCATTAACAGTTGCATGTTTTAATTCGGTCCAACGTTGGATTATAATTTGCAATTGTACTGTTCTCACTTCTTTGTGGTTTTTAGGAGGGTTCTACTTGATGAGCTGCATCAAGGATGTTCCCACCCTTAGAGGAGATAACTACACAGAATGGAGGAAGAAGGTGGATTTCGCCTTCGTCTGTGCTGAGGTGGACTGGGTGGTTGACACACCGCAGCCCATCAAGCCTACTAACCCGTCAGAGCTGACGGGGATACTGATGATGCATGGGCTAAAAAGAAAATGGACCATGCTCCTGTGGAGATGTCCTACACCCTAGAGAACAGAAAGTGGCAGACTGCCAACAAAAAGTGCATGGCATTTATAAAGAATACAATTGAGAACGTCATTGTGGGCTCAATTACAGAATGTGCTTCCGCTGGGGGTACCTAGAAAAGATAAAGAGCCAGCTTCACCGGTTCTTCAAAGACATATGCAACCCAGCTGTTGAAGCAACTCGGTGACGTAAAAGTATACTCGGAGGTGCACATGGCATCGTGGAGCACATCCTCAGGATGAGCAACCTGGTCGCAAAGCTGAAGCCCATGGATGCTGACCTGGAGCTGAAGCCTGCACTTCTGGTTCACTTAGTGATGGCTTCATTGCCACAACAGTTTGATAACTTTGTCATCAATTACAACATGAGCCCTGAGAAATGGGACATTGAAAAGACCATTGCCATGTGTGTGCAAGAGGAGGATAGACTCAAGGCACAGAATGGAGGTACCATCAATTATGTGAAGGACAATAAGAAAAGGCCCTTCACACCAAGCAACAATGGTTCTCCTTCAAAGCCATATGCAAAAGCCCCAATGCAAGATCATCGAAGTTCCAAGCACAGTAGCATCGCCAGTGAACAAAGACCAAGTGCCTTCATCAGTCGAAGACTCGGGCACTACAAGAAAGACTGCCCGCATTGGCTGAAAGAATTAATGGCAAAGAAAGGTAACAACTTAGTTTCCTTTGTAAATGAATCCCCGTATACACAGTTTTCGAAATCTACTTGGTGGATTGACTCGAGTGCAACTGTTCATGTTGCAAATTCTTTACAGGGATTCCATTCGACGAGGACTATGAAAAGAGGCGAAGGATGCGTTGAAGTCGCGAATGGAATTCAAGCAGAAGTTGAAGCTGTTGGCGACATCCTCTTGGAGCTAGCTGATGGCTTGACTATTCTGCTTAGAGATGTCTTATTTGTTCCTTCCATACATAGAAATTTAATAAGTGTATCGCGCTTAGATAAAGACAGTTATCAATGTTATTTTGGACATGGCAAATGTGCCATATGGTGTAATAATTCTTATGTTAGGGTTGCTATACTCCATGATGAGCTTTATTTATTGTCTTTGCGTGAAAAAGTATTGTCTGTGTGTAAAGTGAATGAACAAATACCCTCGTCGGAAAAAGAAGGAAAGAAAAGAAAAAGAACTGATGAATCATCGAAATTATGGCACTGTCGCCTAGGCCATATTTCGAGGGGGAGAATAGAAAGACTCGTTAAAAATGATATTCTTCCTCCATTAGAATTCTCAGACATAGAACAGTGCATCGATTGCATTAAAGGAAAATTTGTAAAGCAAATTAAAAAGGGTGCAAATCGAAGCACGAAGCAACACTAGAAATAATTCACACCGATATATGTGGACAATTTCCGTGAAAAGTGTGGATGGCTATGATTCGTTCATAACATTCACTGATGATTACTCCCGATATGGTTATATTTATCCAATAAAAGAAAGAACGAAGCGTTGGATAAATTCAAAATATTCAAAGCTGAAGTTGAAAATCAGCATGATAAAAGAATAAAGATAGTCGGTCTGATCGTGGAGGGGAGTACTACGGTCGACATACTCCATATGGCCAAGTCCCCGGACCTTTTGCAAGGTTTCTACAGGAGACTCGGAATAGTCGCCCAGTACTCGATGCCGGGCGAACCTCAGCAGAATGGGGTAGCTGAAAGGCGCAATCGTACCCTTATGGATATGGTGCGCAGTATGATGAGCTATTCCACCCTACCATTGGGATTGTGGATTGAGGCGTTAAAACCCGCTATTCACATTCTAAACAGAGTACCAAGCAAATCGGTGCCCAAAACGCCGTATGAGCTATGGACAGGGAGAGTGCCTTCTCTAAACCACCTGAAAGTGTGGGGGAGCCCCACCGAGGTCAAAGAATTTAATACAAATATCGCAAAGTTAGATACCAAAACAGTCACTGCCATTTTATTGGCTATCCCGAAAAGTCAAAAGGTTATCGTTTCTACCTGTCCGCAGAAATACACAAAGTTTGTGGAAACGAGACATGCTGTCTTCTTAGAAGATGAGATGATCAGGGGGAGCATGGTAGCTCGGAAAATTGATCTTGAGGAGAAGAGGGTGCATGCACCTAATCCGATGACTCAGGAGCCATTTTTTGCGCTACCATGTGCACCTGTACCGACGATCCCTGCGATTGCGGTGCAAGCGCCTGTTGTGACTCCACCCATGACAACGATGAGTGAAAATTCGGAACCCGTCCGTCAGAGCCGAATGAACCATTTGTTGAGCATGAAAGGGAGCAACAACAGCCTCCTCCAGAAGCTGAGCCACAAGTTGAGGAACAGAATGCTCAAGAGAATGTGGCCCCAAGAAGGTCTACAAGAGCTAGAAAATCAGCCATTTCGACTGCTTACAAAGTTTACAACACAGAAACAGTTCATATGGAAGGTGATCCCACTTCATATGAAGAAGCCATGAGAAGCCCAGATTCATCAAAGTGGGTGGAGGCCATGGAAGACGAAATGAAATCTATGAGTACCAACAATGTTTGGGACTTAGAGAATATTCCTAAAGGAGCCAAAACAGTGGGCTACAAATGGGTCTACAAAATAAAATATGACTCCAATGGGAATGTCGAAAAGTATAAAGCACGACTTGTGGCAAAAGGATTTACACAAAGAGAAGGGATAGATTACAATGAGACATTTTCTCCGGTCTCATGTAAGGATTCCTTCGTAATCATCATGGCACTAGTTGCACATTTTGATTTAGAGTTGCATCAAATGGATGTAAAGACGGCATTTCTAAACAGGGATTTAGAAGAAAATGTCTACATGAAACAACCTAAGGGTTTTATCATGGAAGGCAAGGAAGAAATGGGATGCCGCCTAAAGAAATTCATTTATGGATTAAAGCAAGCCTCCAGACAGTGGTATCTAAAGTTCAATGAGACAATTAAGAGATTTGGATTTAAAGAAAATATTGAGGACAATTGCGTTTATGCAAAGTTTAAAAGTGGGAAATATATTTTCCTAATCTTGTATGTGGATGATATTCTGCTTGCCAGCAGTGATGTTAGTCTACTGCAAGAGACAAAGAAGTTCTTGTCCTCAAATTTTGATATGAAAGATCTTGGTGAAGCGTCATATGTTTTGGGCATAGAAATTCACCGAGATAGAAACAATGGAGTATTAGGACTATCGCAAAAGGCTTATTTAGAAAAGATTCTAAGTAAGTATAATATGTATAAGTGCAAAGCCACACCTGCCCCTATAGTCAAGGGCGTACAGCTTTGGGAAACATCAAAGTCCCCAAAATCAATACGAGCTCGATCAAATGAAAGCGGTTCCATATGCTTCGGCTATTGGAAGCCAACAATATGCACAAGTGTGCACTCGCCCTGACTTAGCATTTATCACCGGAGTACTCGGTAGATATGGTTTTAAACACTGGAAAATGGTAAAGAAGGCATTGCGTTATGTGAAAGGCACAAAGAGTTACATGCTAACATACAGAAGATCTGATTCCCTAGAAATAAGAGGGTATTCAGATGCAGAGTTTTGCGGGGGATAAAGATGATAGAAAATCCACATCTGGATATGTATTCACCCTCGCAGGGGGAGCTATTTCGTGGAGAAGCTCCAAACAGACCATAGTTGCATCATCCACGATGTATGCAGAATTTATAGCATGTTATGAAGCCACGGGGCAGGCATTATGGTTAAAGAAATTTATACCCGACTTGAAAGTGGTAGATTGTATTGACAAACCACTAAAGATGTACTGCGACAATGAGCCTGCAGTATTTTATGCTCACAACAACAAGTCGAGTAATGCTACTAAACCGATTGAGGTTAAGTATTATGTTGTGAAACACAAGGTCCAGGATCAAACTATAAGTCTCGAGCATATAAGGACAAAAGATATGCTTGCGGATCCGCTAACGAAAGGCTTACCACCCAGCTGTGTTCAACGAGCACGTAGCCGGCATGGGTTTAAGGGAAAGTCTTACCTATCCTGGATCATAAGAGGCCCAAAAGTAAAAGAATTTGTTTCAAAACAGAGAAGTGTATTGTGGCTGTCTGATTCTATCGGCAATAGAGCTGTGACGATGAAACATGCCCTATGGACTGATCCAAAATGAAACATATAAAGTGAAAGTGTAAAGTTAAAAGAAAAGTTGAGATCAAGGGGGAGAATATTAGGATGATCTCCACGTCACCGATCCCAACGGATCGATAACACCCTTGACCTCGTCCGCGCCCTGATCGGGGGCGCCCAACCCGTTATGGTTGGTGGGCCCCTGTGACCTGCGCTATATAAAGAGGTGGGGGCCGGGGCACGTTGTACGAGGTTCATCGCGCCGCCAGTCACCCCACCGACATCCCCTACCGATCTAGGGTTAGCGCAGTGCTCACGGGAAGCTCTGCCACCGCCGCCACCGCACGCTCACGCCACTCGCGCCGTCGCCATGGACAACGGCTCGAGCTCCTCCTCGAAGGGAGAAGGTACACTGTCTCTCTCTCGATCTCTCTCGGATGTCGCGGCACACATACAGTTATAGTATTCTACCGTTAGCATCTAGCCTAGAAGATCCAACGGATTCTACACTTAGATCTAGAATATAACATATAAATATAGATATTACTGATGGCCGAGATTATTTGTGTCAAATCCCGACTCCTTACACACTTGTAGTTGTAGTATAGATATTCTGTTTTAATCACATGGATAAAATGATTTTAATAGTAGGAAAACATATGCGTTACGGCTTACTGAACCCTATAACAAAGCACAACATAAGAATTCATAGCCTAGTTCGGTGAATGCCACACTGAATTATCATGAAAAATTTAGGAGAGAAGTTTCATGGAATCCACACGAGAAAGTCTCGACATGTCTGGGAGTGCTAGAATACTAGTACGAGTTTTAAGTGTTCAAAAGGCCTTGATAATACAAACAATGTTTCGAACTAAATCCCTCCATTCCAAAATAAGCATGGAAGATTTATCTAGATTCAGGTGTATCTACGAACTAAAATAAAATCTAGATACATGCGAATTTTTACAAATGTACAATATTTATTTTACAGAGGATAGCCAAAATACCACTAGTCAAAACCGAAAGTGCCAAAATACCACTAGTTAAAACCAAAATGGCAAAATAGCACTCAACTAACGACTAACTAAGAGTAACATTCTTGGAGAAAGACACAAATGCCCTTACTTCTTCATGTATACCATATTTTCCATTCATTTGGTTGCGTTAGTGGGATCCGTAGAAGATGTACACACACGCACACACTTTGAAAAGAAACACACACTTGGAGAAGGGACACATGAAAATGAGCTACATCACACACACGTAGGACGAAGCTGCTGTGGTTGGAGCAGGGGAGTCTGCGCCGTGGGCAAGACTAGCGAGCATAAGGATGGAGTAAAGCTTCGGGGACCAGGCGGCCAGGAAGAAGTTGTGGCGGGGGTGTTAGTAAGCAGTCGCGCGTGTGAGGGTGAGCGGGTAGAGGCGAACGCTTGAGGCTAGCGGCGACGGGGCATGGGGGAGTGGCGGCGACGTAGGTTAGTGGAGGCAACACGGTGGGCTAGCGGGAGGGGCGGCTGGGCATGGGGGAGTGCACATCGACGGCGCCATTGCTTCTCTTTCTGCAAGGGGGAGCGAGCTGCGGTTCAGATGAAGATAAGGGTAATTTTGTAAAGTCGCGAAAATCAACTCTTCTCTCTTCTCTTCTCTCCACCAGTGGGCTCTCAGAGCAGAAGGGCGCAAGCACGCAAACCTCGCCTTCTCCCCTAGGCTAAAACCCTAGCCCAACGCAACGACCTTCTAGAACATTCCCTCCCATGGCGCTCCTCCGAGCTCTCCGGCGAGCTCTCCCGCCTCTCGCTTCACATGTGGCGTCTCTCCTCCGCCGCGCCCCCGCTCCTGCCCCACTCCCTTTATTTGTTTTTGTTATGTGCGGGAATTAATGAGGAGCTGTGCGAGATATGAAAATAAAATTTTGGAGGTTATTTGTAAAATTAAATTAGTAGTTAGGTTTTTTGTTGCCACGTGTACCTGATAGGTGGGCCCGTATGGTCAGAAAACGGATTAACATGTCTAAGGCAAAATCAGTGCTTCTTGTCACGACCATACCCCTGAAGTGGTATTGATGTGTCAAAAAACTCTAAAGTGGTAGATCTCCCAGAAGATCGTTCAAAATGTGGTAGTTTTTTTTGTCATTTTCTCCGCAAATATCCATGGGCAGAAAATTCCTTCCAAACCCAGGTGGTATACTGAATTTCCATACCAAGACAAACAATCACATTCAACAAGTACATGCTTGCTAAAGATAGCTAGGGTAGTTGCATGCTCTCCAGGCAGGCGATTTGCACCACACATTCAACATCATTTCATAGGACAAATAGCTAAGAAAAGAAAGTAAGAGAAAGAGGCACATCGGCACAACAAGAACTGAAGTGCTGCTTCTAATTTCAGTACTCAATCATCAATTCCTGATGCCTTCTATGCCCATCGATATAAATCCTAATTCCATGTATGTAGAAGCATGACCAACCTTTATCGAAAAAAAGAAGCGTGACAAACAAATACACACAACAATGGGACTGAATGAGAGTAAAATGAAAAGCAAGCTATTCATCTTTTTTCCTTGAGGAAGCCTTGCTCCTTTTATAGAGGACTTCACTGGTAGGCAGTGACGTGAAGTCACTTGTCCTCCGGTAGATCAATAGATAAGAATTTTTTGCTTACAAACATAATACTCGTGTAGGTCAAACACCACGAGAGTATCCATTATTATTAATAATTCATGAAATGATCATGCTATTACGTATTGGCTAGTGTATTGATTCTGAAAATCAGTGTCTCATTAAGCTTTGATTGAAGGGATCGATCAATTGAGAATGACTGAATGACAGTAGTTAGTACATGGCGATTTATGCCCGGCCCTTAGATTTAGAATAACCAATGAATATAAATATAACGTGATGGGTCAAGATTGTTTATGTTAGACCTGACCTCTTTCTTTTACACTCGTTAATATAGATATTATGCTTGAGGCACATGGATCAAATGCTTTTAGTAGTAGGAGACAAAGTGAAACATAGTAATTCATAGAGTAGTTCGCTGGATGCTGCAATGGTTTTTCACGGAAATTTTAGGAGAGAAATTCTGTGGGACCGCACGAGAAAATTTCGAGTTCTCGATGTGTCCAGGAATTTAAGTGTTCAAATGTCCTTGGTACAAACAGTGTTTCGAACAAAATTTTCTGCAACATTTTCTAAGTACTAGGAGTATCAAAAAAGGGAGTCGAGTCCAGATACTGGAGCCTGCTACGTATACCCATTCTGTTTACGTATTCTGCGGAGGCGCCTTCAAGTCTTCTCTCCACCAGTCGGCTCTCAGAGCACCTCGTCTTCTCCCCTAGGCTAAAACCCTAGCCCAGCGCAACGACCTTCTAGAACATTCCCTCCCATGGCGCTCCTCCGAGCTCTCCGGCGAGCCCTCCCGCCACTCGCCTCGCCCGCGGCGTCTCTCCTCCGCCGCGCGCCGGCTCCTGCCCCACGCCCTCTCCGCCCTCTTCCGCTCCTGGATCCGATCGGGCCCCGGCCGTTCTCCGCCGCCGCCGCCGCGGCCGTCGCGCGGGCGCCGGAAATGGGGGCCAGTCTCTTCAAGGGGCTCACGGAGACCAGGTTCCCGAAGCGGCGGCCGGGGTTCGAGTCCCGGCGGAAGAGGGCCAGCCTGCGCCCCAAAGGTGCTATACTCTCATCTCTGCCATTCCGCACCTCCTACCTGTCAGGACGCGACGACCATAATCTGAATTCTACGTTTCTGCTGTGCCGATTTGCTGCTGTTGATGCTGCTTCTGTTGGTCGACAGGTCCGCATTTCTGGGTGATGTGCAAGCCAGGGGAGCCTATCCCGTCCAGCCAGCCGAATAAGGGCAGCCTGAAGGGGAGGAATGAGAAGAAGCGGATCAAGCAGCGCAAGGACTTCATCATGGTCTCTGTGTTTGTTAGGTTCCCTGTAAAAACTTGTTTAATTGCATGATTGGTTATGTCAGGTTATCTTCGAAGCCTATCTGTGTGCTGGATTGGAAAAAATTTACAGGCCAATGGAATTCTAAGAACATAGTTGGTAGATAGACACACAATATCGAGAGGAGGTTTAGTTCGTTTTGTGCATAGAACAACCCTAAATGTCATTTTGCAGTGGCACTAGCTAATCATAGCTTATTTGAGTAGGTATTTCAAAATTATTGTGGTAATACCAACATCTGCATGTCTACTAACTCACCATTTTGAATTTCGTTATCTTGGTTTTACTTTCCTGCTTAATTGTGCTCTTTTCATAGACTCCAAGAGTGTTAATTCCAACTGTGTCAATACGTAATAGCCTCATGCAGCTTTACCTCTGTGGAGCCAACCTTTGTCTTCCTTACTATGTAGTTCTAACAAACTTCGGTTATGAACTTATGATGTTCACTTATGCTTCTTCCATTTGTCTAATTACCAAGACCTGAGTACTCTAACTGTAGTTATGACTAATAATGCTAGATGGCATTCCCTTTATTTCCAACCAAATGCTGACATCCATATATCTTGCTTTGGCAGGCGGAAAAGAGGAAGCGCAAAGCACAGTATTCTGTTGCTGTGAAGAGAAAGGAGGCAGAAAGGACCGAGAGGAAGATGGCTGCAGTGGCAAGAGAACGGGCATGGGTGGAGAGGTTGGCAGAGCTACAACAGATAGAGGCAGAAAAGAAAGCTGCAACGGCTTAAGGAACCACTCCGGAACGGCAAGGAGTCTAACTCGTTCTGCTGCTGTGTTTTATCCCTGTTTTACCAGATAGCCTAAATATGTTCTATGCAATCAAGAATATCACAAGCCTTTTGGGTGGAACACTACATGTACCACTTTTTTGAACAGCAATCCCGAAATGGTGGTTCTTGTTTTGAAAAGATTGTTTCTCAAGTTTTGTCTTTGTAATGGAGTATCTGTTCTGTGATGTATTGACAATAAATCATATGATCTTGGTTGTCGGATGGTGATCAGAAATGTTCAATGCCTGCAACCTTTTGGAACAGTTCTTTGTATTGATTTTTGATTGGAACTACCAATGATTATTAAATTGATTCCCATCTTCCTATCTGGGAACTGTAATTCATGCTCCGCTGCATAAGGTTTGCAGTTCTGGAAAAGCACATATGAAGTAGATTAGATCGGAGTTTACATTCCATTGCTTCCAGTCTGCACATATATATTTTGTAAGAAATTTGCTGAAGCCATGCTCTTCTTGATGACACATTTCCTTGTCCATACATAATACCCAGGCTCTTGCTCTCCAGATTTAGCTGCCTGACAATTGTGGTTCTGACTTGCAAATAATGCAGTAGATATACAGTGATCATCCTTCGTAGACTTTTACCTCCTCAACTGGATCGATGAAGGTTCCTTGCTAGCACAAAGGCTGCGGCTGTACTTGAAATCTAATGTGAATCAGATGACCATTTCTAGTATGTCCCAATAATATATAGTTGCCACCTAGATTAAGTACCTGCACTAACCATCTCTGCAGTACATTGGCCATATGAAGTGCCCTATAAATATCTTTTATCTTTTGGTTTCAATTATGTGCTATGTTGTCGAATCCCAGTTGGAACTTTGGAAAAAGACCCTTAAATTTCAAGTATTTGTGATGGAGTGGGCTTCAGAGAGGATAGAGGTCAAGAGTTTGGCTGGCAATAACCGACACGTCTCCTCCAGGCCTACTACTGCTCAAAATTCCCCACTTGGAGGTTACTTGAGGTGAGTCCATTTCAGACATTTCCTTTGCTTGTGTTACCTTCCAGAATTTGTGTTTAGTCACCATCTTGTTAGACAGTCGTTGCTAAAATGGGACACTAGATTCTTCGCTTCTAAGAGACAGATTGTCTTAAAATTTAGAATTCATGTAGCGTAGTAATCATTTGGAACCTTATGAGATTTGGGATAGCATTATTCCTATCGGGTGCAGTTGCTGCACCGTCTATCCGGCATCAATTTTTATGTGAAAAAGATCAATGGGAATATATTCTATTGTGACCAATGTGAATCATATATGATCACTGCATATTGCTTGTGATAAAAGTTATTTCATTCTTATCAGTTGTTTGTCTTACCGTTCTATTATTCTGCCTTGAATTAGAAGTGCCTTTTGAAATATTTATTGAACAGTATCCAAAATGTTCTCATATCACATAAAAATACCATGGTCCATGGGTGCTGAAGATGGTGAGCTTGTGTTAGTTTTAGTTTCAGTTTAGAGGTCCACCAGTATCATATCATAAGGTAAACATGGCCAAAACATGATAAATATAGGAGACAAACCAACAGCATATGTGCTGACATGGTCATATAGCTGACTGTGGATTTTCCTCCATAGACAAGAAATCACCTCTCTTTTGAATTCTCCAACCAGAATATGTACTACAAAATGCAAAACGCTTTGGCTACCATACTGGAGAAATTAGGCATGCTCATGTGCCCTTTCCACTTCACTATCTTGTCCTCATACTAAAATATCTACTTAAGTTAATTATTGGACACTAAACGGAAATTTACATATGAAAACCATAGTGCTACAAGGAACAGGTCCAACTCCCAGCCATTTATCAGGAAGGAAATATTATACATGGGTTGAGTACCAATAGCGCCTAGTACATCTGTTCTCTCCTATCGCGGAACCATCGCCACCTGTAGTGAAAACCATAAAAAAAGTGTTAACAAAATCACAGCAAATAAATGAGAATAAACTCAAATTTTGTAATAAAATATAAATTGGCTGTGTCATCACCAGATTATCTTTTGCATGAAGAACCCCGTTAATGAAGAAGCAGTCAAGCATGATTATGCAGTTGTGAACATCAAAATAAAAGAAACATCCTCTTTTTTGTTGAATATGCACTTTTTCCTAAATAAACAACTCCATTGTTTACTTCTAGTGATGAGATGTGGCAATGTGTTTTCATCTCTGAAATCAAAAAGTGAAGAAAAAACAGAGTCATAATTTTGTTTTATTTTTTTTGGCTGAAAGTACCAGTAGTAGTCCCAGCGTGGGTTGATCTTGGACATGCGGTTTACCCCGTATGGGTACTCGGACACGGAGCGGCGGGCGTTTCTGAAGGCACAACACCCGCAGGCACACACGCAGATGAGGAAGACGAGCACGATGACGTTGAGCACGGAGATCTTGTGCCAGTCCTGGCGCACCTGCTCCATCACGCCGGCCTTGCATGAGTTGCACTGGTAGCACAGGATGTTCGGGGCATTGTTCCACTGGAAGCAGTCCTCGTCCTGTGCTCCTACTGGCATCCCACCACTGTATGTGCACGCTGTTGGTGGCTTGCAGCAGCCAGACTGCAGGGTAAAGTAATTTAGAGTAGTTATTATAGTAACAGAACATGAGCTAGGACTAGGAGTAGCAGAAACGCAGGAGCAGTAAGTTACAATTTTTTCATGACCAATTAGGCATTAGCAATAAATTTAATGGAACAAAATGATGCAAGTGATGAACTATATCAATACTTCTTAGGCTATAAGGCCCTGCTTAGAATGAGTGCAAAATGAGTGCATCCACCGGTATTTAGTTCAACTTTGAGTTCAGTACCAGTGACCACGCTAATTTTTATCCATTCTAGGCAGCCCCTAGTTTGTTTGTTTCCACTTCTTTGACAATCTGTTGTGTTTTGTACAGAATTAAACTGGGTACAGGTCAGGTTATCAACTTTGTTGCACTATATGTGCTGAAATCAGTGGCAGTAACAATGAGGGCAGTAAATTCTGAAGAAAATGGACCAGTGGCTGACGCTGCAAACCTGTATTGGCGTGAGATCATGCTGGAGGTAATCCATGGGAGTCCAGTTGGAGATCTTAGGACAGGCCTTGGACCCAACAACGCAGGCGAGCGCCGGCTTCCAGTACTTGATGTCCTGGATATGCTTCTGGAGCCATGAGGAGTAGTCGGAGATGTGGTACTCCCTGTACGGCCTGCCGGCCATCTGCGTGCCGCCGCCTCCTGCTGTGACGGCGAACCCGAACATGGTGAGCCCGAGCAGCATGCCGATGAGGATCATCACGGCGAAGAGGTACAGCCACAGCGCCCAGGCGACGTGGAAGCAGGCGCCCACGAAGCCGGCGAGGGAGATGAGGAGGACGATGAAGCCGACGATGAGTAGCGGGGTCTGCAGCATCGACGAGCACGACGTCGTTGAGCCCTTGGCCAGCCAGAGCCCTGCTCCGATGACCGGGATGGAGGCCAGGAGCGTCGCCAGGTTGAGGTAGCCGATCATCACGTTGCTGAAACGCTGAGGGTAATACATGCCGTCCATCTTGATCTTGGTGCTGTTCAGGTTATTTCTGCTCCTTCTGTGTTCTGATGTGCACCGCTGGGCCTTTGGTTTATATGATATGGCTACGGTGTTCTTGGCTCTTCTTGCCCTTGATTTTGGTTTGTCTCACTCTCTCTTTCTGCTATTGAGGTGGTAATGTTTCTTGGAGCGGCCTGGTTCACAGCCTGCCTTTCTTCTCCTCTTGGAGGGAGGACTCTACTTTTTCACCCTGATGACTGTGCATGTCTCCCTGCAATGGGTGTAGTTGTGTGTATTCTAATGCTGGCTTTGCTTTTGTGGAGGCCGATCTTTAATAATGCCGTGATGGTTTTTGGAAATCTGGGGCGCCTCTTGTGCCTTTATTTTGGGTTCATACTTTAGCTTTATGGATTTGTGCCCTTACGTGTATGATTTTAATCCGCGTTTTCCGCCATGGCAGCCTATTTTATGCCTCCTTTCTAAAGTATCATTCTATACTACAGTATATGAAGCACTGTCGTTTCACAGCCAGGTTATACATACTAACAATTTAATAACACCAGAGGCAATAGAGATAGTGCCTTGCGAATTTCTGTCATTATAGTATATTGGAAAGAATGAAGCATCTGTTTTCTTCTTTGCTGGAATAAGAATAAAACGTCTCGCTGATTTCCCTGTTTGGTACTGATTCTTCATGAAAGAAAAGCAGTAGAATTATGGCGTTCTTGATGTGTGGATGCCTTAGCCCCTGCCCTGATGCTTAATCATGAAGGAAATTGTTTTTGGAGGCTGGGCATCCAGATTCTGGCTTTCTGGGCTAGCAAGGATAAGGAAGCCACTGGCCTTTTTTTTTCCTTCTTACATCAGAATGCATGAAGCAGCATGCTTTATAGCCATGGGACACCAGTGTCACTTTGCATGCAAGTAAAAAAAGATGAAGAAGAAGGGGCCCTGGCTAGTCGTCGTGTTGCCAAGATCAGTGGCGAATAAAAAGCGCATCGTATGCATAATGCACTGCCTTTTGCTCACCTTTTCTCTTCATTTGTGTATTCCCTTTGTGCAGGATAAGCTCATCAGGATGCCACGGCGCCCAATCAGGTAAAAGCTAATGTGGTTTGTTCTAATGACGTATGTGGCGCCGGTAACCACATGCTTTATAAGTTTTTTCTTGGAGTCCTGACGAGAATGGCGAATCTGTTCACACAGACGCCTGCTTTTCTGGGGTGTGAAAGTGTGTTCTGAACCTGTGAGTGCTTGGTAGACAGAAAGCGCGGCAGTGGTCGGGATCCGAGTAGAAGACGATCAGTGACTCGAGATGGAGAATCGTGCTCCTAGAAATGTTATCAATGTTTGATTTCGAAAGGTTTGAGCTGCTGATAATCTTTGACACCGACAACTGCCTTCCTTGGTCACTAGGGTCACATGTTCATCGGTGATAGGTTGCATCGACTGTGGAGCACACACACGTCATATGTGGCGGTGAAGGAATGTGTGGGTTACAGGAGAGATTGTGTTGTTGTTCGGACAGGAAACAACTGGTTGGTACAATCTAGCAACGAAGTGGATACGCTTTTTTCTCAACGGCCACACGCAGCGGTAGGAAGAAAGGTCACTAGAGCCTCCAATGATTCTCCTGTGATTGCACTGAATTTGCTCTATAGGTAAATGTAAAAGAAAACCTGTACTACTTCAAACTGCCATCGCCGCAAGGAAAGCGATCTAAAAGGCGATCGGGATCTCCGCCTCCTGCCGGCGGCGCCTCCGGGCCGCCCGCCTCCGTGGCCTCAGAGCCATGGTCGTGTGGTGGTTCCCGGTCCCTGCCGGCGGGAGGGCTCCATCCTCACGTTTTTTTTTGTGTTTTGCTAGGTTTTGCGTCTTCTTTCGAGAGATCAGGCGGTGGCTGCTCTCTGAAGATGGAATAAGGTTCCCCCCACCCAGCCTCCGCTCCAACGACGTCCCTAGCGTTGTTGGAGGGGGTGTGGAGGTTTGTCTCTGGTGGATCTCGTCAGATCTGGCCAGTGTGTGTCTGCGGTGGATCCGGTTGGATCCGATCGTCGTTCGTCTCCGTTTGTGTGTCAGAAAATTAGAGGCTTCCGATCTATGCATCTCTTCATCGGCGGCGGTTGCCGTGCCTGGTGCGCCGGTCCTCTCGTGGCCGTAGCACGACGACTTCCCGACTGTCTTCTACAACAAGATTCGCCCGGCTCTGATCATGGAGGGGTGATGGCAGCGGCGCGCCTTCGGCTCGCTCTAGTGTCTGTAGTCGTCGCTAGGTGGTCTTCGGACCTAGATGTAATTCTTATTGCTTCTGGTGTTCTTTGTATCGCCTTGATTGTTGATGAATAGATTGGATGTTTTCTTCGCAAAAAAAAAATGTAAAAGAAAACCTGGTGCTCTATCAAGTACTGTATTGCATTTATTTACGTTCATAATAAACTGCTGACACGCAGATATACATACTGTTTCATTGCATTCCAAGGACCGACATGTAAATATGCCCTCTCCTGTACTATGTTAGGACGGCTGGGTACGCCACGGCATCATCACGACGATAATGGAGCAACGGCCGGTTTGCAAGAAAAGAAGATCTTCACATGAACAATAAGTTAACAGTATCGGAATGGTATATGAAAGAGGATTACTTAACCAGAGTACAACAGCTAAACTCAATAAAATGAAATAACTAAATCCTCCAGTCCAATGACTGCATGCAAATACTTGTGTGGAAGAAATAAAAGACTTAAAGGTTCTGTGCTGCACAATTTGAAAAACGGTGTCAGATCAGGAAGGACCATGTGACTAAGAGTATCAGGTAATGACCCTGGCAGATTGTGGTGAGACAGATCCCTGGAAATGAAAATTAACATCAAGCACTTAAAGATGTTTAAACTAGTCCCATGGTGGTTGGTGGAATCCCCGAGGAAACACGCTTATGAGGAAGTCTAATAGGATATCTACAGAACGTACATGTTGGAGCAACATTAGATCACCAGAAGAAGCATCAAGTTCACTAATCAACCCACTGGATGACAAGATTCTGCAAAGAAGTTGAAACAATCCTTATATATTCAGCTATAGCCTCATTTCTTTCTCATTTCTTTGATAACGGATGCAAATGTACACAAAAGTTGACGGAATATATATTGACCCATTAATTTCAGTGTGAACTCACCAGGCTTCTATTCTTCGAGGACTGCTAGAAGTATAACCATAGCACAAGTCGTTCCATGCAGAAAATGTAAGGGCAGATGGATCACCCAGCCAATTTCTCTTCACAGAAACTTCATCTGGAGATAACTCGCAGGTTCAGTTAACAAGATAAAAACAGTGATCTTATCCAGAAGATAACTGGAGCAGAGGGGAAGACACCTCCCTGCCATAGTCATTAAGTCGGGTGAATCCTTGAACCCTGGCTGCTGGTTACACGCGCCTGCTTGCCGACCACTCGTCTTATCTAAACAGTACATGTATTTGGTAACTACATTCAACAAAATATCCTATCACTCAAGGTTTAAAGAGCGAGAACATTATGAGCTCCTATCAGCTACCATATCGATTTCACTATAATCACCCTCAGCTAACATGCACCAGATATGCTGAGGTTCAAATATCTTGATAATGTAGCGAGACTCGACAAACTCAGAGATGACATCCGCCATGACATGCTCCTGGCATTAGTAATGCGTTCACCATTAGCAAGCTCATCATGCACCAAATGGCCCTGCGTTGATATGGCATTAGATTAGGAGCTAGCCCCACAGCTAGCATGCCTAGTAGCAACATACCAGACCAGAACACCATGGTGGCACTATAACCCAGCTCGATATTCGTGAGCACACAGAATAGACACTTGCCCACATCGTTGAGAGCCATCTTCGGACAAGGCCAACACTTATCTGCTGAATCCAGTGCATCAGCTGACTCCATCAAAAAATTGGTACTTTACAGGGAGCGATTTTATTTTGTCCTGATATTTTCCGTTCTTTGAAAAGAGAGACATCAGCAAAGAAATAGTTGAAGCTTCAAGTGAGATGCCTTTGCCATCAACTTTAGACATATAATTTCCTGCCTTGACTATCTCACCTTTTTCCAACATCATTCTGATGATATCATTTATAAGACGAGAGCTGGGAGCACAACCACTCTTCTCCATTGAGGAAAACATATTTTCAGCTTCTTCCACCAATCCTTCTTTTAGAAGATTTCTTATCATTATTCCGTATGTGGAAGCATTAGGTACCAAGCCACGAGCTGATAAAGCAGCAAACAATTCGTTAGCTTCTTCTTTTCTCTGAACCTTGTACATTGCATTAATCATGATATTGAGTATTGCAATATCGAACTTCACATGCATTGCACCTAATTTTTGGAACAGGACGATTGCCTCATCGGTGCAATTATTTCCACAAAGTCCTCCAAGTAGTATATTATATGTGGAAATCTTCACCGTGGTTCCACTTTCTATCATCTCGTGGAACATTTTCTTTGCAGCAACAGTTCTCCCAGAACGAAATAGCCCATCTAGTATGATGTTATATGTAACAGTTGTAGGTTTAACTCTCTTATGCAACATTTCTCTGAATAGAATCAACCCATCATCGATCCTTTCAGTTCTGCAATAGCCATTAACAAGTGTATTGTATGAAACATCATTAGGCTCAATGCCAACTGATACCATGGAATCAATCACTCTCATTGCTTTTTCCATCTTGCCAACTAAGCAATATCCATCAATCAGCGAATTAAATATAATGACGTCAGGTCTCTCACCGAAGTGTATAACTAAGTCAAAGATAGGCCATGCATCCGAAACCCTTCCTTCTTTGCATAAACTGTTTATTATTGAACTGAAGAACGCAATGGTAGGACGAGGAATACCTTTGTTCATCATTTCATAAACCAACTCCTTGGCTTTCACCAAATCCCCATGTGTACAAAAACCTTGAATTAGGGAGCGATACACAACTGCATTCGGTTGTATTCCAATAGAAATCATCTGATTGAATTTTTCTATAGCATCAGCAAGCCTGCCCATTCTACAAAATGCAGCAATTACACTTGAAAAGGTGAAGACATCTGGACTCACTCCTTGTCCTGCCATTTCAGTAAATATGAGCATAGCTTCATCCATCATTCCACATTTAGCATACGCATCAATTAATATGGTGCAAACATGGCAGTCAGGTACAATGCCATTGCTTTCCATAGAATTAAAGAGATTAATCATGTCGGCAAAGCATCCTTCAGAGGCATACCCGTGAAGCAGAATAGAGTACGAGGTGATATCAGGCTTGTGGTGGCCCTTGGCAGTCATGGAATCAAAAAGTGCTGCAGCCTCTTTACTTTTCCCATGCTTGCAAAGGGAGGTCATGAACGAGTTCCAAGTGATAATATTTGGTATAAGACCCTGCCTTGTCATTTCTCTGAACGTTTTAGTTGCCTCCTTCCACCTTCCCAAAGTGGAATATCCATGGATCATGCTAGTGTATGTAACTTTATCGGGCGGAACACCATTGCCAACCATCTGCCGAAGGAACAACTCTGCCTTGTCCATCGCTCTGACCTTGCACAGCGCATCGATAATCGAGTTATATGTGACCACATTAGGCACAACCCCTTGCTGCACCATTTCATGGAATAGATCGCATGCCTTGCCAATTTGCCCTTCCTTAAAGAAGCCGTGGATGATGGTGCTATATGCCACCACATCGAGGGAGCAGCCGCCTCCTTTTTTTGCCACCGTCTGGAGCAGGTCGAGCGCCTCCTGGCTCCTGCTATGGTCACATAAGCTCTTCAGAACAATGGAGCATGAGAAGGCATTAGTCACACCGCCAGGGTCAGACATCCAATGAAGCAAGAGGTTGACAGCCTCATTGGTCCGTTTTGCGCAGCAGAGGCACTTGAGGAGGGTGCTGCAGATGATCTCATTTGTCTTGAGGCCCGTCCTCAGAAGGCGACCGAATAAGGCGAGCCCAAGTTCCGGGAGGCGTGCGCGGCAGCAGCAGTCCATGAGGATGCCGTAGGTGTGGACTGTGAGAGCCGCCATCCGCTGGCCGGATTCTTGTCGGCACACACGGCTGAAGAGGGCGATGGCGAGGGCGGGGCCATCTCGGCAGGTGGCGGAGTCCGGCGCACGGGCGAGGGCGGCGAGGAAGCCGTTGAGAGAGCGCACGTGGACCGGGGCTGGCCGCGCTAGCAATTGGTCGAACAGGCGGTGTGCGTCTTCCGAAGTGAGCGTCCCGGCGCGCAAGCGCTCCGTGGCCGCGGCAAAGGCGGAGTGGGGAGACCAGGAGCGTGCGCGCGGCGAGATGGAGGAGGAGAAGCGGCGGTGGAGGCGGGACATGGGCGTGGTGGACGCAGCGCAGCCAGCCACCCCCGAGGCGGAGTATCGCGTCCAGCTCCCACGATGCAGCCACAAACGGCGAGCTAGCCGCCCCCGGCGGCGCGGCGAGCTCCTTGCCGACGAGACGGGGCGATGATGTCCTCCAAGCTCATGCCGCCGCAGCGCCGCTTCCTTGTCTGGAACTTGCTTTGGAGGGAGTTGCAGTGGCCAGTGGGTTGTTCTGTTGACTGGTCCAGTGGGTTGCATGGTTCAGTACTTCAGTGTCATTTTTTTTCAGTGTTAATGCAATAATTAAGTTTTCTTTGCAAGTGCTCGCAGAACTCTGTCAAGTAAAAATGTTCATTTCATGCCAAACCACACATGTCAACTGTCAAGCCCCCTTTTTTTTGGCTTTTGCAGTTGTAAAAAGGTTCTAAAACATGCTACCGTGACTTGGAAATTCAAAACACGCAGACTGATGTACACCATCTCAAACAGAAACAGGCTGACGACGAGCTTGGTCGGCATGTCCACACTGCCAGGCACTGTGGTTGCTCACCCTCAAGGGTACTGTAGGAGGGTGAGAGATAAGGGCATTTCCAACCGGCTGACCCAAACGGACGCGCTGGGCCGTCCGTTTGGACCGTTTGCGTGGCCGGCCGGACACGCGTCCGCGTGTCCGTTTGGGTCGCACGCTGCGCCCAACGCAGCGGCCACCCATTTGGCCATTTGGCCTATTTCTTTTGGAAATAGGCCATCTGGCCACACATAGTTATAAATAGTATGTAACAAATATAGAAATAATATCTAACAATTATAGAATAATATCAAATAGCATAAAACAATATCAAATAAAATGTTGCATGATGAAGAAATAAAATGTGCCATAGTTCGAACAAATATAAAAATTACAAATTGAGATTGTCAACTCAATTTGGACGCTCTAGGATCTCCTTCGCTTCTTCTCGAACCAAGCTCTCTTCGCCTCGCTCATGTTGGTCAAGTCGGCGTTCATGATCAGGTTGTCCTCGGCTTGGCGTTTGAGCTCAACTTCCTTCGCCTTCAACTCCACCTCTTGGGCCCTTGCCAGTGTTGTGAGCTCAATTTCTCTCTCTTTGAACTCAATTTCTCTAGCTTTGGTCTTGGCCTTGACCTCTTCTATCTCAAGCTTCTTCTTTTGGACATCGAAGTAGTTCTTCCTGTCCTCCTCTTTCTCCCGGCGCCTTCTCTCATCCCTCTTGTCCGTGGACACCTCTCTATCGGCATGCAGCTCCTTCAAAGTGCCAAACAATAACATGGACGAGGCATCACGCTTCAAGTCGGCTTTGGTTGCCTTGTGGCCGCGAGGACGACTTGCACGAGAAGCGGAGCTACCACAAGGCTGGCCACCATCAAGGTCAATGATCTTTGGCGGTCTTGTTGCCAGTCAAGGTCGCCATGTACCCCTCGTACCCCTCCTTGAACTTGGGGGTGCCTTCGAGTATCTTCCAACAATGAGGGAAGGCAAAGGTCTTTTCTCCATTGACCGATTTGTACCAATCCAAAGCTTGCCACGCCTAGAGCAAAGCGAGACAAGAACGATAAACATATGTGCAAACACCGAATGAACGAGTTGAGGTTAAGAATCATACCAAGTCCTTCATGCCCATGCCGCTAACGGGGAGCCGCTTCACGTGATCATACGCCGCCTGGAATTTGTTGCATTCCGTTTGAATTGCTCCCCACCTCTTTTGGAGCGATATTTCGCTGCGGTCGCTCTCAAATGGATCCTGTCCGTATTTGCGATGCTCATGAAAGTATTCATAGATCCGGCGCCAGAATGCGGTCCCCTTCTGCTCGGCACCCGTCAATGCATCTTGCCCGATGATCAACCATCCTTCGACCAGCACCTTGTCCTCCTTCTCCGTGTAGTTGCTGGTTCGTTTGCTTACGCGGCGAGCTCGAGCTTGTGCAGCTGCGGCTTGCGTCAACTCCTGAGCGAACAACGGCTCCTCCTCGATGTTAATGCTGCCGGGACAGGCAGTGCTGTCCTGATGTGTGTCAACGGGAGGCGGCTGGGGAGCCTGCTCGGTCGAAGCAGAGGGCATGGTGGTCGGCATTGGCTGCGTGTACACCGGAGGGGCCTGCACGGTGGACAATTCGTCGAGCAGGTTCCGTGCGCCGGCCATCGCTGCTGATCCCACGTGCTTGGGGCCTTTGGAGTTCGCCGGCGCACGGTTCAGGTCAATGGACGAAGGAGACGGCCCCGTGAACGACTCGCCCACCTCCGGTGACCCATCCCGTGACGGGTACGCGTACTGCGCCGACTGCGTCCCCAATTCGTGCGCGCCGGGCGTGTACCCAAACGGGGCTACCGGCAGGGATGTTGACCTTGGAGGAAGGGGCCGGGTCACGGACGAGGACGAGCTCCCCCCCGAGGCCGTGCCGGCGGCAGGGAGGATCAAGTGCTGAGCGAGCGCTTGGTGGCCATAAAAGAGAATGGCATGCTCTTACAAGACGTCCACCTTGGCCTCCGTCTTGAGTTGGAGAAGCTGCTCCGCCGCCCGCTGCCGCTCCTCCGCGGCAGCGATATCCCTCTTCCTTTGGTCGAGCGCCCTGCGGCGGTCGGCCCTCTTCTTGCTCTCGATCTTCCTCTCGCTCCGCGGTGAGGTCGGGCTTCGCCTTCTTCGTCGCCGGCCCGGCTCCACGACCACCGGAGCGTCCGGCTGAGGAGCCTCCGCCAAGGGAGGAGCGGCAACGGCCGCGAGCTCTGCCTCGTCTCCGATGGTGGCGGTGGCGGCGGCAGTCGCTTCGTCGGCCATCTCTAGGTTTTGGGAGTGGAGTGGACTGGGTGTGTTTTGGGAGACAGACAGGCGGGCCAGGGGCGGACAAGGGGAGGACGCGAGCGACCAGCATCCGGCGTCCGCGGCCACGCAAACTCGTCCCGGATTTGGGCCGGGTTTGGGTCATCCCGGACGCCGCGGCCATCCGTTTTAGGGATAGGTCCGTGCGCTGGGCCGCGTTTTTATCCGGCTCGACCCAAACGGACGCGCGGGCGCGGTTTGGGTCGCGCGGTTGGAGATGCCCTAAGGAGGGGTAAGTGTGCGGTTAGACCAAGATCCGAGCGCCGTTGACCGGGCCGCCGAGCGCCGCTCCGCCGGAATAGCTGGCCGGAGTTGGTCTTGGATAGGCGCCGGAGTAGTTTAGAGGTAGATCCAGTAGTTTCTTTGTAGTTTTCGGCTCTATGCCGCGTTTTGGGCGTATGCCCTGTACTGGAGGTGGTGGCCTGGATCGCTGCCAGATCCATGGCCTGGTAGGGCTGCTGCTGCTGTTGCTTGGGCTCCGATGGGCAGAGCAGAGTGGGAGGAGGAGCGAAGCCACCTCCTCAAATAAGAAGGCGACGGATCTCTGCTGGTGGGTTCGAGGCCAAGAAAAGTTTGTTCTCCCGGCCGGCCGTGGTGGCGAGGGGGAGATCAGAGGATTCTTCGTGAGCCCGGCTGTTTCCCTTCTCCTGGCCGGCCTTGGAGGCGAGGGGGAGTTGGGCTGCTGCTGGTGGCTCGTCGCTCCGACGAGATCCAGGTTAGTCCCGGTGTGCGGCCGGATGGAGATGACCTGCATCTTTTCTCCATCTCTGTCTCTCCATGGAGGTGTTGAGAGAAGAGGAGATGGTGTGGTGATCTCTGGACGGGACGGTGCATGCTCATGCCTGCGGGGTGCTATCTTCTGGAAGCTCTTGTGGATCTTGGCATGCTGGAACGCTGCCTTGCTGCCTGGCGAGTTATTCAACGGGGGACCTTTGCTGGCTCCGCTGCCTCGCCCCCTTTTTTGATGGCCGAAGGGCGGCCCTCGACCAGGAGCTCTACCTCCTCTGGAGGCCCTCTGCTACACAGTGTTGGAGCTCGCCGTTGCTACGCCACCAAGTGGTTCGTCCCAGTGGTGTTGTCGCGGCCGGCACTGGTAGTTCTCCGTCGGATTGGAGAGCGCCGCGAGCTACTTTCTCTCTGACCTCGGCGTCCTACGCCTTGAGGTCGCCGGCGACCGGTGGAGAAGGAGACCAAGCACCTGATTGCTTTTTTCTATTTCTTGCTAAGGTTCTTTCTGCAAAGTTCAATGCCTTTTCTTCAAATTTCAGCTTTTCTAGGGCCAGAGATGTAAAAGGGCATTGTTGTAAATCTTGTACCCACCGTTATTAATGAATGCTTCCAGGCCTTTCGGGCCGTTCTTGTTCAAAAAAAAAAAAGAGAAGCTACTCCTTAGCTAGTGCTAGTAGTGTATATTAGTTTTGTACTACAGACAACCCTATAGTTTGAGACACACAAAAAACATATTACCCAAACACAAGTCACATAAGTAAACCGGTCCATTTCTTAACAGAGAAAACCACACACTACGTCGACGATGTAAATCTGCACACGAGACACCAGGCTGTAGGTCGAGAGGTGTCACCCTATTAAATTCTCCTCATTTCCGGTCATGCTCCACCTCACTGTTGACTTCCCATTTCGGAAATCTGTACAAGCTCACACCAATTTTCTTGGGTTTAGTTGCTGACATTTTCTCTTGCATTGTAACCAGAGAGACGCATAGTCAAGTGTTGTTCCATTTTTCAGTGTATTCCTTTTTTTCCCATAATCTTAGAGCATCTCTAGCAGAGCCCGAAAAAGTGCAAACCGAAAAAGTGGTTTTCAGTGTAAGTTCTATCGATTTTGGGAGTGACGCAGAATAGAAACCGAAAAAATGGAACCGAAAAGCGGAATTCGAAATGGTGCGGGTAAATTAGGCGATGATCATAGTTCGACATGACATAGATACTCCGATTGAACATCGATACTTACATTATTTGACAAATTGAATATAAATTAGTGGTACACCGGCAAGCACTACCTAGCTAAATCAAAATGCGGCCAGTATAGTTACCTATGGCGCGCGGCGATGCCGGTGGTGGTGCAGCTTGTCGGCGGCAGACGGCACCGACGCTGTCGTGGACGATCTTCACGCGTCGTCAAGCTCGACTATTTCGAGCTTGACGTGGAGGACGCGGGCCTCCCGGCGGGCCGCCTCGTACTCCCGAACCTGGCGGACGGCGTCCGCCTCCTCCCGGCGGAAGCGTGCCCGAGCCTCCGCCGCGCTGACGGCCTTCGTCTGTGCAAGGACGGCCTCCTCCTCGTCGCTGCCGTGGACGTAGTCCCCAGCGGAGAAGGTCGGTGACCGCGCGGGGACGAGGTCGTCCTCGTCGCTGCTCTCCACGACGGGGAGCCACGGTGCGCGGCTAGACTGGCCGGACGAGGAGCCCTCGCCGGCGTTGCCGTAGCACGCGAGGTTCCCTGGGGGCGTGAGCCCCCAGTTCGTCCACCGGCGAGCGCTGCGCTTGCGCGCGCCCTCGCTCTGGTTCCACTTGCACCGCTCCGCGTCGGTGCGGAAGACATGCGGACGCAACGGCGAGTCGCCACCGCCCAATCCAATGGCACGGCCGTCGGAGCCTACGGGACGCCATCACGTGGCAACGGGCACTGGATCGCTGGCTGGGGCGAGCTGGATTGCTCGCCGGAAATGGTGAGTGGTGGCAGCCGAGGGAGAGGAACGGTGGAGGGGAGTAGGGTTTGCGAACCGAACTCCCTCCGCGAACCCTTTTAATACGGGGCGTGCGGGAGTTTCTCAGGCCCTGAACTTCTTTTATGGGCCGGCCCATGTTTTCGGGCTCTGTTCTGTGACAGATTCGGCCCAAACCCGTAAATCCGCCGGAAAAGTTCAGTTCCGGCGGGATTTACGAGCCCTGTTAGAGATGCTCTTACAATCTCCCTTTCATTCCTCTGCTAAAGATTAAGTGTCAGGTGGCAACATAAGGAGAGTCTTTACACGATATTTTTTTTTAGATAAAAGGCACTCAAGTGCCCAACTTTGAATTAACAAAGCCACCAACCGAGAAAACGATACTGAACCCAGCTTACAGAACGACACCACACACCCACACGAACTACCGAAGAAGCTACAACCGGAAGCGTGATCAACGAGCTCAGCCAAAGCGCCTTGAGTCTACAGTGTCGGGCCGGAGCTCACTCGAGAGCGAGCCATTTTCACGTGTGCCTCAGCAGAACTCCTCCGTCGCAGAAACGCCACCGGAAGCCGACCACCACCGGGGGCCAACCCTCGTTGCTCACAAACCGAACAGCAGCGCCAAGGAAGCTCGACAAGGGAAGGGGCACGGAGCAAGCCTTGCCGAAGATCGCCGAAGAAACACCTCCGTCACAACCATCGGAGAGCCTCGGGTTGTGGGCTCCAAGACGGTGTCTTCAAGAAGAGCACGACACCGGAGTGCCGCCACCGCCCGATCCGGGGATCTTGGGTTTTCACCCGGAGCACGAAAGGGGGCAGGGAGAAGCCAGAACGATGCCTTCAAGAAGGAAGCGACGTCCATGGGCGACGCCGTCGTGGCCCTAGAAGGTCCAGGGCAAGAGTTTCCTCTCGGCATGATCTCTCCACCACCCAAACATGGCAAGGAACGCCACCGAGGTGGCAGCCACCACACCCCCACAAACCGTTGCGCGCTAAGCACCATGACAACCCCCTGTCCATGGCCCCAGCCAGCACCAGAACCTCGGGCTCGCCCGCCAACCCACAAGGTTCCCACCTTCCAGGGCCGCCGCCCCGGCATCCATGATCTTGCCACCGCGCGGAGAAAGGCACCACCTTGATAGGACTCGAGACACCCCCGAAGATGGCCGAGGCCAGTAGACCGCAGGTGAACGTCACTCCGATAGACACAGACCTCTATGCCGCCGGCCCAGCGTGCCAGCAGATCCCCCCGTGGGATGGCATAGCAACCTCCGGGCAGGTGCGGAGCATGGCAGCCAGATCCAGATCGGGCCCCCTGGCCCAGATCCGGCCGGCGCGGCCGCCCATCCGCACCCTCGCGCCCCACCATGACAGCATGCTGCGCCAAGGCGTCCTTGTCGTCGTCTCCAGTCCCCGTCGCCGGGAGGGCCGACCGCCGCCGGGTCAGACCACGTCGGGGGAGGCACACAAGCCGCCAGCCTCCGCCCCCCACAGAGACGGCGGCCGCGTCACACCCCCAGGCCGCCTCGAGACGCGCGATCCTCGCCGGCCGCAGGCCGCCGGCCAGCCTGCCCCGGATGCGCCAAGATCCGCGTGGAAACTGCACCTCCGGCCACGCCTGTGCCCAGAAGCGAGGAGAGGAAGGTCCGCCGCCAGCACCGGCCAGGCTTTGCCCGGCGGCTCCAGCCGGCGGCGGCGGCGGTGGGGGACGGAGGAGGAGGACCTATGCGGGGGTGAGTTTAGAGTTCGCCCGGGTTTTTTCCTGTTTCTCCCGACTTCTAGTGTCTTTACACGATGTCAGCAATTCAGCATTGTGGAAACCAAATTACAAATGTAATCGAATAAGCAACTGCCTAAGGGTTCCTCTACGTCTGAACCGATAGTCAAGCATGAAAAGGCTGATGTATAGTTTGAAATAGCACAACATCGTGCCTAAAATCGCGTGATTCTTGTGGAACCATGTTTGATCTTATAAATGTATTACTGTACTCAGTTCAGAATATGCATAGATAGATAGAGAGATAGATCCGCTTGAAAATTCGAAGTGAGAAACAACCGTCATTTTGACGAGCACGAATGGATTGGCCTATACAGGTCACAAGGATGCATATCCGAGTAGCAATAATTTGATTATCAAAGCCATGCCTCAAATTCGAGAAAATTAAATATTAGTCCTATTTGTCATATCTTCTCCATACAACTGATTACTTGTTAGTCTTAACAACAACAACAAAAACGTGAAATTAAGTATGCATCTATTACAGGTATATAAAGCTGTGAAATAAGCCACATATTTATGACACACCCTATATTCGAACAGAGGAAGCGACCACGAACTGAACATAGCAAACGAAAGCCAGAAGGGGAATCTGGTATTCATGCTATAAGGATGCAGGATAACTAGAAAGACCAAGATGGAAACATATATCCTTTGTACAGGACATAGGACATGATGTCTCAGAAAAAAGTCAAAGAACATGAAATAGAATATGCAAGGTAAAACAGAAGAGGATATGCAATATCTACAGTACGAACAAAGAGGGATATGTGGCTACAAAAAGATATGCACTGGATCCATCAAAAAAAAATAAAGAGATATGCAGGGAAGAAGAAGAATTGCAACTCCGACATTATCATAATTCCATTAAACAGAACCAAAACCAAGACAGAAGTTAAATATATCTGTTTCTTTCAGGTTGTCGTTATACAAACAAACATTTGGAAACAAAATGTTTGTGTTGACACGAATCTGACAATCAAACTGTTCTAGCCACTATACAGAGGAGCAAACAGAGAAACTTTTGACCTGTATACACGGGGAGGTAGAGATGTTCGACTGGCCGACCAAGGTTTTCGCATAGATCTCCAAATGCCTTTACAGTTTCAACATGCACCATTGCAATCTCGCACCTTTCATGTTATCCTATTATATAACAGAAATAATTGCATTTACAACTTGATTTATTAGAAGTTAACCAAGTAGACATCATCAAAAAATATCCTGGCCCAGCATGATCATCATAATCTACCTCGATACTAAGCAGAGCCACCAGGCCCAACCAGAAAGCATGTAGCACATGTCAAATCAGAAGCTCAGTGGCGGATAAGAACAAGAAAAGAGAAGAGGCATTTTTCTTAGTAAAACATCTGACTATCTCATCAAGAGGGAGGTAATAGATCCATATACAAAGTTGCAAGGGATAGATGTGCAAACAAAACATGAAGATGATATGCATACAGTAGTGCTAATGATCCCCTCAAGATACTGCAGCCACACCGACTCTGGTGAGAAGAAAGAGCCAGTCAGAAGTTGTAGAATGCACAATAATGTTCCGGTAGCTTCCTTTCCATCACTACTTGCATAATGATTAACAGCAACCACGGGATAAGACGAGTTTGCTGGATAAGCATATCATCCATTGTCAATGGTCATGACAATCAGCCTTCTTAAATAAGCAGGCCAAACAAAAGAAGTGGTAAATAACATAGAAGTCAATAAAAGAGAAACAAAACGAAATGAACCTCCTCCGCATGGATTGAAGTATGACAAGTGATTTCGCTAAAAGCAGCGAAGCTAACATGAATAAGTAAAATGAGAGCAACACTAGGGAGACATGTTCTTCAGTAGCAGCTCTGTATGATAGATAACTACACAAGAACTAGCTGCATTATATAGATCACGTGGGTCATTCTTCTTTGAGGAGTTGAATTAAATCAATTAATTAACATTAAACTGCTCACATAGAAACCTCCAAAGATCACCATACAACAAAGACTTTGTATGCATTTTAACAAAGGGTAGTGTGCCATGAAACAAATTTACCTGGTTGAAGTACAACATACCTGCCACAACCTCCACTCTACCCCTAAGCAATCTTACTTTTATGCCTGCGCTTTCCAATACAAGAGATTCTTGGAAGAGATAGATAAACTCATGGATGAGATCCACCATGATATGCTCACAGACATCCACAATCTTTTTGCCATTAGCAAATATCTAATGCACCAGACAGCCCTTGCTCGCACAAATAGAGGGCACATGGATCAATGTCCATAGGATGCACGCCCAACAGGCACACACCAGACCAGAACACCGTGGTTGCACCATCACTTGGCTCCACCCTGGTGAATGCAAGGAAGAAATACACGTCCAAATAGTTGAGAGGGAGCTCTGAACCATGTCAAGGCCATTGCAGTTTTAACCTGCACCAATGTCATGATAATCATTGCACCTTTTGTTTTATCATATCACATAGCAAAAATAGTTGCATTTGCAACTTGATTCAATAAAATTTAAGCAAGCAGACATCTAAATGTATCTCGTCCCAACATGATCATCACAATCTACCTTGATACTAAGCAGAGCCTCCATGCCGAACCAGGGAGCACATCACACATGTCAAATCAGAGGGCTCAGTGGCGGATGAGAAATCGATGCAAGAGGGATTTGTTTTAGTAAAACATATCACGATCTCATCAAGAGGGAGTTAATAGATTCATACATGAAGTTGCAAAGGAAGATGTCCAGAACAAAAACTTGAACATTATGCATACAGAAGTGGTACTCATATACTGATCTATCATGGTATTCTCACTGAAATCTATAACCTTCTTCCCCTTGGCAGACATATAATCCACCAGACGGTCCTTGCGTGTGCAAATGGATGTCAGATGGATCAATGTCCATTTGATGCACGCCCAACAGGTACACAACGGATCAGAACAACACCGTGAACCATCACTTAGCTCCATCCTGGTGAATGAACGGAAGAAATACACGTCCAAATAGTTGAGAGGGGGCTCTGAACCACACCAAGGCTTATCAGCCGAGTCCTATGCAACAAAACTGAATCCATCGAAAAATTGGTACTTTGCTGGGAGCAAATTTATGTGTTCTCTATATTTTCCTTTCCCTGAAAAGAGAGACAACAGCAACGAAGTAGTTGAAGCTTCAAGTGAGATGCTCTTTCCATCAACTTTAGACATGTAATTTCCGGCCTTGACTATCTCCCCTTTCTCCAATAACATTCGGATGATAATATTTAACATACGAGAGCTGGGAGCACAACCACTCTTCTCCATTGATGAGAACATACTGTCAGCTTCTTCCACTGATCCTTCTTTCAGAAGATTCTGTATCATTATCCCATAAGTAGAAGCATTAGGTACCAACCCACTCGCTGATATCACAGCAAACAAATCTTTAGCTTCTTTTCTTTTCCGAACCTTGTACATTGCATTAATCATAATATTGAGTATTGCAATATCAAACTTCACATTCATTGAACCTAATTTCTGGAACATGACAATTGCCTCGTCCGTGCAATTATTTCTACAAAGTCCCCCAAGAACTATACTGTATGTGCAAATGCTCACTGTTGTTCCACTTTCGGTCATCTCATTGAACTTTTTCTTTGCAGCAACAGTTTCCCCGGAACGAAATAACCCATCCAGTATGATGTTATATGTAACGGTTGTAGGTTTAACTTTCTTATGCGGCATTTCTCTAAACAGACTCAACCCATCATCGATACTTCCATTTTTAAGATAGCCATCAATAAGTGTATTATACGTAACAACATTAGGCTCAATGCCAACTGATACCATGGCATCAAGCACTCGAGATGCTTTCTCCATCTTGCCGACTAAGCAATATCCGTCAATCAGCGAATTAAATGTAATAACATTAGGTGTCTCACCTATCTCCACAACCAAGTTGAAGATATCGTGCGCATCCAAAACCCTTCCTTCTTTGCATAGACTGTTAATTATTGAATTGAAGAACACAATGTTGGGTCGAGGAATACCTCTGTCCATCATTTCATAAACCAACTCCTTAGCTTTCCCTAAATTACCATGTGTACAACAACCCTGAATTAGGGAGTGATAAACAACTGCATTTGGTTCTACCCCGATGTAAATCATCTGACTGAATTTGTCCATAGCATCAGCCAGCCTGCCCATTCTACAAAGTGCAGCTATTAGAGTCGAATAGGTGATTACATCTGGACTCACTCCTTGTTCCCACATTTGCGTAAGTATGAGCATAGCTTCATCCATCATTCCATGTTTAGCATATGCATCAATTAAGATATTGAAAACATGAGAGTCGACTACAATACCATTGCTTGACATTGAATCAAAGAGATTAATCATATCAGCAAAGCATCCTTGAGACGCATAACCGTGGAGCAGAGCACCATACGTGACGATGTTAGGTTTGTGGCCCTTGGCAGTCATGGAATCAAAAACAGCTGCAGCTTCTTTGGTTTTTCCATGCTTGCAAAGGGAGGCCCCGAACGAGTTCCAAGTAATAATATTTGGTACGAGACCCTGGCTTGTCATTTTTCTGAACAGTTTACATGCCTCTTCCCACTTGCCCAAACTGCAATATCCATGGATGATGCTATTATATGTCACTTCATCCGGCTGAACACCGTTGTCAACCATTTGCCGGAGGAACAACTCTGCCTTGTCCATTGCTCTGGCCTTGCACAACGCATCAATAATCGAGTTATATGTGAACACATCTGGCACAACCCCTTGCTGCGCCATTTCATGGAATAGATCACATGCCTTGCCAATTTCCCCTTCCTTAAAGAAGCCATGGATGACGGTGTTATATGCGACCACATCAGGGGAGCAGGCACCTCCTTCTTTCCTCACTTTCTGAAGCAGGTCTAGCGCTTGTTGACTCCTCCTGTCATCACATAGTCTCTTCAGGACAATGGAGTATGAGAAGGCATTAGGCACACAGCCGAGCTCGGACATCCTATGAAGCAGCACGTTCACAGCCTCGTCCGTGCGTTTTGCATAGCAGAGGCACTTGAGGAGGGTGTTGGCGACTATCACATCTGTCTTGAGGCCCGTCCTGAGGAGGAGGCCGAAGAAGGCAAGCCCTAGGTCCGGGCGAAGCGCGCGGCAGCAGCAGTTCATGAGGACGCTATACGTGAAGATTGTGGGCAGCGCCACCCGCGGTTCTCGGCGCGCCCGGTTGAAGAGGGCGATGGCGAGGGCAGGCCCATCTCTACAGGCTCCGGAGTCCAGCGCTTGTTGACTCCTCCTGTCATCACATAGGCTCTTCAGGACAATGGAGTATGAGAAGGCATTAGGCACACAGCCGATCTCGGACATGCGATGAAGCAGCAGATTGACAGCATCATCGGTCCGTTTTGCATAGCAGAGGCACTTGAGGAGGGTGCTGCCGACGATCTCATTTGTCTTGAGGCCTGTCCGGAGGAGGAGGCCGAAGAAGGCAAGCCCTAGGTCCGGGCGAAGCGCGCGGCAGCAGCAGTTCATGAGGACGCCATACGTGAAGATTGTGGGCCGCGCCACCCGCGGGCCAGCTTCTTCTCGGCGCGCCCGGTTGAAGAGGGCGATGGCGAGGGCAGGCCCATCTCTGCAGGCTCCGGAGTCCGGCGCACGGGCGAGGGCGGCGAGGAAGCCGTCCAGGGAGCGCTCAGAGACCGGGGCGGCCTGCCGTAGCAAATCGTCGAACAGGTGGTGCGCGTCCTCCGGGCTGAGCGTGCCGGCGCGGCCGCGCTCCGTGGCCGCGGCAAAGGCGGCGTGGGGAGACCAGGAGCGTGAGGGCCGTGCGGGGGAGGTGGTGGTGGCGGTGGAGGAAAGGCGGCGGCGGATGCGGGACACGGGCGTGGGGGAGTAGCGGGGAGGCATCAGGATCTCCCTTGGCGGCCCAGCAGCGCGGCAAGATATCTCCCGAGGCAGAGTATTGCGTCCAGCCGCGACGAGCTGACCACCCCCGACGACGGCCGACGAGATGTTCTCCAAGCTCCTCGCCGCCGCGAGCTAACCACCCCCGACGGCGGCCAGCGAGATGTTTTCCAAGCTCCTCGCCGCGGCGATTTACACAAAAATAACCCAAAACTGAAAGAAAAACACAGACTGACCCTCTGGCGAAACTATTTCACGGATCTAACCCTTGCGCGGCGCGCTCTCGCGGGCGCCACACGTGCCCATGTGGCGCCTCTAGCTCCGGCGCCACGGACCCATCCGA